>NW_028295504.1:0-574000 GCF_964341445.2 Mesoplodon mirus
ACTATGATGACAAGGGCCATTGTGAATTTTCATGACAATGTCGTGAAGCATTGTGATGACAAGTTCCTGGAGCATTGTGATGAGAAAACCATGGAGCCTTGTGATGAAAAGTCTCATGGAGCATACTGATGAAAAGGGGCATGGAGCATTCTGAATACAGGGGTCTTGGAACATTGTGATAACAAGGGCATGGAGCTTTGTGATGACAATGGAATGGAGGATTGGTCTAATAAGTTTCATGGATTATTGTGATGACAGTTGGAATGGCGCATTGTGATGACAAGGGCATGGAGAATTGCGTTGACCAGGTCATGCAATATTGTCAAGAGAGGTGTCAGGGAGCATTGTGATGACATATGTAATGGCCTAATGTGATGACCATGGCATGGAGCATTGTGATGCCAAGTGTCATGGAGGATTCTGATGACAAAGGTAATGGAGCATTGTGATGACAATGGCTTGGAGCATTGTGATGACAAGGGTCAGGGAGCATTGTGCTGACAAGTGCATGGAGAATTGTGATGACAATGGCATTGAGCATTCTGATGACAAGCTTGTGGAGTATTTTGATGACAATGGCATGGAGCATTGTGATGAAAATGGCAAGGGGCTTTGTGATGAAAATGGCATGGAGCCTTTTGGTGCCAGGGTTCAAGGAACTTTCTGACGACAAGTGTCAGGGAGCATTGTGATGACAAGTGTATTGAGAATTGTGATGACATAGATCATGGAGCATTGTGATGAAAAGGGCATGGAGTATTGTGATGACAGGCATCATGGTGAGTTGTGATGACAATTGTTATGGAACATTGTTATCACAAGGGTTTGGAGCATTGTGATGACAAAGGTCATGGATCATTTTGATTTCAAGGAGCATGGAGCATTTTGATGACAAGGGCATGAAGCAATGTGATCCCAAGGTTCGTGGAGGATTGTGATGACAACGGTAATGGAGTATTGTGATGACAAGCGCATAGAGCATTGTAATGACCAGGTCATGTAGCATTTTGCTGACAAAGGCATGGAGCATTGTGATGACATGTGTCATGGAGCACTGTGAGGACAAGCGTCATGGAGCATTGTGAATACAGGGGTCATGGAGCATTGGGATGACAAGGGCATGGATCATTGTGATGACAAGGGTCATGGATCATTGGGCTGAAAATGTTCATGGAGTATTGTGATGACAGGGGTCATGGAGCATTGTGATTACAGGGGTCTTGGAGCATTGTGATGACAAGAGTCCCGGATCATTGTGTTGTCAGGTGTCATGGAGTGTTGTGATGACAGTGGTCATGGAGCATTTTGATGATATTTGCCATGGAGCATTGTGATTAGAAGGTCATGGAGCATTTGGCTGAAAATGTTCATGGAGTATTGTGATGCCAGGTGTCATGGAGCATTGTGATGACAAGGGAATGGAGCATGGTGATGACAAGGTACTGGAGCATTGTGATGAGATGACCATGAAGACTTGTGATGACAAGTCTCATGGAGCATTCTGATGAAAAGAGGCATGGAGCATTGTGATTATAGGGGTCTTGGAGCATTGTGATGACAAGGGCATGGAGCACTCTCAGGAGAAGTCCATGGAACATTCTGATGACATGCGTCATGGAGCTTTGTGATGACAAGAGCATGGATCATTGTGATTACAGTGGTTTTGGAGCATTGTGATGACAAGTGTCATGGAGCCTTGTGATGATAAGGCCGTGGAGCATTGTGATGGCAGGGGTCATGGAACATTGTTATGACAGAGGTAATGGAGCATTGTGATGAGAAGGGCATTGAACATTGGTCTGAAATGTTTCATGGATTATTGTGATGAGAGTGGGCATGGAGCATTGTGATGAGAAGGGCACGATACACTGTGATACATGGGTCATGGGGGATTGTAATGACAAGGGCATGGAGCCTTGTGATTAGAAGGGCATCGAGCATTGTGATGACAAGTGTCATGGAGATGTGTGATGACAAGGGCATGGAGCAATGTGATGAGAGGGTTCATGGAGCATTGTGATGGCAATGTCATGGAGCATTGTGATGCCAAGGGTCATGGAGCTTTGTGATGACAAAGTTCATGGAGCATTTTGATGACAAGTGTGTGGTTCATTGTGTTGAGAAGGGCAGGGAGCATTTTGATGACATGGTCATGCAGCAATTTGATGAAAATTTTAATGGAACATTTTGATGACAGGGGTTATAGAACATTGTGATGTCAGGGGTCATGGAACATTTTGCTGATAAGGGGATGTAGCATTGTGATGACAGGGGTCATGGAACATTGTGATAACTGGGGTGAGGGAGGATTGTGATGACGAGTGATGGAACATTGTGATATCTCATGTGAGAGAGCACTTGGATGAGAAGTGCATGGAGCATTGTGATTACAAGGTTTATGGAGCATAGCGATGACAAGGTTGTGGATCATTGTGATGAAAAGGACATGGCATATTGTGATGACAAAGGTCATGGACCATTGTTCTGACAAAGACATGGAGCATTGTGATGACAAGGTTCACGGAGCCTTGTGATGAAATATTCATGGAGCATTGTGGTTACAAATGTCACAGAGCCTTGTGTTGACGCGGGCATGGACCATTCTGATGACAAACATTATGAAACATTGTGATGACTGGAGTCACGGAGCATTGTGATGACAGGGGTCATGGGGCATTGTGATGAAAAGCGCATGGAGCATTGCTCTAATGAGTTTCAGAGATTATTGTGATGACAGTGGGAATGGCGCATTGTGATGACAAGGGCATGGAGCATTGTGATGACCAGGTCATGCAGTATTGTGAAGAGAGCTGTCAGGGAGCTTTGTGATGACATATGTAATGGCCCATTGTGATGACAATGGCATGGAACATTCTGATGCCAAGTGTCATGGAGGATTCTGATGACAAACGTAATGGAGCATTGTGATGACAATGGCTTGGAGCATTGTGATGACAAGGGTCAGGGAGCATTGTGCTGACAAGCGCATGGAGAATTGTGATGACAAGGGTCATGGAGCATTCTGATGACAAGCTGTTGGAGTATGTTGATGACAATGGCATGGAGCATTGTGATGAAAATTGCATGGGGCTTTGTGATGAAAAAGACATGGAGCCTTTTCGTGACAGGGTTCAAGGAGCATTCTGATGACAAGAGTCAGGGAGCATTGTGATGACAAGTGTATTGAGAATTGTGATTACAAAAGTCATGGAGCATTGTGATGAAAAGGGCATGGAGTATTGTGATGACAGGCATCATGGAGCGTTGTGATGACAAGTGTTATGGAACATTGTGATCACAAGTGTTTGGAGTATTGCGATGACAGAGGTCATGGATCATTTTGATTTCAAGGAGCATGGAGCATTGTGATGACAAGGGCATGAAGAAAAGTGATCCCAAGGTTCATGGAGGATTGTGATGACAATGGTAATGGAGTATTGTGATGACAAGCGCATAGAGCATTGTAATGAGAAGGTCATGTAGAATTTTGCTGACAAAGGCATGGTGCATTGTGATGACATGTGTCATGGAGCACTGTGATGACAAGCATCACGGAGCATTGTGAATACAGGGGTCATGGAGCATAGGGATGACAAGGGCATGGATCATTGTGATGACAAGGGTCATGGAGAATTGGGCTGAAAATATTCATGGAGTATTGTGATGACAGGGGTCATGGAGCATTGTGATTACAGGGGTCTTGGAGAATTGTGATGACAAGTGTCCCGGATCATTGTGTTGTCAGGTGTCATGGAGTGTAGTGATGACAGGGGTCATGGAGCATTGTGATGATATTGGTCATGGAGCATTGTGATGAGAATGTCATGGAGCATTGGGCTGAAAATATTCATGGAGTATTGTGATGACAGGGGTCATGGAGGATTGTGATGACAAGGGAATGGAGCATGGTGATGACAACGTCCTGGAGCATTGTGATGAGAAGACCATGGAGACTTTTGATGACATGTCTCATGGAGCATTCTGATTAAAAGGTGCATGGAGCATTGTGATTACTGGGGTCTTGGAGCATTTTGATGACATGGCCATTGAGCACTGTGAGGAGAATGCCATGAAACATTTTGATGACATGCGTCATGGAGCTCTGTGATGACAAGGGCATGTAGAATTGTCATTAGAGGTATCTTGTAGCATTGTGATGACAAGGGTCATGGAGCCTTGTGATGGCAAGGCCGTGGAACATTGTGATGGCAGGGGTCATGGAGCATAGTTATGATAGAGGTAATGGAGCATTGTGATGTGAAGGGCATTGAGCATTGGTCTGAAATGTTTCATGGATTATTGTGATGAGAGTGGGCATGGAGCATTGTGATGACAAGGGCACCGTACATGGTGATACATGGGTCATGGGGGATTGTAATGACAAGGGCATGGAGCATTGTGATGAGAAGGGCATCGAGCATTGTGATGACAAGTGTCATGGAGATGGTTGATGACAAGGGCATGGAGCAATGTGATGAGAGGGTTCATGGAGCATTGTGATGACAATGACATGGAGCATTGTGATGCCAAGGGTCATGGAGCTTTGTGATGACAAAGGTCATGGAGCATTTTCATGACAAGGGTGTGGTGCATTGTGATGAGAAGGGCAGGGAGCATTTTGGTGACAGGTTCATGCAGTAATTTGATGAAAAGTGTAATGGAACATTTTGATGACATGGGTTATAGAACATTTTAATGCCAAGGGTCATGGAGCTTTAGGATGAAAAGGGTCATGCAGCATTTTGATGACAGGTGTTATGGAAATTTGTGATGTCATGGGTCATCGAACATTGTGATGATAAGTGCACGTAGCATTGTGATAACAGGAGTCATGGATCATTGTGATGACAGGGGTGAGGGAGTATTGTGACAAATAGTGATGTAGCATTGTGATATCAGTGGTGAGAGAGCATTTGGATGAGAAGTGCATGGAGCATTGTGATGACAAATTTTATGGAGCATTGTGATGACAAGATTGTGGAGCACAGTGATGATAACTGCATGGTGCATTCTGATGACACGTGTCATGGAGCATTGTGCTGACAAGCGCATGGAGCATTGTGATGTCAAGGGTCATGGAGCATTGTGCTGAGAAAGGCATAGAGAATTGTGATGACAAGGATCAAAGAGCATTGTGATGAAATGTTCATGGAGCATTGTGATGACAAGGGTCATGGAGCATTCTGTTGACAAACTTGTGGAGTATTTTGATGACAATGGCATGGAGCATTGTGATAAAAACGGCATGGGGCATTGCGATGAACACAGCATGGAGCCTTTTCGTGACTGGTTTCAAGGAGCATACTGATCACAAGTGTCAGGGAGCATTGTGATGACAAGTGTATTGAGAATTGTGATGACAAAAGTCATGGAGCATTGTGATGAAAAGGGCATGGAGTATTGTGATGACAGGCATCATGGAGCGTTGTGATGACAAGTGTTATGGAACACTGTGATCACAAGAGTTTGGAGCATTGTGATGTCATTGGTCATGGAGCATTGTGATGATATTGGCCATGGAGCATTGTGATGAGTAGATCGTGGAGCATTGGGCTGAAAATATTCATGGATTATTGTGATGACAGAGGTCATGGTGCATTGTGATGACAAGGGAATGGAGCATGGTGATGACAAGGTCCTGGAGCATAGTGATGAGAAGACCATGGAGACTTGTGATGACAAGTCTCGTGGAGAATTCTGATGAAAAGGGGCATGGAGCATTGTGATTACAGGGGTCTTGGAGCATTGTGATGACTAGGGCATGGAGCATTGTGATGAGAAGGTCATGGAGCATTCTGATGATATGCGTCATGCAGTTTTGTGATGACAAGGGCATGGAGCATTGTGATTACAGGGATCTTGGAGCATTGTGATGAAAAGGGCATGGATCATTGGGATGAAAAAGGCATGGATCGTTGGCATGACAGGGTTCAAGGAGTATACTGACGACAAGTGTCAGGGAGCATTGTGATGATAAGGGTATTGAGCATTGTGATGACAAAGATCATGGAGCATTGTGATGAGAAGACCATGGATAATTGTGATGATGAGCGTATTGGGGTGTTGTGATGATAAGTGTTATGGAACATTGTGATCACAAGGGTTTGGAGCATTATGATGACAGAGGTCATGGAGAATATTGATTTCATTTTGATGACAATAGCCTGAAGCATTATGATGATGGGCATGGTGCATTGTGATGACAGGTTTCATGGAGCATTGAGATGAAAAGGGACATGGAGCATTGTGTTTACAGGGGTCTTGGAGCATTGTGTTGACAAGGGCATGGAGCATTGTTATGAGAAGTCCATGGAACATTCTGATGACATGCGTCATGGAGCTTTGTGATGACAAAGGCATGGAGCATTGTGATTACAGGGGTCTTCAGCATTGTGATGACAAGTGTCATAGAACATTGTGATGACTTGGCTGTGGAACATTGTGATGGCAGGTGTCATGGTGCATTGTTATGACAGGGGTAATGGAGCATGGTGATGAGAACGGCATGGAACATTGGTCTGAAATGTTTCATGGATTATTGTGATGAGAGTGGGCATGGAGCATTGTGATGACAAGGGTACGGAACACTATGTTACATGGGTCATGCAGGATTGTAATGACAAGGGTATGCACCACTGAGATGAGAAGGGCATCGAGCATTGTGATTACAAGTGTCATGGAGCTTTGTGATGACAAGGGCATTGAGCAATGTGATGAGAGGGTTCATGGAGCATTGTGATGACAATGACATGGAGCATTGTGATGCCAAGGGTCATGGAGCTTTGTGATGACAAATCATGGAGCATTTTGATGACAAGGGCATGGTGCATTGTGATGAGAAGGGCAGGGAGAATTTTTTTTTTTTTTCTTTTTGCGGTATGCGGGCCTCTCACTGTTGTGGCCTCTCCCGTTGCGGAGCACAGGCTCCGGATGCGCAGGCCCAGCGGCCATGGCTCACGGGCCCAGCCGCTCCGCGGCATATGGGATCCTCCCAGACCGTGGCACGAACCCGTATCCCCTGCATCGGCAGGCGGACTCTCAACCACTGCGCCACCAGGGAGGCCCCCAGGGCAGGGAGAATTTTGATGACCGGGTCATGCAGCAATTTGATGAATAGTGTAATGGAACATTTTGATTGCAGGGGTTATAGAACATTGTGATGTCAGGGGTCTTGGAGCTTTGGGATGAAAAGGGTCATGGAGCATTTTGCTGAGAGGGGTCATGGAACATTGTGATGATAAGGGGATGTAGCAGTGTGATGACAGGGTCATGGAACATTGTGATTACAGGGGTGAGGGAGAATTGTGATGACTAGTGATAGAACACTGTGATATCACTGGTGAGTGAGCATTTTGATGAGCAGTGCATGGACCATTGTGATTACAATGTTTATGGAGCATTGCAGTGACAAGCTTGTGGACCATTGTGATGAAATGCGCGTGGCACATTTTGAAGACAATGGTCATGGAGCATTGTTCTGACAAAGACATGGAGCATTGTGATGACAAGGGTCACAGAGAATTGTGATGAAATGTTCATGGAGCATTTTGGTTACAAAGGTCACAGAGCCTTGTGATGACGCGGGCATGGACCATTGTGATGACAAACGTTATGAAACATTGTGATGACTGGAGTCACGGAGCATTGTGAGGACAGGCGTCATGGAGCATTGTGATGACAAGAGTCCCGAATCATTGTGTTCTCAGGTGACATGGATTGTTGTGATGACAGTGGTCATGGAGCATTGTGATGATATTGGCCATGGAGCATTGTGATGATTAGGTCGTGGTGCATTGGGCTGAAAATTTTCATGGATTATTTTGATGACAGGGGTCATGGAGCATTGTGATGAGAAGGGAATGGAGCATGGTGATGACAAGGTCCTGGAGCATTGTGATGAGAAGACCATGGAGACTTGTGATGACAAGTCTCATAGAGCATTCTGATGAAAAGGGGCATGGAGCATTGTGATTACTGGGGTCTTGGAGCACTGTGATGACTAGGGCATGGAGCATTGTGATGAGAAGGCCATGGAGCATTCTGATGACATGCGTCATGGAGTTTTTTGAGGACAACCATGGAGCATTGTGATTACAGGGGTCTTCGAACATTGTGAGGACAAGGGCATGGAGCATTGTGAGGAGAAGACCAAGGAGCATTCTGATGGCATGCGTTATTGAGCTTTGTGATGACAAGGGCATGGAGCATTGAGATTACATGGGTCTTGGAGCATTGTGATGAAAAGGACATGGATCATTGTGATGAAAAAGGCATGGAGCCTTGTCATGACAGGATTCAAGGAGGATACAGAAAACAAGTGTCAGAGGGCATTCTGATGACATGTGTATTGAGCATTGTGATAACAAAGTTCATCGAGCATTGTGATGAGAAGACCATTGATAATTGTGATGACGAGAGTCATGGGACATTGTGATGAAAAGTGATATTGTATATTGTGATCACAAGTGTTTGGAACATTGTTATGACAGAGGTCATGGAGCATTTTGATTTCATTGTGATGACAATAGCATGATGCATTATGATGATGGGCATGGTGCATTGTGATGACAGGGTTCATGGATCATTGAGATGAAAAGAGGCATAGAGGATTGTGATTACAGGGTTATTGGAGCATTGTGATGAGAACGGTCATGGAGCTTTGTGATGACAGGACCATGGAACATCGTGATGGCAAGGGTCATGGAGCATTGTTATCACAGGGGTAATTGAGCCTTGTGATGGCAAGGGCATGCAGCATTGTGATGAGAAGGCCATGTAGCATTCTGATGACATGTGTCATGGAGCTTTGTGAAGACAAGGGCATGGAGCAATGTGATGAGAGAGTTCGTGGAGTATTGTGATGACAATGAAATGGAGCATTGTGATGCTAAGTGTCATTTATCTTTGTGATGACAATGGTCATGGAGCATTTTGATGGCAAGGGCGTTGTGCAATGTGATGAGAAGGGCAGGGAGCATTGTGATGACAAATTTTAAGGTGCATTGTGATGACAAATTGTGGAGCACTGTGATGACAAGCACATGGTGCATTGTGATGACATGTGTCATTGAATATTTTGCTGACAAGCGCATTAAGCATTGTGATGACAAGTCTCATGGAACATTCTGATGAAAAGGGGCATGGAGCATTGTGATTACAGGGGTCTTGGAGCATTTTGATTAGAAGGGCATGGAGCATTGTGATGAGAAGGCCATGAAGCAGGCTGATGACATGAGTCATGGAGCTTTTTAATGACAAGGGCATGGAGCATTGTGATTACAGGGATCTTGGAGCATTGTGATGAATAGGGCATGGATCACTGTGATGAAAAAGGCATGGAACCTTGTCATGACAGGGTTCAAGGAGCATACTGACGACAAGTGTCAGGGAGCATTGTGATGACAATTGTATTTAGCATTGTGATGACAAAGATCATGGAGCATTGTGATGAGAAGACCATGGATAATTGTGATGATGAGTGTCATGGGGTGTTGAGATGATAAGTGTTATTGAACATTGTGATCACAAGGGTTTGGAGCATTATGATGACAGAGGTCATGGAGAATATTGATTTCATTGTGATGACAATAGCCTGAAGCATTATGATGATGGGCATGGTGTATTGTGATGACACAGTTCATGGAGCATTGAGATGAAAAGGGTCATGGAGCACTGTGATTACAAGGTTCTTGGAGCATTGTGATGACATGGGAATGGAGCACTGTGATGAGAAGGCCATGGAACTTTCTGATGACATGCGTCATGGAGCTTTCTGATGATAAGGGCATGCAGCATTTTGATTTCAGGGGTCTTGAGCATTGTGATGACAAGTGTCATGGAACCTTGTGATGACTAGGTAGTGGAATACTGTGATGCCAAGAGTCATGGTGCATTGTTATGACAGGGGTAATGGAGCATTTTGATGAGAAGGGTATGGAACATTGGTCTGAAATGTTTCATGGATTATTGTGATGAGAGTGGGCATGGAGCATTGTGATAACAAGGGCACGGAACACTGTGATACATGGGTCATGCAGGATTGTAATGAAAAAGGCATGGAGCACTGTCATGAGAAGGGCATCGAGCATTGTGATGACAAGTGTCATGGAGCTTTGTGATGACAAGGACATGGAGCAATGTGATGAGAGGGTTCAGGGAGCATTGTGATGACAGTGACATGGAGCATTGTGATGCCATGGGACATGGAGATTTGTGATGACAAGTCATGGAGCATTTTGATGACAAGGGAATGGTGCATTGTGATGAGAAGGGCAGGGAGCATTTTGATGAACGGGTCTTGCAGCAATTTGATAAGAATTGTAATGGAATATTGTGATGGCAGTGTTTATAGAACATTGTGATGTCAGGGGTCTTGGATCTTTGGGATGAAAAGGGTCATGGAGAATTTTGCTGACAGGGGTTATGGAACATTGTGATGTCAGGGGTCATGGAACATTGTGCAGATAAGTGGATGTAGCACCGTGATGACAGGGTCATGGAACATTGTGATTCCAGGTGTGAGGGAGTATTGTGATGACGAGTGATGGAACATTGTGATATCTCTGGTGAGAGAGCATTTTGATGAGAAGTCCATGGACCATTGTGATTACAAGGTTTATGGAGCATTGCAATGAAAAGTTTGTGGTCGGCTGTGATGAAATGCGCGTGGCACATTGTGATGACAATGGTCATAGACCATTGTTCTGACAAAGACATGGTGCGTTGTGATAACAAGGGTCACAGAGAATTGTGATGAAAAGTTCATGGAACATTGTGGTTACAAAAGTCACAGAGCCTTGTGATGATGCGGGCATGGACAATTGTGATGACAAACGTTATGAATCATTGTGATGACTGGAGTCATTGAGCATTGTGATGACAGGGGTCATGGAGCATTGTGATGACAAGGGCATGGAGCATTGTGTTGAAGGTGCATGGAGCATTGGTCTGACATGTTTCATGGATTATTGTGATGACATTGGGCATGGTGAATTGTGATGACAAGGGCATGGAGCATTGTGATGAGAAGGTCAAGGAGTATTGTGAAGACTGTTGTCAGGGAGCACTGAGATGACATATGTCATGGTCCATTGTGATGACAATGGCATGGAGCATCGTGAAGCCAAATGTAATGGAGAAATGTGAGGACAAATATAATGGAGCATTTTGATGACTAGGGCTTGGAGCATTATGATGACAAGGGCCATTGAATATTTTCATGACAAGGTTGAGAAGCATTGTGATGACAAGGTCCTGGAGCCTTGTGATGACAAGTCTCATGGAGCATACTGATGAAAAGGGGCATGGAGCATTGTGATTACAGGGGTCTTGTAACATTGTGATGACAAGGGCATGGCACATTGTGAGGAGAAGACCAAGGAGCATTCTGATGGCATGCGTCCTTGAGTTTTGTGATGACAAGGGCATGGAGCATTGTGATTACATGGGTCTTGGAGCACTGTGATGGAAAGGGCATGGAACATTGTGATGAAAAAGGCATGGAGCCTTGTCATGACAGGGTTCAAGAAACATACTCATAAGTGTCATGGAGCATTGTGATGACAGGGGTAATGAAGAATTGTGATAACAAGAGCATAGAGCATTGTGATGACAAGAGCATGGAACATTGGTTTAATATGTTTCATGGATTATTGTGATGACAGTTGGAATGGCGCATTGTGATGACAAGGGCATGGAGCATTGTGATGAACAGGTCATGCATTATTGGGAAGAGAGGTGTCAGGGAGCATTCTGATGACATATGTAGTGGCTCGCTCTGATGACAATGGCATGGAGCATTGTGATGCCAAGTGTCATGGAGGATTCTGATGACAAAGGTAATGGGGCATTGTGATGACAATGGCTTGGAGCATTGTGATGACAAGGGTCAAGGAGCATTGTGCTGATAATCGCATGGAGAATTGTGATGACAAGGGTCATGGAGCATTCTGATGACAATCTTGTGGAGTATTTTGATATCAGTGGCATGGAGCATTGTGATGAAAATGGCATTGGGCATTGTTATGAAAGAGGCATGGAGCCTTTTCCTGACATGGTTCAAGGAACATTCTGATGACAAGTGTCATGGAGCACTGTGATGACAAGTGTATTGAGAATTGTGATGACAAAGGTCATGGAGCATTGTGATGAAAAGGGCATGGAGTATTGTGATGACAGGCCTCATGGAGCGTTGTGATGACAAGTGTTATGGAACATTGTGATCACAAGGTTTTGGAGCATTGTGATGACAGAGGTCATGGAACATTTTGATTTCAAGGAGCATGGAGCATTGTGATGACATGGGCATGAAGCAATGTGATCCCAAGTTTCATGGAGGATTGTGATGAGAAGCAAATAGAGCATTTTAATGACAAGGTCTTGTAGCATTTTGCGGACAAAGGCATGGAGCATTGTGATGACAGATGTCATGGAGCACTGTGATGACAAGCGTCACAGAGCATTGTGAAAACAGTGGTCATGGAGCATACGGATGACAAGGACATGGATCATTGTGATGACAAGGGTCATGGAACATTGGGCTGAAAATGTTCATGGAGTATTGTGATGACAGCTGTCATGGAGCAGAGTGATGACTAGGGAGTGGAACATTGTGATTACAAGCTTCCCGAATCATTGTGTTGTCAGGTGTCATGGAGTGTTGTGATGACAGTGGTCATGGAGCATTTTGATGATAAGATCTTGGGTAATTGTGATATCGAGTATCATGGTGCACTGTAATGACAAGGGGCATGAAGCATTGTGATGACAGGTGTCAGGGAGCATTGTGATGACACAGGTCATGGAGCATTGTGATGACAAGGGCATGGAGCTTTGTGATGACATGTGCATGGAGCATTGTGATGACAAATGCATGGAGCATTGCAATGTCAAGTGGATGGAGAATTGTGATGACAAGAGCATGTAACATTTTGATGAGAAGTGTCATGTATCATTGTGATGACAAGGACGTGGATAATTTTGATGACAAGGGACATGGAGCATTTTAACAACCAGGGCATGGTGCATTGTGATGACAGGTGTCATGGAGCATTATTATGAGAACGGCCATGGTGCATTCTGACATAAGATATCACTTATGAAGGGAATGTAAACATGGCTACATATGAACTGATTTAGGGAAGAGAACAGAGTCTCAGATTTAGAAAACAATCTAACGCTTGCTTAAGGGGAAAGAGAGGTGGGAAGATGCACAAAACAAAAGATTGATATTAGCACAGGTACCGTTCCATAATCCAAAAACAAAAGAGACAAACCCTACTCCTTCCTCAGTGAACGGAACTCAACATCCCTATTCCCCTCAGATAAATATATCTGACTAGTAAGAATTTTAAAACCTATGTATTGATATGTCTCCGTAAGGGAACCAAGTGTGTCTAGAACGACATAAACATGGCAGTGAGAATCAGCTCAAGCCCAGTATAAAAATGAATTTCAAAACAAAACATAAAAACAGTAAAATTCTTACACAATACTTTCAGGGGTTCTGATGAAACCTGGAATGACCGTATCTACAATGACAGCTGGATGTGGCATAAGGCTGGTCACTTGGGACTGAGAGGCTTGGTGAGATTGGGTGAAAAAATGCAGACCCTTTAAAGCAATAATGCCTGCCCCCCATTCCATGGTTCCCAACTCTCCAGGTAGAAGGGAATATCACTACCGTTATAACGTGTATGGGAACCTAGAATATGGAAGCCAACTGATGGTGAAAGGTTTCGAAAACTCTACTACTTTTTTCTCTCCTTGTGCTCCAGTTTGACATTCCAACTGCTTTACTATCAATCTCCCAACTTGGAAAGTCAGCCCCTATATCCTCCTGGTACGCACAGTTGGCAAATTTTGCAGAGGATATAAGGGAAGAGAGAGAACCAATGAGAGAGTAGCTGTAGGCATATGGACGGCCACATGTCTCTCTAATTTTCTGTCACAAAGAGGAATTAACCAAAGTCTCAGCCTGCCCCCCAGAACCAGTATAAGTCCAGAAGCAAAACTGTTGATTTGCGGTCAGATCACAAAAACGCGAGTTAAAAAATGGAGCTCAGGGCCACAGCAATGCACTAACCTGCAGAGTTAAAAAGAACTACTCTCTTCGAAAAATCTGTTGAGGAAAAGCCACGAGGCGGAAGGGAAAATGAGGCAGAATGGCATGAAATAGATTTCAAGAGGTACATTGGAATCGCCTTTAAACACAGGAAAAGCATTACAACTTGGAAAATTATGGAAATGGCCATAAAGGGCATATGGGTTTAAATGTGCATATATGCAGGAGAAAACGCATATGCCCTTTTTGGACAAGCAAGAAAGCGGGCAATGCAAATCTGCACTACAAAGAAGTATCACTTCCCACCGGTCAAAAGGGACATCCACAAAATGGGTAAAAACCAGAAAGGCAAGACAGGCCCTGGAGAACATGGAACCTTGTTATGCTGATGGGCGGGATGTAAATTGCCAACTGCCTCTGTGGAGGAGTGCATTGTGTTCCCTAAAACAAGTAAACAACAGAGCTACAGAGCCAAAGGCACTTCCAGTCTAGGGAATATACCTTGGAAAAACTGAAAATAAATAAGACAGATCCACACCAAAATTCAGGGCTGCACTGCTTACAAAAACCTCAACTTGGGTACACATTAAATATCCCAGGAAAGACAAAAATGGTTCAAGAAATTGTGGTACTTACGTATGATGGAATATCCCTCAGCCTTGAAATCAATGTCATAAGGCCAGTAGCAGCAAAATGAGTGGATTCAGGTACGATAATTCTAAGTGAAATAAGTCACACAGAAAAAGAAACTTATCATAAGATATCACTTATGAAGATCCTGTAAACATGGCTACACATGAACTGAGTTAGGAAAGAAAAGAGAGACTCACATTTAAAAAAAAAAAAACGCTTATGCTTTCTTAAGGGGGAAGGAGAGGTGGGGTGATGCATAAAATCAGAGTTTGATATTAGTACAGGTACCGTTCCAAAAACCAAATACGAAACAGACAAAACCTACAACTTCCTCAGTGAAAGGGACTCAACACCCCATATTCACCACAGAGTAATATATCTTAAAAGTATGAATCTTAAAACCTATGTATTGATATGTCTCCATAAGGGAATCAAGTGTGTCTAGACTGGCATAAACATGACAGTGAGAATCAGCTCAAACCCACTATAAAAAGGAATTTCAAAAACAAAACAAAAAAAACAGGGAAATTTATTTCAATTCCTTCAGGGTCTCTGATGAAACCTGGAATGACCCTATCTACAATGACAGCTGGATGTGGCATAAGGCTGGACACTTAGGACTGAGAGGATTGGTGAGATTGGGTGAGCAAATGCAGACCCTTTAAAGCAATAATGAGGGGCACACATTCCATGGGTCCCAACTCTCGAGGTTGAAGGGAATATTACTGCAGCTATTACATGTACGGGAAACCTAGAGAATGGACACACTGTGAATACGAAAGGTCTCTAAAACTCAACTAATAGTCCCTCTCCTGGTGCTCCGGTTTGACTTTCCAACTGCTTTCCTATCAATCTCCCAACATGGAGAAGACAGCACCTTTACCCTCCTGGTTGGCACAAGTTGCCAATTTTACAAAGGATGAAAGGCAAGAGGGAGAACCAATGAGAGAGTAGCTGTTAGGCATTTGGACGGGCACATGTCACTCTTATTTCCTGGGAGGAAGAAGAATTAACCAAAGTCTCAGCCACACACCGGGAACCAGTGTAGGTCCTCAACCAAAATATTGGACTTGTGTTCAGCTCACAAAAAACGAGATAAAAAATGGAGCTCCGGGGCACAGCAATTCACAAACAGGCAGAGTAATAAAGGACAACTATCATCTAAAAATCTGTTGAGGGAAGGCAATGAGGCGGACTTGAAACGGAGGCAGAAAAGCAGGAAACAGATTTCAAGAGGTACGTTGGAATGGCCTTTAAAGCACAGGAAGTGAGGCACCACATCGACAATGATGCACTTGGCCAAAAAGGGCGTATTCGTTTTCTCCTGAGTATATTCAGGAGAAAACGAATAAACTCTTCTTGGCCAAGCAAGCACGCGGACAATGCAAGTCTGCACTACAAAGAAGTATCACTTCCCACCGGTCATTAGGGGCCTCCACAAAATGGGTAAAAACCAGAAAGGCAAGACAGGCCCTGGAGAACAGGGAGCCTTTTTATGCTGATGGGCGGGATGTAAATTGCGAACTGCCTCTCTGGAGGAGTGCATTGTGTTCCCTAAAACAAATAAACAACAGAACTAAAGAGCCAAGGGCACTTCGAGTCTAGGGAATATACCTTAGGAAAACTGAAAATCAATAAGACAGAGCCACCCCAAAATTTAGGCCTGCACTGCTTACAAGAACCTCAACTTGGGTACACCTTACATATCCCTGGAAATATAAAAATGGTTCAAAAATTTGTGGTACTTACGTACGATGGAATATCCCTCAGCCATGAAATCAATGTCATAAGACCAGTAGCAGCAAAATGAGTGGATTCAGGTACGATGATTCTAAGTGAAATATGTCACACAGAAAAAGAAACTTATCATAATATATCATTTATGAAGATCCTGTAAACATGGCTACACATGAACTGAGTTAGGAAAGAGAACAGAGTCTCACATTTAGAAAACACTCTTATGCCTTCTTAAGGGGGAAGGAGTGGTGGGGTGATGCATAAAACCAGAGTTTGATATAAGCACATGTACCGTTCCAAAAACCAACTATGGAATAGACAAGACCTACACCTTCCTCAGTGAAAGGGACTCATAATCCCATATTTCCCACAGAGGAATATATCCGACTAGTAAGAAACTTAAAACCTATGAACTGATATGTCTCCATAAGGGAATCAAGTGTGTCTAGACTGGCATAAACATGGCAGCGAGAATCAGCTCAAACCCAATCTAAAAAGGAATTTCAAAAACAAAACAAAAAAACAGGGAAATTTTTTACAATTCCTTCAGGGTCTCTGATGAAACCTCGGATGACCCTATCTACAATGACAGCTGGATGTGGCATAAGGCTGGACACATGGGACTGAGAGGATTGGTGAGATTGGGTGAGCAAAAGCATACCCTTTATAGCAGTAATGCATGGCACCCGTTCCATGGGTCCCAACTCTCCAGGTTGAAGGGAATATTAGTACAGCTATAACATGTATGGGAAACCTAGAGAATGGACACACTGTGAATATGAAAGGTTTCTAAAACTCAACGAATACTCCCTCTCCTTGTGCTCCAGTTTGACTTTCGAACTGCTTTACTATCAATCTCCCAACTTGGAGATACAGAACTTTAACCTCCTGGTTCGCACAGGTTGCCAATTTGGCAAAGGATGAAAGGGAAGAGGGAGAACCAATGAGAGAGTAGCTGTTAGGCATTTGGACGGGCACATGTCACTCTTATTTCCCGTGAGGAAGAAGAATTAACCAAAGTCTCAGCCACCCACCGAAAACCAGTATAGGTTCTGAAAAAAAATATTGAACTTGCGTTCAGCTCACAAAAAACGAGTTACAAAATGGAGCTCAGGGGCACAGCAATTCTCAAACTGGCAGAGTAATAAAGGGCAACTATCGTCCAAAAATCTGTTGAGGGAAGGCAACGAGGCGGACTTATAAGCCAGGAAGAATAGCAGGAAACAGATTTCAAGAGATACGTTGGAATCACCTTTAACACACAGGAAGAGGGGCACAACTTCCACAATGATGCACTTGGCCAAAAAGGGCGTATGCGTTTTCTCCTGAATATATTCAGGACAAAACGCATACGCCCTTTTTGGCCAAGCAAGCAAGCGGGTAATGCAAATCTGCACTACAAAGAATTATCACTTCCCACCGGTCATTAGGGGCATCCACAAAATGGGTAAAAACCAGAAAGGCAAAACAGGAACTGGAGAACAGGGAGCCTTTTTATGCTGATGGGCGGGACGTAAATTGCCAACTGCCTCTCTGGAGGAGTGCATTGTGTTCCCTAAAACAAGTAAACAACAGAGCTACAGAGCCAAGGGCACTTCGAGTCTAGGGAATGTACCTTGGGAAAACTGAAAATCAATAAGACAGAGCCACCCCAAAATTTAGGCCTGCAGTGCTTACAAGAACCCCAACTTGGGTACACGTTACATATCCCTGGAAATAAAAAAAATGGTTCAAAAAACTGTGGTACTTACGTACGATGGAATATCCCTCAGCCATGAAATCAATGTCATAAAACCAGTAGCAGCAAAATGAGTGGATTCAGGTACGATGATTCTAAGTGAAATAAGTCACACAGAAAAAGAAACGTATCAGAAGATATCACTTATGAAGATCCTGTAAACATGGCTACACATGAACTGAGTAGGAAAGAGAACAGAGTCTCACATTTAGAAAACACTCTGATGCCTGCTTAAGGGGGAAGGAGAGGTGGGGTGATGCATAAAACCAGAGTTTGATATAAGCACAGGTACCATTCCAAAAACCAACTATGGAATAGACAAGACCTACACATTCCTCAGTGAAAGGGACTCAAAATCCCATATTTCCCACAGAGGAATATATCCGACTAGTAAGAAACTTAAAACCTATGTACTGATATGTCTCCGTAAGGGTATCAAGTGTGTCTAGACTGGCATAAACATGGCAGCGAGAATCAGATCAAACCAACTATAAAAAGGAATTTCAAAAACAAAACAAAAAAACAGGGAAATTCTTTACAATTCCTTCAGGGTCTCTGTTGAAACCTGGAATGACCCTATCTACAATGACTGCTGAATGTGGAATAATGCTGGACACATGGGACTGAGAGGATTGGTGAGATTGTTTGAGCAAACGCAGACCATTTAAAACAATAAAGCATGGCACCCATTCCATGGGTCCCAACTCTCCAGGTTGAAGGGAATATTACTACAGCTATAACATGTATGGGAAACCTAGAGAATGGACACACTGTGAATATGAAAGGTTTCTAAAACTCAACGAATAGTCCCTCTCTTGGTGCTCCCGTTTGACTTTCCAACTGCTTTACTATCAATCTCCCAACTTGTAGAGACAGCACCTTTAAACTCCTGGTTCGCACAGATGGCCAATTTGGCAGAGGATGAAAGGGAATAGGGAGAACCAATGAGAGATTAGCTGTTAGACATTTGGACGGGCACATGTCACTCTTATTTCCCGGGAGGAAGAAGAATTAACCAAAGTCTCAGCCACCCACCGAAAACCAATATATGTCCTGAACAAAAATATTGGACTTGCATTCAGCTCACAAATAACTATTTAAAAAATGGAACTCAGGGGCACAGCAATTCACAAACTGGCAGAGTAATAAAGGGCAACTATCGTCCAAAAGTCTGTTGAGGGGAGGCAATGAGGCGGACTTGAAAGCGAGGCAGAATAGCAGGAAACAGATTTCAAGAGGTACATTGGAATCGCCTTTAAAGCACAGGAAGAGGGGCACAACTTCGACAATGATGCACTTGGCCAAAAAGGGCATATGCGTTTTCTCCTGAATATATTCAGGAGAAAACGCATACGCACTTTTTGGCCAAGCAAGCAAGCGGGCAATGCAAATCTGCACTACAAAGAAGTATCACTTCCCACCGGTCATTAGGGGCATCCACAAAATGGGTAAAATCCAGAAAGGCAAGACAGGCCCTGGAGAACAGGGAGCCTTGTTATGCTGATGGGCGGGATGTAAATTGCCAAATGCCTCTCTGGAGGAGTGCACAGTGTTCCCTAAAACAAGTAAACAACAGAGCTACAGAGCCAAGGGCACTTCCAGTCTAGGGAATATACCTTGGGAAAACTGAAAATCAATAAGACAGAGCAACCCCAAAATTTAGGGCTGCACTGCTTACAAGAACCTCAACTTGGGTACACCTTACATTTCCCTGGAAATATAAAAAATGGTTCAAAAAATTGTGGTACTTACGTATGATGGAATATCCCTCAGCCTTGAAGTCAATGTCATAAGACCAGAAGCAGCAAAATGAGTGGATTCAGGTACGATGATTCTAAGTGAAATAAGTCACACAGAAAAAGAAACGTATCATAAGATATCACTTTTGAAGATCCTGTAAACATGGCTACACATGAACTGAGTTAGGAAAGAGAACAGAGTCTCACATTTCGAAAACACTCTTATCCCTGCTTAAGGGGGAAGGAGAGGTGGGGTGATGCATAAAACCAGAGTTTGATATAAGCACAGGTACCGTTCCATAAATCAACTATGGAATAGAGAAGACCTACACCTTCCTCAGTGAAAGGGACTCAAAACCCCATATTTCCCGCAGAGGAATATATCTGACTAGTAAGAATCTTAAAACCTATGTATTGATATGTCTCCGTAAGGGAAACTAGTGTTTTTAGACTGGCATAAACATGGCAGTGAGAAACAGGTCAAACCCACTATAAAAAGGAATTTCAAAAACAAAACAAAAAAACAGGGAAATTCTTTACAATTTCTTCAGGGTCTCTGATGAAACCTGGAATGGCCTTATCTACAACGACAGCTGGAGGTGTCATAAGGCTGGACACATGGGACTGAGAGGATTGGTGAGATTGGGTGAGCAAATGCAGACCCTTTAAAGCAATAATTCATGGCACCCATTCCATGGTTCCCAACTCTCCATGTTGAAGGGAATATTACTATAGCTATAACATGTACAGGAAACCAAGAGAATGGACACACAGTGAATACGAAAGGTTTCTAAAACCCAACTAACTGTCCCTCTCCTGGTGCTCCGGTTTGACTTTCCAACTGCTTAACTATCAATCTCCCAACTTGGAGAGACAGCCCCTTTAACCTCCTGGTTTTCTCAGGTTGCCAATTTGGAAGAGGATGAAAGGGAAAAGGGGGAACCAATGAAAGAGTAGCTGTTAGGCATTTGGACGGGCACATGTCACTCTAAATTCCCGGCAGGAAGAAGAATTAACCAAAGTCTCAGCCACCCGCCGTGAACAATTATAGGTCCTGAACCAAAATTTTGGACTTGTGGTCAGCTCACAAAAAACGAGTTAGAAAATCGAGCTCAAGGGCACAGCAATTCACAAACTGGCACAGTAATAATGGACAACTATCGTCCAAAAAATCTGTTAAGGGAAGGCAACGAGGCGACCTTCTAAGCGAGGCAGAATAGCAGGAAACAGATTTCAAGTGGTTCGTTGGAATCACCTGTAAAGCACAGGAAGAGGGGCACAACTTCGAAAATGATGCACTTGGCCAAAAAGGGCGTATGCGTTTTCTCCTGAATATATTCAGCAGAAAACGCATACGCCCTTTTTGGCCAAGCAAGCAAGTGGGCAATGCAAATCTGCACAGCAAAATAGTATCAATTCCCACCAGTCAAAAGGGACATCCTCAAAATGTGTAAAAACCAGAAATCCTAGAGAGGCCCTGGAGAACATGGAGCCTTGTTATGCTGATGGGCGGGATGTAAATTGCCAACTGCCTCTCTGGAGGAGTGCATTGTGTTCCCTAAAACAAGTAAACAACAGAGCTACAGAGCCAAGGGGACTTCCAGTCTAGGGAATATACCTTGGGAAAACTGAAAATCAATAAGATAGAGCCACCCCAAAATTTAGGGCTGCACTGCTTACAAGAATCTCAAATTGAGTACTCTCTAAATATCCCAGGATAGATAAAAATGATTCAAAAAATTGTGGTACTTATGTACGATGGATTATCCCTCAGCCATGAAATCAATGTCATAATGCCAGTAAGAGGAAAATGAATGGATTCAGGTACAATGATTCCTAGTGAAATAAGTCACACAGAAAAAGGAACTTATCATAAGATAGCACTTATGAATTTTCTGTAACATGGCTACACATGAACTGAGTTAGGAAAGGGAACAGCGTCTCACATTTAGAAAACACACTTATGCCTTCTTAAGGAGGAAGGAGAGGTGGGGTGATTCATAGAACCAGAGTTTGATATTAGTACAAGTACCATTCCAAAATCAAAATACAGAATAGACAAGACCTACACCTTCATCAGTGAAAGGGATGCAAAACCCAATATTCTGCGCAGAGGTCTATATCTGACTAGTAAGAATCTTAAAACCTATGTATTGATATATCACCGTAAGGGAATCAAGTGTGTCTAAACTGGCATAAACATGGCAGTGAGAATCAGCTGAAACCCAGTACAAAAAGAAATTTCAAATACAAAACAAACAAACAAAAAAAACAGGGAAACTCTTTACAATTCCTTCAGGGGCTCTGATGAAACCTGGAATGACCCTACCTACAACGAGAGCTGGATGTGGCATAAAGCTGGACACTTGAGACTGAGAGGTTTGGTGAGACTGGGTGAGCAAATGCAGACCCTTTAAAGCAATAATATGTGGCACCCATTCCATGTGTCCCAACTCTCCATGTGTAAGGGAATATTACTACAGCCATAACATTTACGGGAAACCTAGAGAATGGACACACTGTGAATACGAAAGGTTTCTAAAACTCAACTTATAGTCCCTCTCCTTGTGCTCCAGTTTGACCTTCTAACGGCTTTACTATCAATCTCCCAACTTGGAGCGATAGCCCGTAAAACCTCCTGGTTCGCACAGGTTGCCAATTTGGCAGAGGATGAAAGGGAAGAGGGAGAACCAATGAGAGAGTAGCTGTTAGGCATTTGGACAGGTACATGTCACTTTAATTGCCCGGCAGGAAGTAGAATTAACCAATGTCTCAGCCACCCCCCGGGAAACAGTATAGGTTTTGAACCATAATTTTGGATTTGCTGTCAGCTCACAAAAACGAGTTGAAAAATGGAGCTCAGGGGCACAGCAATTTACAAACTGGCAGAGTAATAGAGGACAACTATCGTCCAAAAATCTTTTGAGGGAAGGCAGAGAGGCGGACTTTAAAATGAGGCAGAATAGCAGGAAACAGATTTCAAGAGGTACGTTGGAATCACCTTTCAAGCACAGGAAGAGGGGCACAACTTCGACAATGATGCACTTGGCCAAAAAGGGTGTATGTGTTTTCTCCTGAGTATATTCAGGAGAAAATGCATACGCCATTTTTGGCCAAGCAAGCGAGCAGCAATGCAAATCTGCACTACAAAGGAGTATCCCTTCCCACCGGTCAAAAGGGACATCCACAAAATGTGTAAAAACCAGAAAAGCAAGACAGGCCCTGGAGATCAGGGAGACTTGTTATGCTGATGGGCGGGATGTAAGTTGCCAAATGCCTCTCTGGAGGAGTGCATTGTGTTCCCTAAAACAAGTAAACAACAGAGCTACACAGCCAAGGGCACTTCCAGTCTAGGGAATATACCTTGGGCAAACTGAAAATCAATAAGACAGAGCCACCCTAAAATTTAGCGCTGCACTGCATACAAGAACCTCAACTTGGGTACACCTTAAGTATCCCAGGAAAGACAAAAATGGTTCAAGATATTGTGGTACTTACGTACGATGGAATATCGCTCAGCCATGAAATCAATGTCATAAGGCCAGTAGCAGCAAAAAGAGTGGATTCAGGTACGATGATTCTAAGTGAAATAAGTCACAGAGAAAAAGAAACTTATCATAAGATATCACTTATGAAGATCCTGTAAACATGGCTACACATGAACTGAGTTAGGAAAGAAAAGAGAGACTCACATTTAAAAAAAAAAAAACGCTTATGCTTTCTTAAGGGGGAAGGAGAGGTGGGGTGATGCATAAAATCAGAGTTTGATATTAGTACAGGTACCGTTCCAAAAACCAAATACGAAACAGACAAAACCTACAACTTCCTCAGTGAAAGGGACTCAACACCCCATATTCACCACAGAGTAATATATCTTAAAAGTATGAATCTTAAAACCTATGTATTGATATGTCTCCATAAGGGAATCAAGTGTGTCTAGACTGGCATAAACATGACAGTGAGAATCAGCTCAAACCCACTATAAAAAGGAATTTCAAAAACAAAACAAAAAAAACAGGGAAATTTATTTCAATTCCTTCAGGGTCTCTGATGAAACCTGGAATGACCCTATCTACAATGACAGCTGGATGTGGCATAAGGCTGGACACTTAGGACTGAGAGGATTGGTGAGATTGGGTGAGCAAATGCAGACCCTTTAAAGCAATAATGAGGGGCACACATTCCATGGGTCCCAACTCTCGAGGTTGAAGGGAATATTACTGCAGCTATTACATGTACGGGAAACCTAGAGAATGGACACACTGTGAATACGAAAGGTCTCTAAAACTCAACTAATAGTCCCTCTCCTGGTGCTCCGGTTTGACTTTCCAACTGCTTTCCTATCAATCTCCCAACATGGAGAAGACAGCACCTTTACCCTCCTGGTTGGCACAAGTTGCCAATTTTACAAAGGATGAAAGGCAAGAGGGAGAACCAATGAGAGAGTAGCTGTTAGGCATTTGGACGGGCACATGTCACTCTTATTTCCTGGGAGGAAGAAGAATTAACCAAAGTCTCAGCCACACACCGGGAACCAGTGTAGGTCCTCAACCAAAATATTGGACTTGTGTTCAGCTCACAAAAAACGAGATAAAAAATGGAGCTCCGGGGCACAGCAATTCACAAACAGGCAGAGTAATAAAGGACAACTATCATCTAAAAATCTGTTGAGGGAAGGCAATGAGGCGGACTTGAAACGGAGGCAGAAAAGCAGGAAACAGATTTCAAGAGGTACGTTGGAATGGCCTTTAAAGCACAGGAAGTGAGGCACCACATCGACAATGATGCACTTGGCCAAAAAGGGCGTATTCGTTTTCTCCTGAGTATATTCAGGAGAAAACGAATAAACTCTTCTTGGCCAAGCAAGCACGCGGACAATGCAAGTCTGCACTACAAAGAAGTATCACTTCCCACCGGTCATTAGGGGCCTCCACAAAATGGGTAAAAACCAGAAAGGCAAGACAGGCCCTGGAGAACAGGGAGCCTTTTTATGCTGATGGGCGGGATGTAAATTGCGAACTGCCTCTCTGGAGGAGTGCATTGTGTTCCCTAAAACAAATAAACAACAGAACTAAAGAGCCAAGGGCACTTCGAGTCTAGGGAATATACCTTAGGAAAACTGAAAATCAATAAGACAGAGCCACCCCAAAATTTAGGCCTGCACTGCTTACAAGAACCTCAACTTGGGTACACCTTACATATCCCTGGAAATATAAAAATGGTTCAAAAATTTGTGGTACTTACGTACGATGGAATATCCCTCAGCCATGAAATCAATGTCATAAGACCAGTAGCAGCAAAATGAGTGGATTCAGGTACGATGATTCTAAGTGAAATATGTCACACAGAAAAAGAAACTTATCATAATATATCATTTATGAAGATCCTGTAAACATGGCTACACATGAACTGAGTTAGGAAAGAGAACAGAGTCTCACATTTAGAAAACACTCTTATGCCTTCTTAAGGGGGAAGGAGTGGTGGGGTGATGCATAAAACCAGAGTTTGATATAAGCACATGTACCGTTCCAAAAACCAACTATGGAATAGACAAGACCTACACCTTCCTCAGTGAAAGGGACTCATAATCCCATATTTCCCACAGAGGAATATATCCGACTAGTAAGAAACTTAAAACCTATGAACTGATATGTCTCCATAAGGGAATCAAGTGTGTCTAGACTGGCATAAACATGGCAGCGAGAATCAGCTCAAACCCAATCTAAAAAGGAATTTCAAAAACAAAACAAAAAAACAGGGAAATTTTTTACAATTCCTTCAGGGTCTCTGATGAAACCTCGGATGACCCTATCTACAATGACAGCTGGATGTGGCATAAGGCTGGACACATGGGACTGAGAGGATTGGTGAGATTGGGTGAGCAAAAGCATACCCTTTATAGCAGTAATGCATGGCACCCGTTCCATGGGTCCCAACTCTCCAGGTTGAAGGGAATATTAGTACAGCTATAACATGTATGGGAAACCTAGAGAATGGACACACTGTGAATATGAAAGGTTTCTAAAACTCAACGAATACTCCCTCTCCTTGTGCTCCAGTTTGACTTTCGAACTGCTTTACTATCAATCTCCCAACTTGGAGATACAGAACTTTAACCTCCTGGTTCGCACAGGTTGCCAATTTGGCAAAGGATGAAAGGGAAGAGGGAGAACCAATGAGAGAGTAGCTGTTAGGCATTTGGACGGGCACATGTCACTCTTATTTCCCGTGAGGAAGAAGAATTAACCAAAGTCTCAGCCACCCACCGAAAACCAGTATAGGTTCTGAAAAAAAATATTGAACTTGCGTTCAGCTCACAAAAAACGAGTTACAAAATGGAGCTCAGGGGCACAGCAATTCTCAAACTGGCAGAGTAATAAAGGGCAACTATCGTCCAAAAATCTGTTGAGGGAAGGCAACGAGGCGGACTTATAAGCCAGGAAGAATAGCAGGAAACAGATTTCAAGAGATACGTTGGAATCACCTTTAACACACAGGAAGAGGGGCACAACTTCCACAATGATGCACTTGGCCAAAAAGGGCGTATGCGTTTTCTCCTGAATATATTCAGGACAAAACGCATACGCCCTTTTTGGCCAAGCAAGCAAGCGGGTAATGCAAATCTGCACTACAAAGAATTATCACTTCCCACCGGTCATTAGGGGCATCCACAAAATGGGTAAAAACCAGAAAGGCAAAACAGGAACTGGAGAACAGGGAGCCTTTTTATGCTGATGGGCGGGACGTAAATTGCCAACTGCCTCTCTGGAGGAGTGCATTGTGTTCCCTAAAACAAGTAAACAACAGAGCTACAGAGCCAAGGGCACTTCGAGTCTAGGGAATGTACCTTGGGAAAACTGAAAATCAATAAGACAGAGCCACCCCAAAATTTAGGCCTGCAGTGCTTACAAGAACCCCAACTTGGGTACACGTTACATATCCCTGGAAATAAAAAAAATGGTTCAAAAAACTGTGGTACTTACGTACGATGGAATATCCCTCAGCCATGAAATCAATGTCATAAAACCAGTAGCAGCAAAATGAGTGGATTCAGGTACGATGATTCTAAGTGAAATAAGTCACACAGAAAAAGAAACGTATCAGAAGATATCACTTATGAAGATCCTGTAAACATGGCTACACATGAACTGAGTAGGAAAGAGAACAGAGTCTCACATTTAGAAAACACTCTGATGCCTGCTTAAGGGGGAAGGAGAGGTGGGGTGATGCATAAAACCAGAGTTTGATATAAGCACAGGTACCATTCCAAAAACCAACTATGGAATAGACAAGACCTACACATTCCTCAGTGAAAGGGACTCAAAATCCCATATTTCCCACAGAGGAATATATCCGACTAGTAAGAAACTTAAAACCTATGTACTGATATGTCTCCGTAAGGGTATCAAGTGTGTCTAGACTGGCATAAACATGGCAGCGAGAATCAGATCAAACCAACTATAAAAAGGAATTTCAAAAACAAAACAAAAAAACAGGGAAATTCTTTACAATTCCTTCAGGGTCTCTGTTGAAACCTGGAATGACCCTATCTACAATGACTGCTGAATGTGGAATAATGCTGGACACATGGGACTGAGAGGATTGGTGAGATTGTTTGAGCAAACGCAGACCATTTAAAACAATAAAGCATGGCACCCATTCCATGGGTCCCAACTCTCCAGGTTGAAGGGAATATTACTACAGCTATAACATGTATGGGAAACCTAGAGAATGGACACACTGTGAATATGAAAGGTTTCTAAAACTCAACGAATAGTCCCTCTCTTGGTGCTCCCGTTTGACTTTCCAACTGCTTTACTATCAATCTCCCAACTTGTAGAGACAGCACCTTTAAACTCCTGGTTCGCACAGATGGCCAATTTGGCAGAGGATGAAAGGGAATAGGGAGAACCAATGAGAGATTAGCTGTTAGACATTTGGACGGGCACATGTCACTCTTATTTCCCGGGAGGAAGAAGAATTAACCAAAGTCTCAGCCACCCACCGAAAACCAATATATGTCCTGAACAAAAATATTGGACTTGCATTCAGCTCACAAATAACTATTTAAAAAATGGAACTCAGGGGCACAGCAATTCACAAACTGGCAGAGTAATAAAGGGCAACTATCGTCCAAAAGTCTGTTGAGGGGAGGCAATGAGGCGGACTTGAAAGCGAGGCAGAATAGCAGGAAACAGATTTCAAGAGGTACATTGGAATCGCCTTTAAAGCACAGGAAGAGGGGCACAACTTCGACAATGATGCACTTGGCCAAAAAGGGCATATGCGTTTTCTCCTGAATATATTCAGGAGAAAACGCATACGCACTTTTTGGCCAAGCAAGCAAGCGGGCAATGCAAATCTGCACTACAAAGAAGTATCACTTCCCACCGGTCATTAGGGGCATCCACAAAATGGGTAAAATCCAGAAAGGCAAGACAGGCCCTGGAGAACAGGGAGCCTTGTTATGCTGATGGGCGGGATGTAAATTGCCAAATGCCTCTCTGGAGGAGTGCACAGTGTTCCCTAAAACAAGTAAACAACAGAGCTACAGAGCCAAGGGCACTTCCAGTCTAGGGAATATACCTTGGGAAAACTGAAAATCAATAAGACAGAGCAACCCCAAAATTTAGGGCTGCACTGCTTACAAGAACCTCAACTTGGGTACACCTTACATTTCCCTGGAAATATAAAAAATGGTTCAAAAAATTGTGGTACTTACGTATGATGGAATATCCCTCAGCCTTGAAGTCAATGTCATAAGACCAGAAGCAGCAAAATGAGTGGATTCAGGTACGATGATTCTAAGTGAAATAAGTCACACAGAAAAAGAAACGTATCATAAGATATCACTTTTGAAGATCCTGTAAACATGGCTACACATGAACTGAGTTAGGAAAGAGAACAGAGTCTCACATTTCGAAAACACTCTTATCCCTGCTTAAGGGGGAAGGAGAGGTGGGGTGATGCATAAAACCAGAGTTTGATATAAGCACAGGTACCGTTCCATAAATCAACTATGGAATAGAGAAGACCTACACCTTCCTCAGTGAAAGGGACTCAAAACCCCATATTTCCCGCAGAGGAATATATCTGACTAGTAAGAATCTTAAAACCTATGTATTGATATGTCTCCGTAAGGGAAACTAGTGTTTTTAGACTGGCATAAACATGGCAGTGAGAAACAGGTCAAACCCACTATAAAAAGGAATTTCAAAAACAAAACAAAAAAACAGGGAAATTCTTTACAATTTCTTCAGGGTCTCTGATGAAACCTGGAATGGCCTTATCTACAACGACAGCTGGAGGTGTCATAAGGCTGGACACATGGGACTGAGAGGATTGGTGAGATTGGGTGAGCAAATGCAGACCCTTTAAAGCAATAATTCATGGCACCCATTCCATGGTTCCCAACTCTCCATGTTGAAGGGAATATTACTATAGCTATAACATGTACAGGAAACCAAGAGAATGGACACACAGTGAATACGAAAGGTTTCTAAAACCCAACTAACTGTCCCTCTCCTGGTGCTCCGGTTTGACTTTCCAACTGCTTAACTATCAATCTCCCAACTTGGAGAGACAGCCCCTTTAACCTCCTGGTTTTCTCAGGTTGCCAATTTGGAAGAGGATGAAAGGGAAAAGGGGGAACCAATGAAAGAGTAGCTGTTAGGCATTTGGACGGGCACATGTCACTCTAAATTCCCGGCAGGAAGAAGAATTAACCAAAGTCTCAGCCACCCGCCGTGAACAATTATAGGTCCTGAACCAAAATTTTGGACTTGTGGTCAGCTCACAAAAAACGAGTTAGAAAATCGAGCTCAAGGGCACAGCAATTCACAAACTGGCACAGTAATAATGGACAACTATCGTCCAAAAAATCTGTTAAGGGAAGGCAACGAGGCGACCTTCTAAGCGAGGCAGAATAGCAGGAAACAGATTTCAAGTGGTTCGTTGGAATCACCTGTAAAGCACAGGAAGAGGGGCACAACTTCGAAAATGATGCACTTGGCCAAAAAGGGCGTATGCGTTTTCTCCTGAATATATTCAGCAGAAAACGCATACGCCCTTTTTGGCCAAGCAAGCAAGTGGGCAATGCAAATCTGCACAGCAAAATAGTATCAATTCCCACCAGTCAAAAGGGACATCCTCAAAATGTGTAAAAACCAGAAATCCTAGAGAGGCCCTGGAGAACATGGAGCCTTGTTATGCTGATGGGCGGGATGTAAATTGCCAACTGCCTCTCTGGAGGAGTGCATTGTGTTCCCTAAAACAAGTAAACAACAGAGCTACAGAGCCAAGGGGACTTCCAGTCTAGGGAATATACCTTGGGAAAACTGAAAATCAATAAGATAGAGCCACCCCAAAATTTAGGGCTGCACTGCTTACAAGAATCTCAAATTGAGTACTCTCTAAATATCCCAGGATAGATAAAAATGATTCAAAAAATTGTGGTACTTATGTACGATGGATTATCCCTCAGCCATGAAATCAATGTCATAATGCCAGTAAGAGGAAAATGAATGGATTCAGGTACAATGATTCCTAGTGAAATAAGTCACACAGAAAAAGGAACTTATCATAAGATAGCACTTATGAATTTTCTGTAACATGGCTACACATGAACTGAGTTAGGAAAGGGAACAGCGTCTCACATTTAGAAAACACACTTATGCCTTCTTAAGGAGGAAGGAGAGGTGGGGTGATTCATAGAACCAGAGTTTGATATTAGTACAAGTACCATTCCAAAATCAAAATACAGAATAGACAAGACCTACACCTTCATCAGTGAAAGGGATGCAAAACCCAATATTCTGCGCAGAGGTCTATATCTGACTAGTAAGAATCTTAAAACCTATGTATTGATATATCACCGTAAGGGAATCAAGTGTGTCTAAACTGGCATAAACATGGCAGTGAGAATCAGCTGAAACCCAGTACAAAAAGAAATTTCAAATACAAAACAAACAAACAAAAAAAACAGGGAAACTCTTTACAATTCCTTCAGGGGCTCTGATGAAACCTGGAATGACCCTACCTACAACGAGAGCTGGATGTGGCATAAAGCTGGACACTTGAGACTGAGAGGTTTGGTGAGACTGGGTGAGCAAATGCAGACCCTTTAAAGCAATAATATGTGGCACCCATTCCATGTGTCCCAACTCTCCATGTGTAAGGGAATATTACTACAGCCATAACATTTACGGGAAACCTAGAGAATGGACACACTGTGAATACGAAAGGTTTCTAAAACTCAACTTATAGTCCCTCTCCTTGTGCTCCAGTTTGACCTTCTAACGGCTTTACTATCAATCTCCCAACTTGGAGCGATAGCCCGTAAAACCTCCTGGTTCGCACAGGTTGCCAATTTGGCAGAGGATGAAAGGGAAGAGGGAGAACCAATGAGAGAGTAGCTGTTAGGCATTTGGACAGGTACATGTCACTTTAATTGCCCGGCAGGAAGTAGAATTAACCAATGTCTCAGCCACCCCCCGGGAAACAGTATAGGTTTTGAACCATAATTTTGGATTTGCTGTCAGCTCACAAAAACGAGTTGAAAAATGGAGCTCAGGGGCACAGCAATTTACAAACTGGCAGAGTAATAGAGGACAACTATCGTCCAAAAATCTTTTGAGGGAAGGCAGAGAGGCGGACTTTAAAATGAGGCAGAATAGCAGGAAACAGATTTCAAGAGGTACGTTGGAATCACCTTTCAAGCACAGGAAGAGGGGCACAACTTCGACAATGATGCACTTGGCCAAAAAGGGTGTATGTGTTTTCTCCTGAGTATATTCAGGAGAAAATGCATACGCCATTTTTGGCCAAGCAAGCGAGCAGCAATGCAAATCTGCACTACAAAGGAGTATCCCTTCCCACCGGTCAAAAGGGACATCCACAAAATGTGTAAAAACCAGAAAAGCAAGACAGGCCCTGGAGATCAGGGAGACTTGTTATGCTGATGGGCGGGATGTAAGTTGCCAAATGCCTCTCTGGAGGAGTGCATTGTGTTCCCTAAAACAAGTAAACAACAGAGCTACACAGCCAAGGGCACTTCCAGTCTAGGGAATATACCTTGGGCAAACTGAAAATCAATAAGACAGAGCCACCCTAAAATTTAGCGCTGCACTGCATACAAGAACCTCAACTTGGGTACACCTTAAGTATCCCAGGAAAGACAAAAATGGTTCAAGATATTGTGGTACTTACGTACGATGGAATATCGCTCAGCCATGAAATCAATGTCATAAGGCCAGTAGCAGCAAAAAGAGTGGATTCAGGTACGATGATTCTAAGTGAAATAAGTCACACAGAAAAAGAAACTTATCATAAGATATCACTTATGAAGGTCCTGTAAACATGGCTACACATGAACTGAGTTAGGAAAGATTACAGAGTAACTAATCTTATCATAAGTTATCACTCATAGCGGGAATGTACACATGACTACACATGAACTGAATTACAAACACAAAAGAGTCACACATTTAGAAAATATCTTCTGCCTGCTTAATGGGAAAGCCGAGGTGGGGTGATGAATAAAACCGCAGTTTTAAATTAGCACAGATACCGTTATATAAACCATGTATGTAATAGACAACACCTACTCCCGGCACAATAAACTGGTCTCAACACCCCCTATTCATTGCAGAGGAATATGTCTGACTCTAAGTATTTTAAAACATATGTATTCTCATGTCTCCATAAAGGAATCATGTGTGTGTATAACGGCATGAACACAGCACTGAAATTCAGTTAAACCCACTTATAAAAATAAATTTCAAAAGCAAAATGCAAAAAAAGAGAGAAAGTCTTAAAAATTACGTTCAGGGCCTGTGATGCAAGCTAGATTGACCACCTTTACACCCACAGCTGGATGAGACATAAGACTGGACTCTTGGGGCTGACAAGATTGCTGAGGTTGTGTGAGCAAAAGAACACCACTTAGAGCAATACTGTGTGCTACCCGTTCTAGTGGTCCCAACTCTCCAGGTTTAAGGGAATCTTCCTACAGTTAAAACATGCATGGGAAACCCAGTGGATGGTACACTGTGTAATTGGGAAAGTTTTCTAAAAGGTACCTCATTTTTCCTTTTGTCGTGCTCGGCTTCACCATTCCATCTGCATTACTCAAAATCTCCCCACTTGGAGTGTCAGCGCCTTTACCCTCCCGTTATGCACAGTTTGCAAACTGTGCAGAGGATGAACAGGAAGAGGGGAAATAAATGAGAGATTAGCTGTAGGTGTTTGGATGGGTACATGTCACTCTAGTTTCCCATCAGGAAGAAGAATTAACCAAAGGCTCAGCCTGACACCCCAGAACCAGACTAGGGCCTAAAGCCATCCTGCGGTATTGCAGCCAGCTCACAAAGAGGCGAGTTGAAAAATGGAAATCAGGGGCACAGCAATTCACAAACTTGAAGAGTTATAAAGGACAACTATCATCCAGAAATATATTGAGGAAAGGCAGTGAAGAGGATTTGAATGCAAGGCAGAATTGAAGGAAACAGATTTCAAGAGGTAGATTGGAGTCGTCTTTAAAGCACATGAAAAGCGACAGAATTTCAACAATGTTGCCCTTGGCTGAAAAGGGATTATGTGTATTTTCTTGAATATATTCGGGAAAGAATGCATATGCCCTTTTTGACTAAGCAAGCCATCAGGCATTGCAAATCCACACTACAGAGAAGTGTCCCTTACCTCCAGTCAAAAGGGCCATCCACAAATAGTGTAAAATCCACAAATGCAGGACAGGCCATGGAGAAAAGGGAGCCTGGTTACGCCGATGGACAGGATGTAAATTGCCAACAGCCTCTCTGGAGAACTGTATGTTGTTTTCTAAAACAGAGCTACAGAGTATAGCACACTTCCACTCATTTGCGTGTATTTTGGGAAAACTAAAAATCCACAACACACAGCCAGCCCAAGATTTAGGGCTGCTCTGTTTACAAGAACCTCGACTTCGGTACACTTTATATATCCCAGGAAAGGAAAAAAAAAATGGATATAGATGTTGTGGTACTTATATACAAAGGAAAGTCACTCAGACATAAAATCAATGTCATAAGGCCAATAGCAGCATAATGAGTGGCTTTAGGTACGATGATGCTAAGTGAAATGAGCCACAAAGAAAAAGAAACTTATTGTAATATATCACTTATAGAGGAAATGTAAACATGGCTACACATGAACTGAATTTCAAAAGAGAACAGAGTTACACATTTAGAAAACACACTTATGCCTCCTTAAGGGGAAAGGTGACGTGGGGTGATGTGTAAAAGCAGAGTTTGAAATTAGCACAGATCCTATTCCATATACCAAATAGTTAATAGACAAGACCTACTCCTTTCTCAATGAACTGGACACAAAACACCCTATTCACTGAAGAGGAATATATCTGACTGGTAATAACCTTGAAACCTATGTATTTATATGTCTCCATAATGGAATCAAGTGTATGTAGATTGGCATAAACACAGATCAATGGAACAGGACAGAAATCCCAGAGATAAACCTCCATACCTATGGCTATCTCATCTATGACAAAGGAGCTAAGGATATACAATGGAGAAAAGACAGTCTCTTCAGTAATTGGTGCTGGAAAAACTGGACCCCTACACATAAAAGAATGAAATTAGAACACTCCATAACACCATACACAAAAATAGACTCTAAATTGATTAGAGATCTAAATATAAGACCAGACACTATAAAACACTTAGAGGAAACCATAGGCAGAACACTCTATGACATAAATCACAGCAAGATCCTTTTGGACCCACCTCCTAGAGAAATGGAAATAAAAACAGAAATCAACAAATGGGACCTAATGAAACTTAAAAGCTTTTACACAGTACAGGAAAACATAAACAAGATGCAAAAACAACCCTCAGAATGGGAGAAAATATTTTCAAATGAAGCAATTGACAAAGGATTAATCTCCAAACTTTACAAGCACCGCATGTAGCTCAATATCACAAAAACAAACAACCCAATCCAAAAATGGGCAGAAGACCTAAATAGACATTTCTCCAAAGAAGATATACAGATTACCAAGAAACACATGAAAGGATGCTGAACATCACTAATCATTAGAGTAATGCAAATCAAAACTACCCTGAGGTATCACCTCACAGCGGTCAGAGTGGCAATCATCAAAAAAATCTACAAAACAATAAATGCTGGAGAGGCCTTTATTGGAGAAAAGGGAACACACTTGCACTGTGGGTGGGAATGTAAAATGATATGAGCAATAGGGAGAACAGTACGGAGGTTCCTTTAAATAAATAACAATAGAAGTACCATATGACACAACAATCCAACTACTGGGCATTTGCCTTGCGAAAACCATAATTCAAAAAGAGTTATGTACAAAAATGTTCATTGCAGCTCTATTTGCATTAGCCAGGACATGGAAGCAATCTAAGTGTCCATCGACAGATGAATGGATAAAGAAGATCTGGCACATATATACAATCAAATATTACTCAACCATAAAAAGAAGCAAAACTGAGTTATTTGTACTGAGGTGGATGGACTTAGAATCTGTCCTACACAGTGAAGTAAGTCAGAAAGGGAAAAACAAATACTGTATGTTAACAGAGATATATGGAATCTAATGAAGAAAAAAAAAAAAGATTTTGAAGAACCTAGTGGCAGGACAGGAGTAAGGACACAGATATAGAGAAAGGACTTGAGGACACCGGAAGGGGGATGGGTAAGCTGGGACGAAGTGAGAGAGTGGCATGGACATAAATACATTACCAAATGTAACACCGATAGCTACTGAGAATCAGCCACATAGAACAGGGAGATCAGCTCGGTGCTTTGTGACCACATAAAGGGGTGGGATATGGAGTGTGGGAGGGAGATGCAAGAGGGAGGGGATCTGGTGATATTTGTATATGTATAGCTGATTCAGTTTGTTATACGGCAGAAACGAACACTCCATTGTAAAGCAATTATACTTCAATAAACGTGTAAAAGGAAAAAATAAAAGCCCAAGGATAAACCTACACACTTATGGTCAACTAATCTATGACAAAGGAGGCAAGACTATACAATGGAGATAAGACAGTCTCTTCAATCATTGGTGCTGGGAAATATGGACCGCTACATGTAAAAGAATGAAATTAGAACACTCTCCAACACCATACATAAAAATATATTCAAAATGAATTAACGACCTTAATGTAAGACCAGACAGTATAAAACTCTGAGAGGAAAACTTACGAAGGATACTCTGACGTAAATCACAGCAAGATCTTTTTTGATCCACTTCCTATAGTAAGGAAATAATAAAGAAATCTAAACAGATGGGACCTAATGAAATGTAAAAGCTTTTGCAAAGCGAAGGAAACTACAAACAAGACGAAAAGACAACCCTCAGAATGGCAGAATATATTTGCAAACGAATCAATGGACAAATGATTAATCTCCAATATATATAAAGAGCTCATGCAGCTCAATATTAATAAAACAAACAACCCAATACAAAAATGGAAGATCTAAATAGACATTTCTTCCAAGAAGACATAGCGATGGCCAGTACGCACATGAAAATCTGCTGAACATCACTAATTATTAGAGAAATGGAAATCGAAACTACAATGAGGTATCATGTCACACCTGTTAGAATGGGCATCACCAGAAAATCTTCAAACAACAAATGCTGGAGAGGGTGTGGAGAAAAGGAACCTTCTTCCACTATTGTTGGGAATGTAAATCGATACAGTCTCTATGGAGAACAGTATGGAGGTTCCTTAAAAAACTAAAAATAGAATTACCATATAATCCAGCAATCCCACTACTGGGCATATACCCAGAGAAAACCATAAATCAAAAAGACACATTCACCACAATGTTCACTGCAGCACTATTTACAATAGACAGGTAATGAAAGCAACCTAAGTGCCCACAGACAGACGAATGGATAAAGACGTGGTACATATATACAACGGAATATTACTCAGCCATACATAGGAATGAAATTGGGTCATTTGTAGAGACCTCGATGGATCTAGAGACTGTCATACGGAGTGAAGTAAGTCAGAAAGAGAAAAACAAATATTGTATATTAATGCATATATGTGGAACCTAGAAAAATGGTACAGATGAACCAGTTTGCAGGGCAGAGATAGAGACAGATGTAGAGAACAAACATATGGACACCAAGGAGGGAACGCCATGTGAGTGTGGTGGTGGGATGGATTGGGAGACTGGGATTCACATGTGCACACTTATATGTATAAAATACATATCCAATAAGAACCTGCTATATAAAGGAATAAATTTAAAAAAATTAAAAATAAATAAATAACATTTAATAAAATAAAACAGAAAAAAAGTTTTTCCCTTCATATAGACGTCTTTATATTAATGCATTATTTCCATGTTTATATCTCCAAATTAAAAAAAAAAACAGGAATAAATAAAATCTAACTTGAACCAAAAAGAAAAAAAGAAAGAAAAAAAACAGAACACACCAGTTATACAGAGGAAAATCGTATCAGGGCACTTGCTCCAGTGGTAAAAAATTCTTAAGTTGGTCAGAGGTGGGAAATCGTCTCCCATGCCGTCAGCAGTGCACTCCCCCACAAGGAGCATCCTCATTGCAAAGCTGGGGGACTGTGTCGAGGCGTCTGTGAGTAAATGTGAGCTGAGCCCCAGTCCTGCTGCAGCTGAACTCTTCCCACCCTTTCCAGGTAAAACACCTGAATATGTACAAGCACTTGCAAGCCTAGAGGAAGGGCTGTGGAGCCACACTAGCGAGAGCACGCAGGCCGACTTGGTGCCTGCAGGCCAGTCAGGATGGTCCTGGCCCCAGATGCTCTTCTGGAAGCTTTTCATTTCCCTGCCTGAGATACCCCTCCTGCCACAGCCCACACTGCTTTTTTACTTCCTCACCTCTGCCCGGGGAGAAATTCCAGTGGCAGGTATGGGTGACACATCCTCTTCTTTAGCAGGTGGCAGCCTGGCAACTCCTGCAGAAAGTCCAGCAGAGCCCCACTCACACTGGGCCACCCAGAAAGCCACGGCCCGTCCCTCCCTCCCACCACCCCAGCCCCGAAACTGCTGACGGGGCAAAGAATATGGCGTCAGTCACAGCTACAGGGGCTCTTGCTGACTGGAGAGGTGTTTATATTGACCTCAACCCAGGCACACCTGTGGGGGGGTGGGTGGCAGGCAGTGTCAGGCTGCCCAAATCAGCCAATCCTCACCCCTCAGGGGCTCACAGTTGCAGAAAATGAACCTTGCTAAAGGGGTCAGTCCCAAGGAACAGGTGTGGGCCTTGAGAGTCAGGATAGACAAGGGGCTGCAGCTGCGGCTTGTTTTCTTATCATTTTATCTGGTCCATGAGTGGAAAACAACTTCTAGAAGACCCTATCCTAATGAGAGGAACCCAGGAGTCAGGGAGAGGAGTGATGGTGGGTGGAGACAGAGGCCTGGAGCCCTGGCTGCAGTGGAAGTGTCTGGAAGACCAGGCAGAGAGAGGCTGCACAGAGTGATAGCCAGGGTAACAGACCTGTCAGAGCTGCTGTTTGTTAGTTCAAGTCCTGCTCTGAGGTGTTCTGTGTCAGCTGTGAGCGACAGGTGAGCTGGGGGTTCTCTGCAAGGTGGGCTATGTGCACAGTTCCTGTGTGTCCAGCCCTGCTGGGATACCTGCCCAGGGGAGCTCCGTATCCTGGGAGGGACCTGACTATGAGAGCCCCATGGGCTGCTGGGTAGCTGCACAGGTGATCTCCATAACCTGGGAGGGACTTGAACACGAGAGCCCCGTGGGCTGTGGGGTGCGGGATCCAGCCCAGGTGGGCTCCATATCCTGGGATTGGCCTAACCACCTGAACCCCATGGGCTGCTGGAGACCTGGTAAAGGACATCAGGACAGTCAGTGAAGCCACCGAGGATATACATCCAGTAGCTCCTATTTCCTACACCCTGCTGCTGATTCTACCATCCACCAGGCCATGGCATTCTGTATTACACTTCAATGATGCCTTCTTCTGTATTCCATTCATCTCAGAGTCACAAGAATTTTTGGCTTGTGTGTGGCAGGACACAACATGCAACACGAGCAATAATTCTGGGCCGTCCTGCCCCAATGGTTCAAAAATCCCCACACCATCATTGGGGAAATGTCCTCTAAAAACCTAAACGTTCTACCACTGTAAAAGGGAACCCTCCTTCAATATGCAGATTACATTCTGATTGCCAGGCCTACTAAAGACGCCTCGGAACTACCTAGCCAAGAAAGGATAGAAGGTGTCCAAGAAAAAGGCTCAAATATCCCAGGCTCAGGTGACTTGCCTGGGCTTCATTCTCACAGATATTTGGAGAAACGCATCCCAGGATAGGGAAGAAGCCATTTGCAGCCTTACCTCTTCTAAAACTAGAAGACAGCTTAAGGGTTCCTGGGGAGGCCAAGGTTTTCTGCATCTGGATCCCTAACTACAGTCTAATAGCTGGGCCTCTACATGAAACACTGACACGAAAATATGATGATCCTTTTGAATAGAATCCAGAAGCAGCCTTTCAAGAATGGAAAGAGCAGTCAATTCAGACCCTTGCCCAGGAACTCGCTAATTTAGCTAAACCCTTTGACCTTTACATACCCGGTCAAAGGTTAATCGCCCTTGGAGCCTTAGTGCAAAAACTGGGACCACTTGAAATGGAGCAACACAAGAATGCCCTTCAGGTATGATAAACTATGGTCACCAAGGGCTTTGCCCACCGACTCATCAGGCCAGGATACTGGGGTATTTAAAAAGCTGGAAATCAGCAGCCCACAAGGCCAGCTCCCTCCTAAGGGAATAGGACCCCACGTGGTGATCCTAACCACCCATCATGTCCTGAAGTTGCAGGGGTCGCTCTGTGGACACACTGACCTCGAGTGAGGAGGCCCTCCAACTCCAACCTCCAGAGAGACAAATGGGGGCAACAGGCCCCCAAGATGACTCGTGTGACCATCACTTGACCTGGAGTTTCTCTCAGAAAACAACAAGACTGTGCCCCGAAAGAGCAGACTACTGCTTGCAGGACTTACTGCACCCAAATGGGAGCTAATAAGCTTGGAGGGGGAAACGTATATCACGCTTTCACCATAGAAAACCCTACAGACACCGCGGTGATGGTGGCCAATATGACCGGCTGGACTGCTGGCTACTTCTAAGGGCCCTGGACTCAGTGGACGTCATGGTCCTGGATCACCACTGACCCTGGACTGTCTGGGTGTTGCACAGGCAGGGCTCTGACACATGGTGCTGTTTGTACATTAATTCAGGGACCTAATTAAAGAAAGCACAGACTACTGGTCAGAGCATCTAGGCTGGCAAAAACCGTCAGCCTAAGGTCACCGAACAAATGTGGGGTGGGGTGAAACCTGCCACCACAGCATCTCTGCACATCTGTTTCTTGGACCCTTAAAGGTCATTAGAATCTATAACACTTCCAATGCTGGTGCTCAGGCGGACGAGAAGTGAGGCAGGAGGCCTTGGGACAATCAACCTCACCTGGAGGCTGGTGGGGAGACATTTTGCCCCTCTCCCCAGGTATCAGGGCTGCCACCACAGCATGAAGCAGTTACAAAAGAGGGGTCTGCACCCTCAACACCCCAAGAATGAGGAACGGAACAAAAAGCAGAGGAGGTGTTCGTCTCTGGCAACGTTCATTAAAAATTCCTGGGAGATAAAAAGAGAATCTGGGCAGTAAAATAAAGTCTAACCTGTTTTTCCTTTGTGCTTTGTCTAATTTCACATGCTCCTAAGGTTCCGCATGCAGAGGTCCCACACCCGGCACTTCAGACCCGACTTCCTAGTGCAGAATGGCTGGGTCGACACCTCAGCTAGCAGAGTCCCAAGCAGACTGCACGGCATAGAGCCTGAGCTGCAGCCAACCCAGCTCTCGAGAGCTCCATCCCATAACTCCCACTGACGCTGCCGGGATCCCTACTCAGCATCCCAGCCCACAGCCCGTGGGGGAGTGCACACTCTCACCTCTCCATTCGGTTTTCAAAATAATGTTTCCTTTGCTTCTGAACCAAACTCAGTCTTGATCTGTTGGCTCCAATGACACTGGGCACGGGGACTCCTGTTGGGGTCCCCTCTGGATGATCAGTAACAGAAATTGAGAACTTTGTAACTTCATTGAACAGATGTGTGAGCCAAACTGTAGTTAACATAGAGCAGTGTATAATGCTCGGGTAAAATAAGATTTTTCTAAGACTTACATTTGATATTTCCATCACTTTACTATAAGCAAGTTCAGTGAAGACGTCTGTCTTATTTGTCAGGTCAACATTAGAGAAATGAAGTGATTTATTTCCATGGTTGTACATCGAATACTCTTGGCTGAAGCTTCAATCTTGTTTAGAATGCTTTTCCATTGAAAAGGATACCTCTCTTTCAGCTCCCCCATTTCTGAGAAGTATAAAATCTTATAATTTATTATTACCAAAGGGGAAAGGTAGGAGAAGGGATAAATTAACAGTTTGGGATTAACACATACACACTGCTATGTATAAAATAGATCATCAACAAGGAACTACTGTATAGCACAGGGAACTACACTGAATATTTTGCAATAACCTATAAGGGGAAATAATCTGAAAAAGAATCGATATTTTTATTGACATCATCTATCAATGACAGATAAAATGTAACCTAAGCAAGGCCGATGGTGAGCGCTTCTGAACCTGAAGATTTCAATCATCTAAAGTTTGGGCTCTGCCTATTTCCCAAGGCCCTTAATGGACATACGTGTAGCCGTAGCTTAAAAATTCCCCAGTTTGGGGTTCGGGGAGGCACTGATTTGGAAAAATCCCTGGTGTTCTCCTTCCATACACGGGACCCTTCCTACAGCTAAAACATGCCTGTCACACCTAGAGGATTGTACACCGTTTGATCGGAAAGAGTTTGGAAAAGGCACCTCATCTCCTCATCGCCTGGTGCTCGGGTTCACCCCTCCAGCATCTTTCCTAACAATCTCCTCACTTGGGGATATCAGCACCGTCAACATCCTGTTGCACACAGTTTGGAATTTGTCCAGAGGATGAAGCGGAAGGATGAGAAAAATTTAGAGACAAGTCTTAGTTGTTCGGACAGGCACATGCCACTCTAATTTCCAATCCGGAAGACAAATTCATCAAAGGCTAGAATTGCCCACGAAAGAGAATAGGGGTAGAGGAAATCCTGCTGTTTTGTGTCCAGTTTCCAAAAACACAAGTTGAAAAATGGAACTCAGGGGCACTAAAATTCATGAAACTGCAGAGTTGAAAATATCTATTGTTGAAAAATGTCTTGAGGTAAGTCACAGAAAAGGACTTGTAAGCAAGGGGGTGTGGCAGGAAACAGATTTGAAGAGGTAGAAAGGACTCCCCATTAAAGCACAAGAAAAGGGGCTGTACATTGCCAATGATGCAGTTGGCCCAAAAGGGCGTATGCATTTTTTTCTGAATATATTCAAGTAAAGGCCATTCACACATTTTATCCAACCAAACAGGTGGGCACTGGAAATCAATACTACAAAATGTATCACTTCACATCAGTCAGAAGGGTCATCCACATAAAGTGTAATCACGAGAAATGCAGGACAGGGTGAGGAGAAAAGGGAGCCCTGTGAGGCTGATAGTGGAAATGTAATTTGCCAACGGCCACTCTGGAGAAGTGTATTGTGTTTGCTAAAACATCTGAAAACTGAGCTACAGAGCATAGGGCACTTGCACTCATGGGCGTATACCTTGGGAAAAACAAAAAATGACAGAAAACAGGCACTCCAACGTTTACCACCTCTCTGTTAAAAAGGGCCTCCACTTGGATATAACCTAAATGTCCCTGGAAGGATAAAATGGATAAAAGAGATGGGGTACTTATGTAGAGTGGAATATTACTCATCCCGAAATCAATGAAATAAGGCCAGTTGGAACAACTCTGGAGGAGTTACATACGATCATTCTAAGTGACACATGTCAGAAAGAAAAAGACACATATCATAAGATGTCACTTAAAGGTGGAATCAAAAATGGCTACACATGAAATAAACTACAAAACAGAAACATAGTCAAATATGTAGAAAATAGACATAAGGCTGCTAAATGGGAAAGGTCGGGAATGGTGAGGTATTATCCAGGAGGTTGAAATTAGCAAAGATACCATTCCAAGTACCGAATTGAATAACTGGCAAGGCCTACACGGTACCTCAAAGAACTGCACTCAGTCCACTCAAGTCACTGGAAAATAATACATATGACTCATAAGCATCTGAGAAAGAATTTATTGTGGTCACACAGTACATGAATCAAGTGGATGTACAGCAGCAAAAAAACAAAGCTTTGAAAATCAGCTGTAACCAATATAAAAATAAATTTCAAAATATTTATAAAAACAGTGAGACAGACAAAAATTCTTACAACTTTTGTTGAAGGGCTACGATGTAACATGGATTGAACACATGTAGACCCACAGCAGGATGATATATAAGGCTGGAAGCCATGCACGCTAAGAGATGTTAGAGAGGCTGGGTGAGGAAATGCAGACCTTTTAAAGTAATACTGCCTGGTACCCATTCCATGGGTCCCAAATCTGCACTTTCAAGGGAATCTTCTGACAGTGAACACATGCCTGGGAAACCGAGATGAACATACACCGTGTGCTCAGGAGAGGTGTCTAAAATGCACCTCATTTTTGATCTCCTGGTGCTGGGGTTCGCCATTCCAGCCACATTACTAACAATCTCTCGACTTGGAGAATCAGCACCTTTAACCTCCTGTTTCACACAGTTTGCAATTTTTGAAGAGGATAAATGGGAAGAGGAGGAACCAATGAGAGATTAGCTGTAGGAGTTTTGACAGGCACATGTCACTCTAATTTCCCATTAGGAAGAAGAATTAACCAAAGGCTCAGCCTGCCACCCCAGAACCAGAATAGGGCCGGAAGCAATCCAATGGTTTGGCGGTCAGCTCACAAAAAATGAGAGTTGCAAAATGGAGCTCAGGAGCAGACAATTCAAAGACCTGCAAAGATATAAATGATAACCAACGTCCAAAAATATATTCAGGTAAGGCAACGAAGAGGTTCTGAATGAGAGGCAGAATTGCAGGAAACAGATTTCAAAAGGTAGATTGTACTCACATTTAAAGCATATGAAAAGCAGCAGAATTTCTAAAATGATGCAGTTGGGCAAAAGGGTGTATGCATTTTTTTCTTGAATATCTTCAGGAAAAAAACACATACAGAGTTTTTGGCCAACCAAGCAAGAGGGAAATGCAAATCCGCACAATAAAGAAGTCTCAATTTCCACTGCTCAGAAAGTCCATCCAAAAAATGTGTACAAATCAAAAATGCAGGAGAGGCCATGGAAAACAGGGAGACTAGTCACGCTGATGGGTGGGGTATAAATATCCAAGAGCTACTCTGAAGAAGTGTATGCTGTTTCCTAAAACATCTAAAATACAAAGCCCCCGAGCAAAGGGGACTTCAACTCATGGACATATAAATTGGGAAGACTAAATATCAACAAGACACAGGCACACCAAAGTTTAGGGCTGCTCTGCATACAAGAACCTCAACTTCGGTACACCTAAAGTATCCCAGGAAAAAGAGAAATGCATAAAGAACTTGTGGTAATTTTGTACAACGGAATATCACTCAGACGTGAAATCAATGTCATAAGGCCAGTAGCAGCATAATGAGAGGATTTAGGTATGATGATTCTAAGGGAAATTAGTCACACAGCAAAAGAATCTTATCATAAGATATCACTTACAGAGGGAATGTCAACATCACAACACATGAACTGAATTAGGAAAGAGAGCAGCGTCTCACATTTAGAAAACACTCTTATGCCTCCTTAAGGGGAAAGGAGAGGTGGGGTGATGCATAAAACCAGAGTTTGATATTAGCACAGGTACCATTCCATAAACCAAATACAGAATAGACAAGACCTACACCTTCCTCAGTGAACGGGACTCAAAACCCCTATTCCCCACAGAGGAATATATTTGATTAGTAAGAATCTTAAAACCTATGTATTGATATGCCTCTGTAAGGGAATCAAGTGTGTCTAGACCGGCATAAACACGTCAGTGAAAATCAGCTCAACCCCATTATAAAAATGAATTTCAAAAACAAAACAAAAAAACAGCGAAATTCTTACACAATTCCTTCAGGGGTTCTGATGAAACCTAGAATGACCCTATCTGCAAAGACAGCTGGATGAGACATAAGGCTGGACACTTGGGACTGAGAGGACTGGTGAGATTGGGAGAGAAAATGCAGACCCTTTAAAGTAGTAATGCATGCCACCATTCCATGGGTCCCAAATTTCCAGGTAGAAGGGAATATCACTACAGTTATAACATGTATGGGAAACCTAGAGAATGGACACCCTGTGATGGCGAAAGGTTTCTGAAAGTCTCCTACTTTTTCCTCTCCTTGTGCTACAGTTTGGCATTCCAACAACTTTACTATCAATCTCCCAACTTAGGAGAGTCATCCCCTATAACCTCCTGGTTCGCACAGTTTGCTAATTGTGCAGAGGATGAAATGGAAGAGGGAGAACCAATCAGAGAGTAGATGTAGGCATTTGGACGGACACATGTCACTCTAAATTCCCGTCAGGAAGAAGAATTAACCAAAGCCTCAGCCACCCACAGGGAACCAGTATAGCCACCCCTGGAACCAGTATAGTTCCTGAAGCAAAATTGTGGATTTGCGGTCAGCTCCCAATAATGGGATTTGAAAATTGGAGCTCAGTGGCAAAGCAAATCAAAAACCTGCAGAGTTATAAAGGACTACTCTCTTCCAAAAATCTGTTGAGGAAAGGCAACAAAGAGGACTTGAAAATGAGGCAGAATTGCACAAAACATATTTCAAGAGGTAAATTGGAATCACCTTTAAAGCACAGGAAAGGCATCACAACTTCGAGAATGATGCACTTGGCCAAAAACAGCGTATGACTTTTCTCCTGAATATATTCAGGAGAAAAGGCATAGGCCCTTTTTGGCCAATCAAGCAAGCGCACAATGCAAATCCACACTACAAAGAATTGTCGCTTCCAACCGGTCAAAATGGGCATCCGAAAATCTGTAAAAACTAGAAAGGCAAGATAGAGATGACAAGGGCATAAAGCAATATGATCCCAAGGGTCATGGAGGATTGTGATGACAAGCACATGGAGCATTGTGATGACAAGATTATGTATCATTTTGCTGACAAAGGCATTGTGATGACAAGGTTCATGGAGCACTGTGATGACAAGCGTCATGGAGCACTGTGATTAAAGGGTTCATGGAGCATTGGGATGACAAGGGCATGGAGCATTTTGATGACAAGCGTCCCGGATGATTGTGTTGTCAGGGTTCATGGAGCATTGTCATGACATTGGTCATGGAGCATTGTGATGGCAGAGGTCATGGAGCATTGTGATGAGAACGTCATGGAGCATTGGGCTGAAAATGTTCATGGAGTATTGTGATGACAGGGGTCAAGGAGCATTGTGATGACAAGGTACTGGAGCACTGTGATGAGAAGACCATGGAGCCATGTGATGACAAGTCTCATTGAGCATTCTGATGAAAAGGGTCATGGAGCCTTGTGATTACAGGGGTCTTGGAGCATTGTGATGACAAGGGCATTGAACATTGGGATGAGAATGTCATGGAGCGTTCTGATGACATGCATCATGGAGCTTTGTGATGACAAGGGCATGGAGCATTGTGATTACAGTGGTCTTGGAGCACTGTGAGGAAAAGGGCATATAACATTGTGATGAAAAAGGCATGGAGCCTTGTCATGACAGGGTTCAAGGAGCATACTGATGACAAATGTAAGGGACCATTGTGATGACAAGGGTATAGAGCATTGTGATGACAAATGTCATGGAGCATTGTGATTAGGAGACCATGGATAATTGTGATGACTTGCGTTATGGGGAGCTGTGATGATAAGTGTTATGGAATATTGTGATCACAAGGATTTGGAGCATTGTGATGACAGAGGTCATAGAGCATTTTGATTTCATTGTGATGACAATAGCATGAAGCATTATGATGATGCGCATTGGTGCACTGTGATGACAGCGTTCATGGATCATTGAGATGAAAAGGGGCATGGAGCATTATGATTAGAGGAGTCTTGGATCATTGTGATGAAAAGGGCATGGAACATTGGTCTGAGATGTTTCATGGATTATTGTGATGAGAGGGGGCAAGGAGCATTGTGATTTCAAGGGCATGGAACACTGTGATATATGGTTCGTGGAGGATTGTAATGACAAGCGCATGGAGCATTGTGAGAAGAATGGCATCGAGCATTGTGATGAAAAGCATCATGGATACTGTGATGACAAGGGCTTGGAACGATGTGATGAGAGGTTTTTGGAGCATTGTGATGACAATGGCATGGAGCATTGTGATGCCAAGGGTCATGGAGTTTTGTGATGACAAAGGTCATGGAGCATTTTGATGACAAGGGTGTGGTGAATTCTCTTGTGAAGGGCAGGGAGCATTGTGATGACAGGGTCATGGAGCAATTTGATGAAAAGTGTCATGGAACATTTTGATGACAGGGGTTATGGAACATTGTGATGTCAGGAGTCATGGAACATTTTCATGATGGAGTTGTGGACCATTGTGATGACAGAGGAGTGGGTGTATTGTGATGACTAGTGAGGGAACATTTTGATATCATTCGTGAGAGAGCACTTTGATAAGAAGTGCATGGAGCATTGTGATGACAAGTTTTATGGAGCATTGTGATGACAAGGTTGTGGAGCATTGTTATGACAAGCACATGGCGCATTGTGATGACATGGGTCATGGAGCCCTGTGCTGACAAGGGCATGGAGCACTGTGATGAGAAGTGTCAACGAGCATTGTGATGAAAATTTCATGGAGCATTTTGGTGACAAAGGTCACAGAGCCTTGTGATGACGAGGGCATGGACCATTGTGATGACAAAGGTCATGAAGCATTGTGATGACTGGAGTCATGGAGCATTGTGATGACAGTGTTCATAGAGCATTGTGATGAAAAGGCAATGATCATTGTGATGACATTGGCATGGAGCATTGGCCTGACATGTTTCATGGATTATTGTGATGACAGTGGGCATGGTGCAATGTGATGACAAGGCATGGAGCATTGTGATGAGAAGGTCATGGAGTATTTTGAAGACAGGTCTCAGGGAGCATTGTGATGACATATGTCATGGTCCATTGCGATGACAATGGAATGGAACATTGTGATGCCAAGTGTCATGGAGGATTGTGATGACAAATGTAATGGAGCATTTTGATGACAAGGGCTTGGAGCATTGTGATGACAAGGGACATGTAGCATTGTGATGACAAGGGCATGGAGCATTGTGATGAGAAGCACATGGAGCTTCCTATGACAGGGGTGATGGAGCATTGCGATGAAAAGTGCATAGAGAATTGTGATGACAAATCATGTAACACGGTGATGAGAACTGTCATGGAGCATAGTGATGCCAAGAACGAAGAGAATTGTGATGACAGAGGACATGGAGCATTGTGATGACCAGGGCATGGAGCATTGTGATGGCAAGACCGTGGAGCTTTGTGATGAGAAGACCATGGATAATTGTGATGACAAGCGTCATGGAGCACTGTAATGACAAGGGGAATGGAGCATTGTGATGAGAGTGTCCATGGAGCATTGTGATGACAAGGGTCATGGAGCATTTTGATGACAAGGGCGTAGAGCATTGTGATGAGAAGACCATGGATAATTGTGATGATGAGCGTCATGGAGCACAGTAATGACAAGGGGTATGGAGCATTGTGATGACAGTGGCCATGGAGCATTGTGATGACAAGTGTCATGGAGCATTCTGATGACAAGCTTGTGGAGTATTGTGACGACAATGGCATGGAGCATTGTGATGAAAAGGACAGGGATCATTGTGATGAAAAAGGCATGAAGCCATTTCATGACAGGTTTCAAGGAGCATTCTGACGACAAGTGTCAGGGAACATTGTGATGACAAGTGTTTTGAGAATTGTGATGAAAAAGATCATGGAGCATTTTGAAGAAAAGGACATGGAGTATTGTGATGACAGGCATCATGGAGCGTTGTGATGACAAGTGTTATGGAATATTGTGATCACAAGTGTTTGGAGAATTGTGATGAAAAAGATCATGGAGCATTTTGACGAAAAGGACATGGAGTATTGTGATGACAGGCATCATGGTGCGTTGTGATGACAAGTGTTATGGAACATTGTGATCACAAGGGTTTGGAGCATTGTGATGATAGAAGTCATGGATCATTTTGTTTTCAAGGAGCATGGAGCATTGGGATGACAAGGGCATGAAGCAATGTGATCCTAAGGTTCATGGAGGATTGTGATGACAATGGTAAGGGAGTATTGTGATGACAAGCAAATGGAGCATTTTGATGACAAGGTCATGTAGCATATTGCTGACACAGGCATGGAGCATTGTGATGATAAGGGTCATAGAGCACTGTGATGAGAAGCATCACGGATCATTGTAATTACAGGGGTCATGGAGCAATGGGATGGCAAGGGCATGGATCATTTTGATGACAAGTGTCATGGAGCACTGGGCTGAAAATGTTCATGGAGCATTGTGATGACTAGGGAATTTAGCACTGTGATGACAAGAGTCCCGGATCACTGTGTTGTCAGGGGTCATGGAGCGTTGTGATGAGAGTGGTCATGGAGCATTGTGATGATAGGGATCATGAAGCATTGTGATGAGAAGTTCCTGGAGAATTGGACTGAAAATATTCAGGAACTACTGTGAGGACATGCGTCATGGAGCATTGTGATGACAAGGGAATGGAGCACTGTGATGAAAAGTTCCTGGAGAATTGTGATGAGAAGACCATGGAGTCTTGTAATAACATATTTCATGGAGCATTCAGATGAAAAGGGGCATGGAGTATTGTGATTACAGGGGTCTTGGGGCATTGTGATGACAAGGGCATGGAGCATTGTGATTACTGGTGTCTTGGAGAATTGTGATGAAATTGGCATGGATCATTGTTATGAAAATGGTATGGAGCTTTGTCATGACAGTGTTCCAGGAGCATACTGATGACAGGTGTCAGGGAGCATTGTGATGACAAGTGTATAGAGCACTGTGATGACAAAGGTCATGGAGCACTGTGATGAGAAGACCATGGATAATTGTGATGATGAGCGTCATGGAACATTGTGAAGATAAGTGTTATGGAACATTGTGATCACAAGGATTTGGAGCATTGTGATGAGATAGATCATCAAATATTTTGATTTCATTGTGATGACAATAGCCTGAAGCATTATGATGATGGGCATGGTGCATTTTGATGACAGGGTTCATGGAGCATTGAGATGCAAATGTGCATGGAGCATTGTGATTAGAGGGTTCATGGAGCATTGTGATGACAATGGCATGGAGCATTGAGATGCCAAGTGTCATGGATCCTTGTGATGACAAAGGTCATGGAGCATTTTGATGACAAGGGCGTGGTACATTGTGATGAGAAGGGCAGGGAGTATTGTGATGACAGTGTTATAGAGCAATTTGATGAAAAGTGTCATGGAATATTTTGATGACAGGTGTTATGGAACATTGTGATGTCAGGGCTCATTGAGCATTTTGAGGAAAATTGTTATGGAGCATTTTGATGACAGGGGTTATGGAACATTGTGATGTCAGGGGTCATCGAACTTTGTGATGATATGTGCATGTAGCATTGCAAAGACAGAAGTCATGGAATATTGTGATGACAGGGGTGAGGGAGTATTTTGATGAATAGTGATGTAACATTGTGATATCAGTGTTGAGAGAGCATTTTGATGAGAAGTGCATGGAGAATTGTGATGACAAGTTTTATGGAGTATTGTGGTGACAAGATTTGGAGCACTGTGATGAAAAGTGCAGGGTGCATTGTGATGACATGGGTCATGGAGCATTGTGCTGACAAGCGCATGGAGCATTGTGATGACAAGGGTCATGGAGCATTGTGCTGAGAAAGGCATAGAGCACTGTGATGACAAGGGTCAAAGAGCATTGTGATGAAAATTTCATGGAGCATTGTGGTTAAATATGTCACAGAGACTGCTGATGACGAGGGCATGGACCATTGTGATGACAAAGGTCATGAAGCATTGTGATGAATGGAGGCATGGAGCATTGTGATGACAGGGGTCATGGACCTTTGTGATAACAAGGGCATGGAGCCTTGTGATGACAAGGGAATGGAGCATTGGTCTAATAAGTTTCATGGATTATTGTCATGAGAGTGGGCATAGAGCATTGTGATAAGGGCATGGAACACTGTGATACATGGGTCATGAAGGATTATAATGACAAGGTCATGGGACATTGTGATGAGAAGGGCATAGAGCATTTTGATGACAAGTGTCATGGAGCTTTGTGATGACAAGGGCATGGAGCAATGTGATGAGAGGGTTCATGGAGCACTGTGATGACAATGACATGGAGCATTGTGATGCCAAGGGTCATGGCGCTTTGTGATGACAAATGTCATGGAACATTTTGATGACAAGTGCATGGTGCATTGTGATGATAAGGGCGTGGAGTATTTTGATGACAGGGTCATGCAGCAATATGATGGAAAGTGTATTGGAACATTTTGATGACAGGGGTTATAGAATATTGTGATGTCAGGGGTCAAGGAACATTGTGATGATAAAGGGATGTAGCATTGTGATGACCAGGTCATGCAGTATTGTGAAGAGAGGTATCAGGGAGCATTGTGATAACATATGTAATGGCCCATTGTGATGACAATCGCATGGAGCATTGTGATGCCAGGTGTGATGGAGGATTCTGATGACAAAGGTAATGGTGCATTGTGCTGACAGTGGCTTGGAGCATTGAGATGACAAGGACTGGGAGCATTGTGCTGAAAAGTGCATGGAGAATTGTGATGACAAGGGTCATGGAACATTCTCATGATAAGCTTGTGGAGTTTTTGGCTGACAGTGGCGTGAAGCATTGTGATGAAAACGGCATGGGGCATTGTGTTGAAAAAGTCATGGAGCATTTTCGTGAGAGGGTTCAAGGAGCATTCTGGCGACAAGTGTCAGGGAGCATTGTGATGACATGTGTATTGAGAATTGTGATGACAAAGGTCATGGAGCATTGTGATGAAAAGTGCATGCAGTATTGTGATGACAGGCATCATGGAGCGTTGTGATGACAAGTGTTATGGAACATTGTGATCACAAGTGTTTGGAGCACTGTGATGACAGAGGTCATGGATCATTTTGATTTCAAGGAGCATGGAGCATTGTGATGACAAGGGCATGTATCAATGTGATCCCAAGATTCATGGAGGATTGTGATGACAATGGTAATGGAGTATTGTGATGACAAGCGCATAGAGCATGGTAATGACAAAGTCATGTAGCATTTTGCTGAAAAAGGCATGGAACATTGTGATGACAGGTGTCATGGAGCACTGTGATGACAAGCGTCACGGAGCATTGTGAATACAGGGGTCATGGAGCATTGGGATGACAAGGGCATGGAGCATTATGATGACTGGTGTCATGGAGCACTGTGATGAAAAGCGTCACGGAGCATTGTGAATACAGGGGTCATGGAGCATTGGGATGACAAGTGCATGGATCATTGTGATGACAAGGGTGATGGAGCATTGGGCTGAAAATATTCATGGAGTATTGTGATGACAGGGGTCATGAAGCATTGTGATGACAGAGGACATGGAGAATTTTGATTTCATTGTGCTGACAATAGCCGGAAGCATTATGATGATTGGCATGATGCATTGTGATGAGAGCGTTCATGGAGCATTGAGATGAAAAGGGGCATGGAGCATTGTGATTACAGGGGTCTTGGAGCATTTTGATGACAAGGGCATGGAGCATTGTGTGGAGAAGGACATGGAACATTCTGATTACATGTGTCATGGAGCTTTGTGATGACAAGGGCATGGAGCATTGTGCTTACAGGAGTCTTGGAGCATTGTGATGACAAGTGTCATGGAGCCTTGTGAAGACAAGGCCGTGGAACATTGTGATGGCAGTGGTAATGGAGCATTGTTATAACCGGGGTATTGGAGCATTGTGATGAGAAGGGAATGGAGCATTGTGATTTCAAGGTTTATGGAGCATTGCGATGACAAATTTGTGGACCGTTGGGATAAAAAGCGTGTCGCACATTGTGATGACAAAGGTCGTCATGGAGCATTATTCTGACAAAGGCATGGAGCATTGTGATGACAAGTGTCACGGAGCATTGTGATGAAAAGTTCATGGATCATTGAGTTTACAAAAGTCACAGAGCCTTGTGATGACATGGGTATCGACCATTGTGATGACAAATGTTATGAAGAATTGTGATGACTGGAGTCACGGAGCATTGTGATGACAGGGGTCATGGAGCATTGTGATGAAAAGGGCATGGAGCATTGTGCTGAGAATGGCACACAGCATTGTGATGACATGTGTCATGGAGCACTGTGATGACAATCGTCACGGAGCATTGTGAATACAGGGGTCATGGAGCATTAGGATGACAATGGCATGGATCATTGTGATGACAAGGGTCATGGAGAATTGGGCTGAAAATATTCCTGGAGTATTGTGATGACAGGGGTCATGGAGCATTGTGATGACTAGGGAATGGAGCATTGTGATGACAAGAGTCCCAGAATATTGTGTTGTCAGGTGTCATTGAGTGTTGTGATGACAGTGATCATGGAGCATTGTGATGATATTGGTCTTGGAGCATTTTGATGAGAAGGTCATGGGGCATTGGGCTGAAAATGTTCATGAATTATTGTGATGACAGGTGTCATGGAGCATTGTGATCACTAGGGAATGGAGCATGGTGATAACAAGGTCCTGGAGCATTGTGATGCGATGACCATGGAGACTTGTGATGACAAGTCTCATGGAGCATTCTGATGAAAAGGGGCATGGAGCATTGTGATGACAAGGGCATGGAGCATTGTGTTGAGAAGGCCATGGAACATTCTGATGACATGCGTCATGGAGCTTTGTGATGACAAGGCCGTGGAACATTGTGATGGCAGGGGTTATGGAGCATTGTTATGACAGGGATAATGGAGCATTGTGATGAGAAGGGCATTGAGCATTGGTCTGAAATATTTCATGGATTATTGTGATGAGAGTGGGCATGGAACATTGTGATGACAAGGGCACGGAACACTGTGATACATGGGTCATGGAGGATTCTAATGACAAAGGCATGGAGCATTGTGATGGGAAGGGCATCGAGCATTGTGATGACAAGTGTCATGGTGCTTTGTGATGACAAGGGCATGGACTCATGTGATGAGAGGGTTCATAGAGCATTGTGATGACAATGACATGGAGCATTGTGATGCCAAGGGCCATGGAGCTTTGTGATGACAATGGTCATGGAGCATTTTGATGACAAGGGTGTGGCACATTGTGATGAGAAGGGCAGAGAGCATTTTGATGAGAGGGTCATGCAGCAACTTGATGAATAGTGTAATGGAACATTTTGATGACAGGGGTTATAGAACATTGTGATGCCAGGGGTCATGGATCTTTGGGATGCAGAGGGTCATGGAGCATTTTGATGACAGGGTTTATGGAACATTGTGATGTCAGGGGTCATGGAATATTGTGCAGATAAGGGGATGTAGCATTGTGATGACAGGGGTCATGGAACATTGTGATAACTGGGGTGAGGGAGGATTGTGATGACTAGTGGTGGAACATTGTGATATCTCATGTGAGAGAGCATTTGAATGAGAAGTTCATGGAGCATTGTGATTACAACGTTTATGGAGCATAGCGATGACAAGGTTGTGGATCATTGTGATGAAAAGTGCATGGCACATTGTGATGACAAAGGTCATGGAGCATTGTTCTGACAAAGGCATGGAACATTGTGATAACAAGAGTCACGGAGCATTGTGATGAAAAGTTCATGGAGCATTGTGGTTAAAATGGTCACAGAGCCTTGTGATGACGCGGGCATGGACCGTTGTGATGACAAACGTTATGAAGCATTGTGATGACTGGAGTAACGGAGCATTGTGATGACAGGGGTCATGGAGCATTGTGATGACAAGGGCATGGAGCACTGTGATGACAGGGGCATGGAGCATTTGTCTGACAAGTTTCATAGATGATTGTGATAACAGTGGACATGGTGCATTGTGATGACAAGGGCATGGAGCATTGTGATGACAAGGGCATGGTGTATTGTGAAGACAGGTGTCAGGGAGCATTGTGATGACATATGTCATGGTCCATTGCGATGACAATGGCATGGAGCATTGTGATGCCAAATGTAATGGAGGATTTTAATGACAATTATAATGTAGCATTGTGATGACTACGGCTTGGAGCATTATGATGACAAGGGCCAATGAGAATTTTCATGACAATGTCGTGAAGCATTGTGATGACAAGGTCCTGGAGCATCGTGATGAGAAAACCATGGAGCCTTGTGATGACAAGTCTCATGGAGCATACTGATGAAAAGGGGCATGGAGCATTTTGATTACAGGGGTCTTGGAACATTGTGATAACAAGGGCATGGAGCATTGTGGTGACAACAGCATGGAGCATTGGTCTAATAAGTTTCATGGATTATTGTGATGACAGTTGGAATGGCGCATTGTGATGACAAGGGCATGGAGCATAGTGATGACCAGGTCATGCAGTATTGTGAAAAGATGTGTCATGGAGCATTGTGATGACATATGTATTGGCCCTTTGTGATGACAGTGGCTTGGAGCATTGTGATGACAAATGTCATGGAGGATTCTGATGATAAAGGTAATGGAGCATTGTGATCACAATGGCTTGGAGCATAGTTATGACAAGGTTCAGGGAGCATTGTTCTGACAAGTGCATGGAGAATTGTGATGACAAGGGTCATGGAGCATTCTGATGAAAAGCTTGTGGAGTATTTTGATGAAAATGACATGGAGCATTGTGATGAAAACGGCATGGGGCTTTGTGATGAAAAATACATGCAGCCTTTTCATGACAGGGTTCAAGGAGCATTCTGATGACAAGTGTCATGGAGCATTGTGATGACAAGTGTATTGAGAATTGTGATGACAAAGGTCATGGGGCATTTTGATGAAAAGGGCATGGAGTATTGTGATGACAGGCATCATGGAGCGTTGTGATGACAAGTGTTATTGAACATTGTGATCACAAGTGTTTGGAGCATTGCAATGACAGAGGTCATGGATCATTTTGATTTCAAGGAGCATGTAGCATTTTGATGACAAGGGCATGAAGCAATGTGATCCCAAGGTTCATGGAGGATAGTGATGACAATGGTAATGGAGTATTGTGATGAAAAGTGCATAGAGTATTATAATGAGAAGGTCATGTAGCATTTTGATGATAAAGGCATGGAGCATTGTGATGACAGGTGTCATGGAGCACTGTGATGACAAGCGTCAAGGAGCATTGTGAATACAGGGGTCATGTAGCATTGGGATGACAAGGGCATGGATCATTGTGATGACAAGCGTCATGGAGTATTGGACTGAAAATATTCATGGAGTATTGTGATGACAGTGGTCATGGAGCATTGTGATGACTAGGGAATGGAGCATTGTGATGACAAGAGTCCCGGATCATTGTGTTGTCAGGTGTCATGGAGTGTTGTGATGAGAGTGGTCATGGAGCATTGTGATGATATTGGTCTTGGAGCATTGTGATGAAAAGTTCACGGAGCATTGGGCTGAAAATATTCATGGAGTATTGGGATGAAAGGGGTCATGGAGCATTGTGATGACAAGGGAATGGAGCATGGTGATGACAAGGTCCTGGAGCATTGTGATGAGAAGACCATGGAGACTTGTGATGACAAGTCTCATGGAGCATTCTGATGAAAAGGGGCATGGAGCATTGTGATTACATGGGTCTTGGAGCATTGTGATGACAAGGGCATGGAGCATTGTGAGGAGAAGGCCATGGAACATTCTGATGACATGCGTCATGGAGCTTTGTGATGACAAGGGCATGGAGCATTGTGATTACAGGGGTTTTGGAGCATTGTGAAGACAAGTGTCATGGAGCCTTGTGATGACAAGGCCGTGGAACATTGTGATGGCAGGGGTCATGGAGCATTGTTATGACAGGGATAATGGAGCATTGTGATGAGAAGGGCATTGAGTATTGGTCTGAAATATTTCATGGATTATTGTGATGAGAGTGGGCATGGAGCTTTGTGAGGACAAGGGCACGGAACACTGTGATACATGGGTCATGGAGGATTGTAATGACAAAGGCATGGAGCATTGTGATGGGAAGGGCATCGAGCATTGTGATGACAAGTGTCATGGTGCTTTGTGATGACAAGGGCATGGAGTCCTGTGATGAGAGGGTTCATAGAGCATTGTGATGACAATGACATGGAGCATTGTGATGCCAAGGGCCATGGAGCTTTGTGATGACAATGGTCATGGAGCATTTTGATGACAAGTGTGTGGTGCATTGTGATGAGAAAGGCAGGGAGCATATTGATGACAGTGTCATGCAGCAATTTGATGAAATGTGTAATGGAACATTTTGATGACAGGGTTTATAGAACATTGTGATGCAAGGGGTCATGGATCTTTGGGATGAAATGGGTCATGGAGCATTTTCATGACAGGAGTTATGGAACATTGTGATGTCAGGGGTCATGGAACATTGTGCAGATAAGGGGATGTAGCATTGTGATGACAGGGGTCATGGAACATTGTGATAACAGGGGTGAGGGTGGATTGTGATGACTATTGGTGGAACATTGTGATATCTCATGTGAGACAGCATTTGGATGAGAAGTTCATGGAGCACTCTGATTACAAGGTTTATGGAGCATAGCGATGACAAGGATGTGGATCATTGTGATAAAAATTGCATGGCACATTGTGATGACAAAAGTCATGGAGCATTGTTCTGACAAAGGCATGGAATATTGTGATGACAAGGGTCACGGAGCATTGTGATGAAAAGGGCATGGATCATTGTGATGAAAAAGGCATGGATCCTTGTCATGACAGGTTTCAAGGAGCATACTGAAGACAAGTGTCAGGGAGAATTGTGATGACAAGTGTATTGAGCATTGACATGACAAAAATCATAGAGCACTGTGATGAGAAGGCCATGGATAATTGTGATGATGAGTGTCATGGGGTGTTGTGATGATAAGTGTTATGGAACTTTGTGATCACAAGGTTTCGGAGTATTATGATGACAGACGTCATGGAGCATTTTGATTTCATTGTGATGACAATAGCCTGAAGCATTATGATGATGGGCATGGTGCATTGTGATGACAGGGTTCATGGAGCATTTATATGAAAAGGGACATGGAGCATTGTGATTACAATATTCTTGGAGCATTGTGATGCCAAGGGCAAGGAGCATTGAGATGAGAAGGCCATGGAACATTCTGATGGCATGCGTCATGGAGCTTTGTGATGACAAGGGCATGGAGCATTGTGATTTCAGGCGTCTTGAGCATGGTGATGTCAATTGTCAAGGAACCATGTGATGACTACGCCGTGGAACATTGTGATGGCGGGTGTCATTGTGCATTGTTATGAAAGGGGTAATGGAGCATTGTGATGAGAAGGACATGGAATATTGGTCTGAAATGTTTCATGAATTATTGTGATGAGAGTGGGCATGGAGCATTGTGATGACAAGGGTACGGAACACTATAATACATGGGTCATGCAGGAATGTAATGACAGGGCATGGAGCATTGTGATGAGAAGGGCATCGAGCATTGTGATGACATGTGTCATGGAGCTCTGTGATGACAAGGGCAAGGAGAAATGTTATGAGAGTGTTCATGGAGCATTGTGATGACAATGACATGGAGCATTGTGATGAAAAGAGTCCCAGATCATTGTGCTGTCAGGAGTCATGGAGTGTTGTGATGACAGTGGTCATGGAGCACTGTGATGATATTGGCCATGGAGCATTGTGATGTGTAGGTCGTGGAGCATTGGGCTGAATATATTAATGGATTATTGTGATGACAGTGGTCATGGATCATTGTGATGACAAGGGAATGGAGAATGGTGATGACAAGGTCCTGGAGCATTGTGATGAGATGACCATGGAGACTTGTGATGACAAGTCTCTTGGAGAATTCTGACGAAAAGGGGCATGGAGCATTGTGATTACAGGGGTCTCGGAGCATTGTGATGACTAGGGCATGGAACATTGTGATGAGAAAGCCATTGAGCATTCTGATGACATGCTTCATGGAGTTTTGTGATGACAAGCACATGGAGCATTGTGATTACAGTGATCTTGGAGCATTGTGATGAAAAGGGCACCGATCATTGTGATGAAAAAGGCATGGAGCCTTGTCATGGCAGGGTTCAAGGAGGATACTGATGACAAGTGTCAGGGAGCATTGTGATGACAAGTGTATTGAGCCTTGTGATGACAAAGGTCATGGAGCATTGTGATGAGAATACCATGGATAATTGTGATGATGAGCGTCATGGGGATTTGTGATGATAAGTGTTATGGAACATTGTGATCACAAGGGTTTCGAGCATTATGATGACAGACGTCATGGATAATTTTGATTTCATTGTGATGACAATAGCCTGAAGCATTATGATGATGGGCATGGTGCATTGTGATGACAGGGTTCATGGAGCTTTGAGATGCAAAGGGGCATGGAGCATTTTGAATACAGGGGTCTTGGAGCATTGTGATGACAAGGGCATGGAGCATTGTGATGAGAAGGCCATGGAACATTCTGATGACATGTGTCATGGAGCTTTGTGATGAAAAGGGCATGGAGCATTGTGATTACAGGGTCCTTGCAGCATTGTGATGACAAGGGTCATGGAGCCTTGTGATGACAAGGCCATGGAACATTGTATTGGCAGGGGTAATCAGCATTGTTATGACAGAGGTAATGGGGCATTCTGATGAGAAGGGCATTGAGCATTGGCCTGAAATGTTTCATGGATTATTATGATGAGAGTGGGCATGGAGCATTGTGATGACAAGGGCATGGAACACTGTGATACATGGGTCATGGAGGCTTGTGATGAAAAGGGCATGGAGCATTTTGATGAGAAGGGCATCGAGCATTGTGATGACAAGTGTCATGGAGCTTTGTGATGACAAGGGCAAGGAGCAATGGGATGAGAGGTTTCATGGAGCATTTTGATGACAATGATATGGAGCATTGTGATGCCAAGGGTGATGGAGATTTGTGATGACAAAGGTCATGGAGCATTTTGATGACAAGCGTGTGGTGCATTGTGATGAGAAGGAGAGGGAGCATTTTGATGACAGGTTCATGCAGCAATTTGATGAAAAGTGTAATGTAACATTTTGATGACAGGGGTTACAGAACATTGTGATGCCATGGGTCAAGGAGCTTTGGGCTGAAAAGTGTCATGGAGCATTTTGATGACAGTGGTTATGGAATACTGTGATGTCAGGGGTCATGGAACATTTTGATTACAGGGTTGAGGGAGGATTGTGATGACTAGTGATGGAACATGTGATATCTCAGGTGAGAGAGCATTTGGATGAGAAGTGCAAGGAGCATTGCCATTACAAGATTTATGGAGCATAGCGATGACAAGGTTGTGGATCATTGTGATGAAAAACGCGTGGCACATTGTGATGCCATGGGTCATGGATCTTTGCAATGAAAAGGGTGATGGAGCATTTTGATGACAGGTGTTATGGAACATTGTGATGTCAGGGGTCATGGAACATTTTGCTGATAAGTGGATGTAGCATTGTGATGACAGGGGTCATGGAACATTCTGATAACTGGGGTGAGGGAGGATTGTGATGACAAGTGATGGAACATTGTGATATCTCATGTGAGAGAGCACTTGGATGAGAAGTGCATGGAGCATTGTGATTACAAGGTTTATGGAGCATAGCGATGACAAGGTTGTGGATCATTGTGATGAAAAGGACATGGCACACTGTGATGACAAGGGTCACGGAACATTGTGATGAAATGTTCATGGAGCATTGTGGTTACAAATGTCACAGAGCCTTGTGTTGACGCGGGCATGGACCATTCTGATGATAAACGTTATGAAACATTGTGATGACTGGAGTCACGGAGCACTGTGATGACAGGGGTCATGGGTCATTGTGATGAAAAGCACATGGAACATTGCTCTAATAATTTTTAGAGATTATTGTGATTACAGTGGGAATGGTGCATTGTGATGACAAGGTCATGGAGCATTGTGATGACCAGGTCATGCAGTATTGTGAAGAGAGGTGTCAGTGAGCATTGTGATGACATATGTAATGGCCCATTGTGATGACAATGGCATGGAGCACTGTGATGCCAAGTGTCAAGGAGGATTCTGATGAAAAAGGTAATGGAGCATTGTGATGAAAGTTGCTTGGAGCATTGTGATGACAAGGGTCAGGGAGCATTGTGCTGACAAATGCATGGAGAATTGTGATGACAAGGGTCATGGAGCATTCTGATGACAAGCTTGTGGACTATTTTGATGACAATGGCATGGAGCATTGTGATGAAAATTGCATGGGGTTTTGTGATGAAAAAGACATGGAGCATTTTCGTGACAGGGTTCAAGGAGCATTCTGATGACAAGTGTCAGGGAGCATTGTGATGACAAGTGTATTGAGAATTGTGATGACAAAGGTCATGGAGCATTGTGATGAAAAGTGCATGGAGTATTGTGATGACAGGCATCAGGGAGCGTTGTGATGACAAGTGTTATGGAACATTGTGATCACAAGGGTTTGAAGCATTGTGATGACAGCGGTCATGGATCATTTTGATTTCAAGGAGCATGGAGCATTGTGATGACAAGGGCATGAAGAAAAGTGATCCCAAGTTTCATGGAGGATTGTGATGACAATTGAAATGGAGTATTGTGATGACAAGCGCATAGAGCATTGTAATGACAAGGTCATGTAGCATTTTGCTGACAAAGACATGGAGCATTGTGATGACAGGTGTCATGGAGCACTGTGATGACAAGCGTCACGGATCATTGTGAATACAGGGGTCATGGAGCATAGGGATGACAAGGGCATGGATCATTGTGATGACAAGTGTCATGGAGAATTTGGCTGAAAATGTTCATGGAGTATTGTGATGACAGGGGTCATGGAACATTGTGATTACAGGGGTCTTGGAGAATTGTGATGACAAGAGTCCCGGATCATTGTGTTGTCAGGTGTCATGGAGTGTAGTGATGACAGGGGTCATGGAGCATTGTGATGATATTGGTCATGGAGCATTGTGATGAGAATGTCATGGAGCATTGGGCTGAAAATATTCATGGAGTATTGTGATGACAGGGGTCATGGAGGATTGTGATGACAAGGGAATGGAGCATGGTGATGACAATTTCCTGTAGCATTGTGATGAGAAGACCATGGAGACTTGTGATGACATGTCTCATGGAGCATTCTGATTAAAAGGTGCATGGAGCATTGTGATTACTGGGGTCTTGGAGCATTGTGATGACAAGGGCATTGAGCACTGTGAGGAGAAGCCCATGAAACATTCTGATGACATTCGTCATGGAGCTCTGTGATGACAAGGGCTTGTAGAATTGTGATTAGAGGTATCTTGGAGCATTGTGATGACAAGGGTCATGGAGCCTTGTGATGTCAAGGCCGTGGAACATTGTGATGGCAGGGGTCAAGGAGCATTGTTATGACAGTTGTAATGGAGCATTGTGATGACAAATTTTATGGAGCATTGTGATGTCAAGATTGTGGAGCACTGTGATGATAAGCGCATGGTGCATTGTGATGACATGTTTCATGGAGCATTGTGCTGACAAGCGCATGGAGCATTGTGATGACAAGGGTCATGGAGCATTGTGCTGAGAAAGGCATAGATAATTGTGATGACAAGGATCAAAGAGCATTGTGATGAAAAGTTCATGGAGCATTGAGATGTCAAAGGTCATGGAGCATTCTGATGACAAATTTGTGGAGTATTTTGATGACAATGGCATGGAACATTGTGATGAAAACGGCATGGGGCATTGCGACGAAAAAGGCATGGAGCCTTTTCGTGACAGATTTCAAGGAGCATACTGATCACAACTGTCAGGAAGCATTGTGATGACAAGTGTATTGAGAATTGTTATGACAAAAGTCATGGAGCATTGTGATGAAAAGGGCATGGAGTATTGTGATGACAGACATCATGGAGCGTTGTGATGACAAGTGTTATGGAACATTGTGATCACAAGGGTTTGGAGCATTGTGATGTCAGTGGTCATGGAGCATTGTGATGATATTGGCCATGGAGCATTGTGATTTGTAGATCGTGGAGCATTGGGCTGAAAATATTCATGGATTATTGTGATGACAGAGGTCATGGTGCATTGTGATGACAAGGGAATGGAGCATGGTGATGACAAGGTCCTGGAGCATAGTGATGAGAAGAGCATGGAGACTTGTGATGACAAGTCTCATGGAGCATTCTGATGATAAGGGGCATGGAGCATTGTGATTACAGGGGTCTTGGAGCATTGTGATGACTAGGGCATGGAGCATTGTGATGAGAAGGTCATGGAGCATTCTGATGATATGCGTCATGGAGTTTTGTGATGACAAGGGCATGGAGCATTGTGATTACAGGGATCTTGGAGCATTGTGATGAAAAGGGCATGGATCATTGGGATGAAAAAGGCATGGATCCTTGTCATGACAGGGTTCAAGGAGCATACTGACGACAAGTGTCAGGGAGCATTGTGATGATAAGTGTATTGAGCATTGTGATGACAAAGGTCATGGAGCATTGTGATGAGAAGACCATGGATAATTGTGATGATGAGCGTCATGGCGTGTTGTGATGATAAGTGTTATGGAACATTGTGATCACAAGGGTTTGGAGCATTAAGATGACAGAGGTCATGGAGAATATTGATTTCATTGTGATGACAATAGCCTGAAGCATTATGATGATGGGCATGGTGCATTGTGATGACAGGTTTCATGGATCATTGAGATGAAAAGGGACATGGAGCATTTTGTTTACAGGGGTCTTGGAGCATTGTGATGACAAGGGCATGGAGCATTGTGATGAGAAGGCCATGGAACTTTCTGATGACCTGCGTCATGGAGCTTTGTGATGACATGGGCATGGAGCTTTGTGATTACAGGGGTCTTCAGCATTGTGATGACAAGTGTCATAGAACCTTGTGATAACTAGGCCGTGGAACATTGTGATGAGAGGTGTCATGGTGCATTGTTATGACAGGGGTAATGGAGCATGGTGATGAGAACGGCATGGAACATTGTTCTGAAATATTTCATGGATTATTGTGATGAGAGTTTGCATGGAGCATTGTGATGACAAGGGTACGGAACACTATGTTACATGGGTCATGCAGGATTGTAATTCAAAGGGTATGCACCATTGAGATGAGAAGGGCATCGAGCATTGTGATGACAAGTGTCATGGAGCTTTGTGATGACAAGGGCATTGAGCAATGTGATGAGAGGGTTCATGGATCACTGTGATGACAATGACATGGAGCATTGTGAGGCCAAGGGTCATGGAGCTTTGTGATGACAAGTCATGGAGCATTTTGATGACAAGGGCATGGTGCATTGTGATGAGAAGGGCAGGGAGCATTTTGATGACCGGGTCATGCAGCAATTTGATGAATAGTGTAATGGAACATTTTGATTGCAGGTGTTATAGAACATTGTGATGTCAGGCGTCTTTGAGCTTTGGGATGAAAAGGGTCATGGAGCATTTTGCTGACAGGGGTCATGGAACATTGTGATGATAAGGGGATGTAGCAGTGTGATGACAGGTCCATGGAACATTGTGATTACAGGGGTGAGGGAGAATTGTGATGACTAGTGATAGAACACTGTGATATCTCTGGTGAGAGAGCACTTTGATGAGAAGTGCATGGACCATTGTGATTAAAAGATTTATGGAGCACTGCACTGACAAGGTTGTGGACCATTGTGATGAAATGCACGTGGCACATTTTGAAGACAATGGTCATGGAGCATTGATCTGACAAAGACATGGAGCATTGTGATGACAAGGGTCACAGAGAATTGTGATGAAAAGTTCATAGAGCATTGTGGTTTCAAAGGTCACAGAGCCTTGTAATCACGCGGGGATGGACCATTGTGATGACAAACGTTATGAAGCTTTGAGATGACTGGAGTCACGGAGCATTGTGATGACAAGGGTCATGGAGCATTGTGATGACATGTGTCATGGAGCATTGTGCTGACAAGCGCATGGAGCATTGTGATGACAAGCGTCATGGAGCATTGTGCTGAGAAAGGCATAGAGCATTGTGATGACAAGGGTCAAAGAGCATTGTGATGAAAAGTTCATGGAGCATTGTAGTTAAAAAGGTCACAGAGACTGTTGATGGCGAGGGCATAAACCATTGTGATGAAAAAGGTCATGAAGCATTATGATGACTGGAGTCACAGAGCGTTGTGATGACAGGGGTCATGGAGCATTGTTATAACAAGGGCAAGGAGCATTGTGATGACAAGGGCATGGAACATTGGTCTAAAGTTTCATGGATTATTGCGATGACATTTGGAATGGCGCACTGTGATGACAAGGGCATGGAGCATTGTGATGACCAGGTCATGCAGTATTGTGAAGACAGGTGTCAGGGAGCATTGTGATGACATATGTAATGGCCCATTGTGATGACAATGGCATGGAGCATTGTGATGCCTATTGTCATGGAGGATTCTGATGAGAAAGGTAATGGAGCATTGTGATGACAATGGCTTGGAGCATTGTGATGACAAGTGTCAGGGAGCATTGTGCTGACAAGTGCATGGAGAATTGTGATGACAATGGCATGGAGCATTCTGATGACAAGCTTGTGGACTATTTTGATGACCATGGAATGGCGCATTGTGATGAAAACGGCATGGGGAATTGTGATGAAAGGGGCATGGAGCCTTTTCGTGATAGGATTCAAGGAGCATTCTGATGACAAGTGTCAGGGAGCATTTTGATGACAAGTGTATTGAGAATTGTGATGACAAAGGTCATGGATCATTGCAATGAAAAGGGCATGGAGTATTGTGATGACAGGCATCATGGAGCGTTGTGATGACAAGTATTATGGAACACTGTGATCACAAGGGTTTGGAGCATTGTGATGACAGAGGTCATGGATCATTTTGATTTCAAGGAGCATGGAGCATTATGATGACAAGGGCATGAAACATCCTGATCCCAAGGTTCATGGAGGATTGTGATGACAATGGAAATGGAGTATTGTGATGACAAGCGCAGAGACAATTGTAATGACAAGGTCATGTAGCATTTTGCTGACAAAGGCATGGAGCATTGTGATGACATGTGTCATGGAGCACTGTGATGACAAGCGTCATGGAGCATTGTGAATACAGGGGTCATGGAGCATTGGGATGACAAGGGCATGGATCATTGTGATGACAAGGGTCTTGGAGCACTGGGCTGAAAATATTCATGGAGTTTTTTGATGACATGGGTCATGGAGCATTGTGATGACTAGGGAATGGAGCATTGTGATGACAAGAGTCCCGAATCATTGTGTTCTCAGGTGACATGGAGTGTTGTTATGACAGTGGTCATGGAGCATTGTGATGACTAGGGAATGGAGCATTGTGATGACTAGAGTCCCGGATTACTGTGTTGTCAGGGGTCATGGAGCGTTTTGATGACAGTGGTCATGGAGCATTGTGATGATAGGGATCATGAAGCATTGTGATGAGAAGTTCCTGGAGAATTGGACTGAAAATGTTCAGGAAGTATTGTGAGGACTGAGGTCATGGAGCATTGTGATGACAAGGGAATGGAGCACTGTGATGAAAAGTTCCTGGAGCATTGTGATGAGAAGACTATGGAGCCTTGTAATAACAAGTCTCATGGAGCATTCTGATGAAAAGGGGCATGGAGTATTGTGATTACAGTGGTCTTGGAGCATTGTGATGACAAGGGCATGGAGCACTGTGATTACTGGTGTCTTGGAGCATTGTGATGAAATTGGCATGGATCATTGTTATGAAAATGGTATGGAGCCTTGTCATGACAGGGTTCCAGAGGCATACTGATGACAAATGTCAGGGAGCATTGTGATGACAAGTTTATAGAGCATTGTGATGACAAAGGTCATGGAGCACTGTGATGAGAAGAGCATGGATAATTGTGATGATGAGCGTCATGGGGCGTTGTGATGATAAGTGTTATAGAACATTGTGATCACAAGGATTTGGAGCATTGTGATGAGACAGATGATCGAATATTTTGATTTCATTGTGATGACAATAGCCTGAAGCATTATGATGATGGTCATGGTGCATTTTGATGGCACGGTTCATGGAGCATTGAGATGCAAAGGGGCATGGAGCATTGTGATTAGAGGGTTCATGGAGCATTGTGATGACAATGGCATGGAGCATTGAGATGCCAAGGGTCATGGAGCTTTGTGATGACAAAGGTCATGGAGCAATTTGATGACAATGGGTGGTGCAATGTGATGAGAAGGGCAGGGAGCATTGTGATGACAGGGTCATAGAGCAATTTGATGAAAAGGGTCATGGAATATATTGATGACAGTGGTTATGGAACATTGTGATGTCAGGGGTCATCGAACTTTGTGATGATAAGTGCATGTAGCATTGCAAAGACAGGAGTCATGGAACATTGTGATGACAGTGGTGAGGGAGTATTGTGATGAATAGTGATGTAACATTGTGATAACTGTGGTGAGAGAGCATTTTGATGAGAAGTGCATGGAGAATTGTGATGACAAGTTTTATGGAGCATTGTGGTGACAAGATTGTGGAGCACTGTGATGACAAGCGCAGGGTGCATTGTGATGACATGGGTCAAGGTGCATTGTGCTGACAAGCACATGGAGCATTGTGATGACAAGGGTCATGGAGCATTATGCTGAGGAAGGCCTAGAGCATTGTGATGACAAGGGTCAAAGAGCATTGTGATGAAAATTTCATGGAGCAATGTGGTTAAATATGTCACAGATACAGTGGATGACGAGGGCATGGACCATTGTGATGACAAAGGTCATGAAGCATTGTGATGAATCGATTCATGGAGCATTGTGATGACAGGGGTCATGGAGCATTGTGATAACAAGGGCATGGAGCATTGTGATGACAAGGGCAGGGAACATTGGTCTAATATGTTTCATGGATTATTGCGATGACAGTTGGAAAGGCGCATTGTGACGACAAGGGCATGGAGCATTTTGATGAACAGGTCATGCAGTATTGTGAAGACAGGTGTCAGGGAGCATTGTGATGACATATGTAATGGCCCATTGTGATGACAATGGCATGCAGCATTGTGATGCCAAGTGTCATGGAGGATTCTGATGACAATGGAAATGGAGCATTGTGATTACAATGGCTTGGAGCATTGTGATGACAAGGGTAAGGGAGCATTGTGCTGACAAGTGCATGGAGAATTGTGATGACAAGCGTCATGGAGCATTCTGATGACAAGCTTGTGGAGTATTTTGATGACAATGGCATGGATCATTGTGATGAATACGGCATGGGCATTGTGATGAAAAAGGCATGGAACATTTTCATGAAAGGGTTCAAGGAGCATTCTGATGACAAATGTCAGGGAGCATTGTGATGACAAGTGTATTAAGAATTGTGATGACAAAGGTCATGGAGCATTGTGATGAAAAAGGCATGGAGTAATGTGATGACAAGCATCTTAGAGCGTTGTGATGACAAGTGCTATGGAACATTGTGATCAAAAGGGTTTGGAGCATTGTGATGACAGAGGTCATGGATCATTTAGATTTCAACGTGCATGGAGCATTGTGATGACAAGGGCATGAAGCAATGTGACCCCAAGGTTCATGGAGGACTGTGATGACAATGGGAATGGAGTATTGTGATGACAAGCGCATAGAGCATTGCAATGACAAGGTCAGGTAGTATTTTGCTGACAAAGGCATGGAGCATTGTGATGAAAGGTGTCATGGAGCCCTGTGATGACAAGCGTCACGGAGCATTGTGAATACAGGGGTCATGGAGCATTGGGATGACAAGGGCATGGATGATTGTGATGACAAGGGTCATGGAGCATTGGGCTGAAAATGTTCATGGAGTATTGTGATGACAGGGATCATGGAGCATTTTGATGACAAGTTCCTTGAGCACTTTGATGAGAAGACAATGGAGACTTGTGATGACAAGTCTCATGGAGCATTTTGATGAAAAGGGACATGGAGCATTGTCATTACAGGGGTCTTGGAGCATTGTGATGACAAGGGCACGGAGCATTGTGATGAGTTGGCCATGGAGCATTCTGATGACATGCATCATTGAGCATTATGATGACAAGGGCATGGAGCATTGTGATTACAGGTGTCTTGGAGCATTGTGATTAAAATGGCATGGATCATTGTGATGAAAAAGGCATGGAGACGTGTCATGACAGGGTGAATGGAGCATACTGATGACAAGTGTCAGGGAGCATTGTGATAACAAGTGTATTAAGCATTGTGATGACAAAGGTCATGGAGCATTGTGATGAGAAGACCATGGATAATTGTGATGATGAGCGTCAAGGGGTGTTGTGATGATAAGTGTTATGGAACATTGTGTTCACCAGGGTTTGGAGCATTGTGATGACAGAGGTCATGGAGCATTTTGATTTCATTGTGATGACAATAGCCTGAAGCATTATGATGATGGGCATCGTCCATTGTGATGACAGGGTTCATGGAGCATTGAGATGAAAAGACGCATGGAGCATTTTGATTACAAGGGTCTTGGAGCATTGTGATGACAAGGGCATGGAGAATTTTGATGACAGGGCCATGGAACTTTCTGATGACATGCGTCATGTAGCTTTTTGATGACAAGGGCATGGAGCATTTTGATTAGATGGGTCGTGGAGCATTGTGATGACAAGTGTCATGGAGCCTTGTGATGACAATGCCGTGGAACATTGTGTTGGCAGGTGTCATGGAGCATAGTTATGACAGAGGTAAAGGAGCATTGTGATGAGAAGGGCATGGAGCATTGGTCTGAAATGTTTCATGGATTATTGTGATGAGAGTGGGCATAGAGCATTGTGATGATAAGGGCATGGAACACTGTGATACATGGGTCATGGAGGATTCTAATGACAAGGGCATGGGGCATTGTGATGAGAAGGGCATCGAGCATTGTGATTACAAGTGTCATGGAGCTTTGTGATGACAAGGGCATGGAGAAATGTGATGAGAGGGTTCATGGAGCATTGTGATGACAATGACATCGAGCACTGTGATGCCAGGGGTCATGGAGCTTTGTGATGGCAAAGGTCATGGAGCATTTTGATGACAAGTGCATGGTGCATTGTGATGAGAATGGCAGGGAGTATTTTGATGCCAGGGTCATGCAGCAATTTGATGGAAATTGTATTGGAACATTTTGATGACAGGGGTTATAGAACATTGTGATGTCATGGGTCATGGAACATTGTGATGATAAGGGGATGTAGCATTGTGATGACAGGGGTCATGGGACATTGTGATTACTGGGGTGAGGGAGTATTGTGACGACTAGTGATGAAACACTGTGATATCTCTGGTGAGAGAGCATTTTGATGAGAAGTGTATGGAGCATTGTGATTACAAGGTTTATGGAGCATTGCAATGACAAGTTTCTGGACCGTTGTGATGAAAAGGGAATGGCACATTGTGATGAGAAGGGTCATGGAACATTTTTCAAACAAAGGCATGCAGCATTTTGATAACAATGGTCACGGAGCATTGTTATGAAAACGGCATGGGGCACTGTGATGAAAATGGCATGGAGCCTTTTCGTGACAGGGTTCAAGGAGCATTCTGATGACAAGTGTCAGGGAGCATTGTGATGACAAGTGTACTGAGCATTGTGATGACTAATGTCATGGAGCATTGTGATGAAAAGGGCATGGAATATTGTGATGACAGGCATCATGGAGCTTAGTGATGACAAGTGTTATGGAACTTTGGGATCACAATGGTTTGGAGCATTGTGATGACAGAGGTCATGGATCTTTTTGATTTCAAGGAGCATGGAGCATTGTGATGACAAGGGCATGAAGCAATGTGTTCCCAAGGTTCATGGAGGATTGTGATGACAATGGAAAAGGAGTATTTTGATGACAAGCACATAGAGCATTGTAATGACAAGGTCATGTAGCATTTTGCTGACAAAATCATGGAGCATTGTGATGACAGGTGTCATGGAGCACTGTGATGACAAGCGTCAAGGAGCATTGTGAATACAGGGGTCATGGAGCATTGGGATGACAAGGGCATGGATCATTTTGATGACAAGTGTCATGGAGCAGTGGGCTGAAAATGTTCATGGAGTATTGTGATGACAGGGGTCATTGATCATTGTGATGACAGAAGTCAAGGAGAATTTTGATTTCATTGTGCTGACAATAGCCAGAAGCAATATGATGATGGGCATGATGCATTGTGATGACAGGGTTCATGAGCATGGAGATGAAAAGGGGCATGGAGCATTGTGATTGCAGGTGTCTTGGAGCACTGTGATGACAAGGGCATGGAGCATTTAATGAGAAGGCCATGGAAAATTCTGATAACATGTGTCATGGTGCTTTGTGATGACAATGGTATGGAGCATTGTGATTACAGGGGTCTTGGAGCATTGTGATGACAAGTGTCATGGAGCCTTGTGATTACAAGGCCATGGAACATCGTGATGGATGGCGTCATGGAGCACTGTTATGACAGGGGTAATGGAGCATTGTGATGAGAAGGGCATGGAGCATTGTGATTACATGTTTTATGGAGCATTGCAATGAGAAAATTGTGGACCGTTGTGATGAAAAGTGCGTGGCAAATTGTGATGAAAAGGGTCATGGAGCGTTTTTTTGACAAAGACATGGAACATTGTGATGACAAGGATCACGGAGTATTGTGATGAAATGTTCATGGAGCACTGTGGTTACAAACGACACAAATCCTTGTGATGACGCGGGCATGGAGCATTGTGATGACAAATGTTATGAAGCATTGTGATGACTGGGGTCATGGTGCATTGTGATGACAAGGGCATGGAGCATTGTGATGACAAGGGCATGGAGCATTCGTCTGACAACTTTCATATATTATTGTGAGGACAGTGGACATGGTGCATTGTGATGACAAGGGCATGGATCATTGTGATGAGAAGGTCATGGAGTATTGTGAAGACAGGTGTCAGGGAGCATTGTGATGACATATGTCATGGTCCATTGCGATGGCAATAGCAGGGAGCCTTGTGATGCCAAATTTAATGGAGGATTGTGTTGACAAATATAATGGAGCACTGTGATGACTAGGGCTTGGGGCATTATGATGACAAGGGCCATTGAGAATTTTCAGGACAATGTCGTGAAGCATTGTGATGACAATGTCCTGGAGCATTGTGATGAGAAAAACATGGAGCCTTGTGATGACAAATCTCATGGAGCATACTGATGAAAATGGACATGGACCATTGTGATTACAGGCGTCTTGGAACATTGTGATGACATGTGCATGGAGCATTGTGAGGAGAAGGCCAAGAGCATTCTGAACACATGTGTCCTTTAGCATTGTGATGACAAAGGCAAGGAGCATTGTGATTACATGGGTCTTGGAGCATTGTGATGAAAAAGCATGGAGCCTTGTCATGACAGGGTTCAAGGAGCATACAGACAACAAGTGTCAGGGAGCATTTTGATGACAAGTGTATTGAGCATCGTGATGACAAAGGTCATGGAGCATTGTGATGAGAAGACCATGGATAATTGTGATGACGAGCGTCATGGTGCATTGTGATGACAAGTGTTTTGGAATTTTGTGATCACAAGCGTTTGGGGCATTGTTATGACAGAGATCATGGAGCATTTTGATTTCATTGTGATGACAATAGCATGAAGCATTATGATGATGGTCATGGTGCATTGTGATGACAGGGTTCATGAAACATTGAGCTGAAAATGGGCATGGATCATTGTGGTTACAGGGTTCTTGGAGCATTTTGATGAGAAGGGTCATGGAGCCTTGTTATGACAAGGTCATGGAACATCGTGATGGCAGGGGTCATGGATCATGGGTATGACAGGCATAATGGAGCATTGTGATGGCAGGGCAAGGAGCATTTTGATGAGAAGGCCATGGTGCATTCTGATGATATGTGTCATGGAGGTTTGTGATGACAAGGACATGAAGCAATGTGACGAGAACCTTAATGGAGCATTGTGATGACAATGCCATCGAGCATTGTGATGACAAGGGTTATGGATCTTTGTGATGACAAAGGTCATGGAACATTTTGATGACAAGGGCGTTGTGCATTGTGATGAGAATGGTAGGGAGCATTGTGATGACAGGGTCATGGAGCAATTTGATGAAAAGTGTCAAGGAACATTTTGATGACAGTGGTTATGGAACATTGTGATGCCAGGGGTCATCGAACATTGTGATGATAAATGCATGTAGCATTGTGATGACAGGAGTCATGGCACATTTTGATTACAGTGGTGAGGGAATATTGTGACGAATATTGATGTAACATTGTGACATCAGTGGTGAGAGAGCATTTTGGTGAGAAGTCCATGGAGCATTGTGATGAAAAGGTTCATGGATCATTGTGATGTCAAGATTTTGGAGCACTGTGATGACAAGCACATGGTGCATTGGGATGACATGTGTCATGGAGCATTGTGCTGACAAGCGCATGGAGCATTGTGATGACAAGGGTCATGGAGCATTGTGCTGAGAAAGGCATAGAGCATTGTGATGACAAAGGTCAAAGAGCATTGTGATGAAAAGTTCATGGAGCATTGTGGTTAGAAAGGTCACAGAGACTGTTGATGACGAGGTCATGGACCATTGTGATGACAAAGGTCATGAAGCATTGTGATAACTGGAGTCACGGAGCATTGTGATGACAGGGGTCATGGAGCATTGTGATAACAAGGGCATGGAGTATTGTGATGACAATGTCATGGAATATTGGTCTAATAAGTTTCATGGATTATTGCGATGACAGTTGGAATGGCGCATTGTGATGACAACGGCATGGAGCATTGTGATGACCAGGTCATGCAGTATTCGGAAGACAGGTGTCAGGGAGGATTGTGATGACATATGTAATGGCCCATTGTGATGACAATGGCATGGAGCATTGTGATGCCAATTGTCATGGATGATTCTGATGACAAAGGTAATGGAGCATTGTGATGACAATGGCTTGGAGCATTGTGATGACAAGGGTCAGGGAGCATTGTGCTGACAAGTGCATGGAGAATTGTGATGACAAGGGTCCTGGAGCATTCTGATGACAAGCCTGAGGAGTATTTTGATGGCAATGGCATGGAGCATTGTGATGAAAACGGCATGGGGCATACTGATGAAAAATGCATGGAGCCTTTTCGTGACAGGGTTCAAGGAGCATTCTGATGACAAGTGTCAGGGAGCATTGTGATGACATGTGTATTGAGAATTGTGATGACAAAGGTCATGGAGCATTGTGATGAAAAGGGCATGGAGTATTGTGATGATAGGCATCATGGAGCGTTGTGATGACAAGTGTTATGGAACATTGTGATCACAAGGGTTTGGAGCATTGTGATGACAGAGGTCATGGATCATTTTGATTTCAAGGAGCATGGAGCATTGTGATGACATGACAAGGGCATGAAGCAATGTGATCCCAAGGTTCATGGAGGATTGTGATGACAACGGTAATGGAGTATTGTGATGACAAGCACATTGAGCATTATAATGACAAGGTCATGTAGCATTTTGCTGACAAAGGCATGGAGCATTGTGATGACAGGTGTCATGGCGCACTGTGATAACAAGCATCTCGGAGCATTGTGAAAACAGGGGACATGGAGCATTGGAATGACAAGGGCAAAGATCATTGTGATGACAAGGGTCATGGAGCATTGGGCTGAAAATGTTCATGGAGTATTGTGATTACAGTGGTCATGGAGCATTGTGATGACAGAGGTCATGGAGAATTTTGATTTCATTGTGCTGACAATAGCCGGAAGCATTATGATGATTGGCATGATGCATTGAGATGAGAGGGTTCATGGAGCATTGACATGAAAAGGGGCATGGAGCATTGTTTTTACAGGGGTCTTGGAGCATTTTGATGACAAGGGCATGGAGCATTGTGTGGAGAAGGACATGGAACATTCTGATGACATGTGTCATGGAGCTTTGTGATGACAAGGGCATGGAGCATTGTGCTTACAGGAGTCTTGGAGCATTGTGATGACAAGTGTCATGGAGCCTTGTGAAGACAAGGCCGTGGATCATTGTGATGGCAGTGGAAATGGAGCATTGTTATGACCGGGGTAATGGAGCATTGTGATGAGAAGGGAATGGAGCATTGTGATTTCAAGTTTTATGGAGCATTGTGATGACAAATTTGTGGACCGTTGGGATGAAAAGCGTGTCGCACATTGTGATGACATGGGTCATGGAGCATTTTTCTGACAAAGGCATGGAGCATTGTGATGACAAGGGTCAAGGAGCATTGTGATGAAAAGTTCATGGAGCATTGTGTTTATAAAAGTCACAGAGCCTTGTGATGACATGGGTATCGACCATTGTGATGACAAATGTTATGAAGAATTGTGATGACTGGAGTCACGGAGCATTGTGATGACAGGGGTCATGGAGCATTGTGATGAAAAGGGCATGGAGCATTGTGCTGAGAATGGCATACAGCATTGTGATGACATGTGTCATGGAGCACTGTGATGACAATCGTCACGGAGCATTGTGAATACAGGGGTCTTGGAGCATTAGGATGACAAGTGCATGGATCATTGTGATGACAAGTGTCATGGAGAATTGGGCTGAAAATGTTCCTGGAGTATTGTGATGACAGGGGTCATGGAGCATAGTGATGACTAGGGAATGGAGCATTGTGATGACAAGAGTCCCAGATCATTGTGTTGTCAGGTGTCATTGAGTGTTGTGATGACAGTGATCATGGAGCATTGTGATGATATTGGTCTTGGAGCATTGTGATGAGAAGGTCATGGGGCATTGGGCTGAAAATGTTCATGGAGTATTGTGATGACAGGGGTCATGGTGCATTGTGATCACTAGGGAATGGAGCATGGTGATAACAAGGTCCTGGAGCATTGTGATGAGATGACCATGGAGACTTGTGATGACAAGTCTCATGGAGCATTCTGATGAAAAGAGGCATGGAGCATTGTGATTACATGGGTCTTGGAGCATTGTGATGACAAGGGCATGGAGAATTGTGTGGAGAAGGCCATGGAACATTCTGATGACATGCGTCATGGAGCTTTGTGATGACAAGGGCATGTAGCTTTGTGATTACAGGTGTCTTGGAGCATTGTGATGACAGAGGTAATGGAGCATTGTGATGACAAGGGCATGGAACAATGGTCTAATAAGTTTCATGGATTATTGTGATGACAGTTAGAATGGCGCATTGTGATGACAACGGCATGGAGCATTGTGATGACCAGGCCATGCAGTATTGTGAAGACAGGTGTCAGGGAGCATTGTGATGACATATGTATTGGCCCATTGTGATGACAATGGCATGGAGCATTGTGATGCAAATTGTCATGGATGATTCTGATGACAAAGGTAATGGAGCATTTTGATGACAATAGCTTGGAGCATAGTGATGACAATGTTCAGGGAGCATTGTGCTGACAAGTGCATGGAGAATTGTGATGGCAAGAGTCATGGAGCATTCTGATGACAAGCTTGTGGAGTATTTTGATGACAATGGCATGGAGCATTGTCATGAAAACGGCATGGGGCTTTGTGATGAAAATGTCATGGAGCCTTTTCGTGACAGTGTTCAAGGAGCATTCTGACGACAAGTGTCAGGGAGCATTGTGATGACAAGTGTATTGAGAATTGTGATGACAAAAGTCATGAAGCATTGTGATGACAAGGACATGGAGCATTGTGATTACAGGGGTTTTGGAGCATTGTGATGACAAGGGCCATGGAGCCTTGTGATGACAAGCCCGTGGAACATTTTGATGGCAGGGGTCATGGAGCATTTTTATGACATAGGTAATGGAGCATTGTGATGAGAAGGGCATTGAACATTGGTCTGAAATGTTTCATGGATTATTGTGATGAGAGTGGGCATGGAGCACTGTGATGACAAGGGCACGGTACACTGTGATACATGGGTCATGGAGGATTGTAATGACAAGGGCATGGAGAATTGTGATGAGAACAGCATCGAGCATTGTGATGACAAGTGTCATGGAACTTTTGATGACAAGGGCATGGAGCAATGTGATGAGATGGTTCAAGGATCATTGTGATGACAATGACATGAAGCATTGTGATGCCAAGTGTCATGGAGCTTTGTGATGACAAAAGTCATGGAGCATTTTGATGACAAGTGTGTTGTGCATTGTGAAGGGAAGGGCAGGGAGCATTTTGTTGACAGGGTCATGCAGCAATTTGATGAAAAGTGTAATGGAATATTTTGATGACATGGGTTATAGAACATTGTGTTGCCAGGGATCATGGAGCTTTGGGATGAAAAGGGTCATGGAGCATTTTGATGACAGGGGTTATGGAACATTGTGATGTCAGGGGTCATGGAACATTGTGCTGATAAGGGGATGTAACATTGTGATGACAGGGGTCAAGGATCATTGTGATAACAGGGTTGAGCGAGGATTGTGATGACTAGTGATGGAACATTGTGATATCTCATGTGAGAGAGCATTTGGATGAGAAGTGCATGGAGCATTGTGATTACAAGGTTTATGGATCATAGCGATGACAAGGTTGTGGATGATTGTGATGAAAAGTGCATGGCACATTGTGATGTCAAAAGTCATGGAGCATTGTGATGACAAGGGTCACGGAGCATTGTGATGAAAAGTTCATTGAGCATTGGGGTTACAAAGGTAACAGAGCTTTGTGATGACGCGGGCATGGACCATTGTGATGACAAACGTGATGAAGCATAGTGATGACTGGAGTCACGGAGCATTGTGATGACAGGGGTCATGGAGCATTGTGATGACAAGGGCATGGACCATTGTGATGACAGGGGCATGGAGCATTGGTCTGACAAGTTTCATAGATTATTGTGATGACAGTGGACATGGTGCATTTTGATGACTAGGGCATGGAGCATTGTGAAGACAAGGGCATGGAGTAATGTGAAGACAGGTGTCAGGGAGCATTGTGATGACCTATGTCATGGTCCATTGCGATGACAAGAGCATGGAGCATTGTGATGCCAAATGTAATGGTGGATGTGATGACAAATATAATGGAGCATTGTGATGACTAGGGCTTGGAGCATTATGTTGACAAGGGCCATTGAGAATTTTCATGACAATGTCGTGAAGCATTGTGATGACAAGGTCCTGGAGCATTGTGATGAGAAAACCATTGAGGCTTGTGATGACAAATCTCAAGGACCATACTGATGAAATGGGGCCTGGAGGATTCTGATTACAGGGGAATTGGAACATTGTGATACAAGGGCATGGAGCATTGTGATGACAAGGGCATGCAGTAATGTGAAGAGAGGTGTCAGGGAGCATTGTGATGACATATGTAATGGCCCATTGTGATGACAATGGCATGGAGCATTTTGATGCCAATTGTGATGGAGGATTCTAATGACAAAGGTAATGGAGCATTGTGATGACAAGGGTTTGGAGCATTGTGATGACAAGTGTCAGGGAGCATTGTGCTGACAAGTGCATGGATAATTGTGATGACAAGAGATATGCAGCATTCTGATGACAAGCTTGTGGAGTATTTTGATGACAACTGCACGGAGCATTGTGATGAAAATGGCATGGGGCATTGTGATGAAAAAGGAATGTAGCCTTTTTGTGACAGGTTTCAAGGAGCACTCTGACGACAATGTAAGGGAGCATTGTGATGACAAGTGTATTGGAATTGTGATGACAAACGTCAATGAGCATTGTGATGAAAAGGGCATGGAGTATTGTGATGACAGGCATCATGGAGTTTTGTGATGACAATTGTTACGGAACTTTATGATCACAAGTGTTGGGAGCATTGTGATGACAGAGGTCATGGATAATTATGATTTCAAGGAGCAGGGAGCATTGTGATGACAAGGGCATGAAGCAATGTGATTCCAAGTTTCATGGAGGATTGTGATGACAGTGGTAAAGGAGTATTGTGATGACAAGCGCAAAGAGCATTGTAATGACAAGGTCATGTAGCATTTTGCTGACAAATGCATGGAGCATTGTGATGACAAGATTCATGGAGCACTGTGATGACAAGCGTCACGGAGCATTGTGAATACAGGGGTCATGGAGCATTGGGATGTCAAGGGCATGGATCTTTGTGATGACAAGTGTCATGGAGCATTGGGCTGAAAATGTTCATGGAGTACTGTGATGACAGGGGTCATGTAGAATTTTGATTTCATTGTGCTGAGAATAGCCGGAAACATTATGATGATTGGCCTGATGCATTGTGATGACAGGGTTCATGGAGCATTGAGATGAAGAGGGGCATGGAGCATTGTGACTACAGGGGTCTTGGAGCATTGTGATGACAATGGCATTGAGCATTTTGATGAGAAGTACATGGAACATTCTGATGACGTGTCATGGAGCTTTGTGATGACAAGGGCATAGAAATTTGTGATGGCAGGGGTCATGGAGTATTGTTATGACAGGTGTAATGCAGCATTGTGATGAGAAGGGCATGGAGCATTGTGATTACAAGGTTCAAGGAGCATTGTGATGACAAATTTGTGGACCGTTGGGATGAAAAGTACGTGGCACATTGTGATGACAAGGGTCATGGAGCATTTTTTTGACAAAGGCATGGAGCATTGTGATGACAAGGGTCACGGAGCATTGTGATGAAAAGTTCATGGAGCATTGTTGTTACAAAGGTAACAGAGCCTTGTGATGACGTGGGTATCGCCCATCGTGATGACAAATGTTATGAAGAATTGTGATGACTGGAGTCATGGAGCATTGTGATGACAGGGGTCATGGAGCATTGTGATGAAAAGGGCATGGAACCTTGTGCTGAGAAAGGCATAGAGCATTGTGATGACATGTGTCATGGAGCACTGTGATGACAAGCGTCACGGACCACTGAGAATACAGGGGTCATGGAGCATTAGGATGACAAGGGCATGGATCATTGTGATGACAAGAGTCATGGAGAATTGGGCTGAAAATTTTCCTGGAGTATTGTGATGACAGGTGTCATGGGGCATTGTGATTACAGGGGTCTTGGAGCATTATGATGACAGAGGTCCCAGATCATTGGGTTGTCAGCTGTCATGGAATGTTGTGATGACAGTGGTCATGGAGCATTGTGATGATATTGTTCATGGAGCATTGTGATGAGAAGGTCATGGAGCAGTGGGCTGAAAATGTTCATGGAGTATTGTGATGACAGGGGTCATGGAGCATTGTGATGACAACGGAATGGAGCATGGTGATGACAAGTTCCTGGAGCATTGTGATGAGATGACCATGAAGACTTGTCATGACAAGTCTCATGGAGCATTCTGATGATAAGGGGCATGGAGCATTGTGATTACAGCGGTCTTGGAGCATTGTGATGACAAGGGCATGGAGCATTGTGAGGAGAAGGCCAAGGAACATTCTGATGACATGCGTCATGGAGCTTTGTGATGACAAGGGCATGGATCATTGTGATTACAGGGGTTTTGGAGCATTGTGATGACAATTGTCATGGAGCCTTGTGATGACAAGGCCGTGGAACATTGTGATGGCAGGGGTCATGAAGCATTGTTATGACACAGATAATGGAGCATTGTGATGAGAAGGGCATTGAGCATTGGTCTGAAATGTTTCATGGATTATTGTGATGAGAGTGGTCATGGAGCATTGTGATGACAAGGGCCCGGAATACTGTGATACATGGGTCATGGAGGATTGTAATGACAAAGGCATGGAGCATTGTGATGGGAAGGGCATCGAGCATTGTGATGACAAGTGTCATGGTGCTTTGTGATGACAAGGGCATGGAGTCATGTGATGAGAGATTTCATAGAGCATTGTGATGACAATGACATGGAGCATTGTGATGCCAAGGGCCATGGAGCTTTGTGATGACAATGGTCATGGAGCATTTTGATGACAAGTGTGTGGTGCATTGTGATGAGAAGGGCAGGGAGCATTTTGATGACAGGGTCATGCAGCAATTTGATGAAAAGTGTAATGGAACATTTTGATGACAGGGGTTATAGAACATTGTGATGCCAGGGTTCATGGATCTTTGGGATGAAAAGGGTGATGGAGCATTTTGATGACAGGTGTTATGGAACATTGTGATGTCAGGGGTCATGGAACATTGTTCAGATAAGGGGATATAGCATTGTGATGACAGGGGTCATGGAAAATTGTGATAACAGGGGTGAGGGAGGATTGTGATGACTAGTGGTGGAACATTGTGATATCTCATGTGAGAGAGCATTTGGATGAGAAGTTCATGGAGCATTGTGATTACAAGGTTTATGGAGCATAGCAATGACAAGGTTGTGGATCATTGTGATGAAAAGTGCATGGCACATTGTGATGACAAAGGTCATGGAGCATTGTTCTGACAAAGGCATGGAGCATTGTGATGACAAATGTCACGGAGCATTGTGATGAAAAGTACATGGAGCATTGTGGTTAAAATGGTCACAGAGCCTTGTGATGACGCGGGCATGGACCGTTGTGATGACAAACGTTATGAAGCATTGTGATGACTGGAGTCACGGGGCATTGTGATGACAGAGGTCATGGAGCATTGTGATGACAAGGGCATGGAGCACTGTGATGACAGGGGCATGGATCATTGGTCTGACAAGTTTCATAGATGATTGTGATGACAGTGGACATGGTGCATTGTGATGACAAGGGCATGGAGCATTGTGATTACAAGGGCATGGTGTATTGTGAAGACAGGTGTCAGGGAGCATTGTGATGACATATGTCATTGTCCATTGCGATGACAATGGCATGGAGCATTGTGATGCCAAATTTAATTGAGGATTGTAATGACAAATATAATGTAGCATTGTGATGACTACGGCTTGGAGCATTATGATGACAAGGGCAAATGAGAATTTTCATGACAATGTCGTGAAGCATTGTGATGACAAGGTCCTGAAGCATTGTGATGAGAAAACCATGGAGCCTTGTGATGACAAGTCTCATGGAGCATACTGATGAAAATGGGCATGGAGCATTCTGATTACAGGGGTCTTGGAACTTTGTGATAACAGGGGCCTGGAGCATTGTGATGACAAAGGCATGGAGCATTGGTCTAATAAGTTTCATGGATTATTGTGATGACAGTTGGAATGGCGCATTGTGATGACAAGGGCATGGAGCATTGTGATGACCAGGTCATGCAGTATTGTGAAAAGAGGTGTTACGGAGCATTGTGATGACATATGTATTGGCCCATTGTGATGACAATGGCATGGAGCATTGTGATGACAAGTGTTATGGAGGATTCTGATGACAAAGGTAATGGAGCATTGTGATGACAATGGCTTGGAGCATAGTGATGACAAGGTTCAGGGAGCATTGTGCTGACAAGTGCATGGAGAATTGTGATGACAAGTGTCATGGAGCATTCTGATATAAACCTTGTGGAGTATTTTGATGACAATGGCATGGAGCATTGTGATGAAAACGGCATGGGGCTTTGTGATGAAAAATGCATGCAGCCTTTTCGTGACAGGGTTCAAGGAGCATTCTGAAGACAAGTGTCATGGAGCATTGTGATGACAAGTGTATTGAGAATTGTGATGACAAAGGTCATGGAGCATTGTGATGAAAAGGGCATGGAGTATTGTGATGACAGGCATCATGGAGCGTTGTGATGACAAGTGTTATGGAACACTGTGATCACAAGTATTTGGAGCATTGTGATGACAGAGGTCATGGATCATTTTGATTTCAAGGAGCATGTAGCATTGTGATGACAAGGGCATGAAGCAATGTGATCCCAAGGTTCATGGAGGATAGTGATGACAATGGTAATGGAGTATTGTGATGACAAGTGCATAGAGCATTCTAATGAGAAGGTCATGTAGCATTTTGATGACAAAGGCATGGAGCATTGTGATGACAGGTGTCATGGAGCACAGTGATGACAAGCGTCACGGAGCATTGTGAATACAGGGGTCATGTAGCATTTGGATGACAAGGGCATGGATCATTGTGATGACAAGCGTCATGGATTATTGGGCTGAAAATATTAATGGAGTATTGTGATGACACTGGTCATGGAGCATTGTGATGACTAGGGAATGGAGCATTGTGATGACAAGAGTCCCAGATCATACTGTTGTCAGGTGTCATGGAGTGTTGTGATGACAGTGGTCATGGAGCATTGTGATGATATTGGTCTTGGAGCATTGTGATAAGAAGGTGACGGAGCATTGGGCTGAAAATATTCATGGAGAATTGTGATGACAGGGGTCATGGAGCATTGTGATGACAAGGGAATGGAGCATGGTGATGAGAAGAACATGGAGACTTGTGATGACAAATCTCATGGAGCATTCTGATGATAAGGGGCATGGAGCATTGTGATTACAGGGGTCTTGGAGCATTGTGATGACAAGGGCATGGAGCATTGTGTGGAGAAAGCCATGGAACCTTCTGATGACATGCGTCATGGATCTTTGTGATGACAAGGGCATGGATCTTTGTGATTAAAGGGGTCTTGGAGCATTGTGATGACAGAGGTAATGGAGCATTGTGATGAGAAGGGCATGGAGCATTGCGATGACCAGGTCATGCAGTATTGTGAAAAGTGGTGTCACGGAGCATTGTGATGACATATGTATTGGCCCATTGTGATGACAATGACATGGAGCATTGTGATGCAAATTGTCATGGATGATTCTGATGACAAAGGTAATGGAGCATTTTGATGACAATGGCTTGGAGCATAGTGATGACAAGGTTCAGGGAGCATTGTGCTGACAAGTGCATGGAGAATTGTGATGGCAAGAGTCATGGAGCATTGTGATGACAAGCTTGTGGAGTATTTTGATGACAATGGCATGGAGCATTGTCATGAAAACGGCATGGGGCTTTGTGATGAAAAGTCATGGAGCCTTTTCGTGACAGGTTTCAAGGAGCATTCTGACGACAAGTGTCAGGGAGCATTGTGATGACAAGTGTATTGAGAATTGTGATGACAAAGGTCATGGAGCATTGTGATGACAAGGGCATGGAGCATTGTGATTACAGGGGTTTTGGAGCATTGTGATGACAAGGGCCATGGAGCCTTGTGATGACAAGCCCATGGAACATTTTGATGGCAGGGGTCATGGAGCATTTTTATGACATAAGTAATGGAACATTGTGATGAGATGGTCATTGAGAATTTCTCTGAAATGTTTCATGGATTATTGTGATGAGAGTGGGCATGGAGCATTGTGATGACAAGGGCACGGTACACTGTGATACATGGGTCATGGAGGATTGTAATGACAAGGGCATGGAGCATTGTGATGAGAACAGCATCGAGCATTGTGATGACAAGTGTCATGGAGCCTTTGATGACAAGGGCATGGAGCAATGTGATGAGATGGTTCATGGAGCATTGTGATGACAATGACATGGAGCATTGTGATGCCAAGTGTCATGGAGATATGTGATGACAAAGTCATGGAGCATTTTGATGACAAGTGTGTTGTGCATTGTGATGAGAAGGGCAGGGAGCATTTTGATGACAGGTTCATGCAGCAATTTAATGAAAAGTGTAATGGAACATTTTGATGACATGGGTTATAGAACATTGTGTTGCCAGGGATCATGGAGCTTTGGGATGAAAATGGTCATGGAGCATTTTGATGACAGTGGTTATGGAACATTGTGATGTCAGGGGTCAAGGAACATTGTGCTGATAAGGGGATGTAGCATTGTGATGACAGGGGTCATGGAACATTGTGATAACAGGGTTGAGCAAGGATTGTGATGACTAGTGATGGAACATTGTGATATCTCATGTGAGAGAGCATTTGGATGAGAAGTGCATGGAGCATTGTGATTACAAGGTTTATGGAGCATAGTGATGACAAGTTTGTGGATCATTGTGATGAAAAGTGCATGGCACACTGTGATCACAAAGGTCATGGAGCATTGTTCTGACAAAGCATGGAGCATTGTGATGACAAGGGTCACGGAGCATTGTGATGAAAAGTTCATGGAGCATTGGGGTTACAAAGGTAACAGAGCCTTGTGATGATGCGGGCATGGACCGTTGTGATGACAAACGTTATGAAGCATAGTGATGACTGGAGTCACGGGGCATTGTGATGACATGGGTCATGGAACATTGTGATAACAAGGGCAAGGAGCATAGTGATGACAGGGGAATGGAGCATTGGTCTGAAAATTTTCATAGATTATTGTGATGACAGTGGACATGGTGCATTGTGATGACAAGGGCATGGAGAATTTTGATGACAAGAGTCCCGGATCATTGTGTTATCAGGTGTTATGGGTGGTTGTGATGACAGTGGTCATGGAGCATTGTGATGAGAAGGTCATGGTGCATTGGGCTGAAAATGTTAATGGATTATTGTAATGACAGGGGTCATGGAGCATTGTGATGACAAGGGAGTAGAGCATTGTCATGACAATATCCTGGAGCATTGTTATGAGATGACCATGGAGACCTGTGATGACAATTCTCATGGAGCATTCTAATGAAAAGGGGCATGGAGCATTTTGATTACAGTGGACTTGGAGCATTGTGATGACAAGGGCATGGAGCATTTTGAGGAGAAGGCCATGGAGAATTCTGATGACATGCGTCATGGAGCTTTGTGCTGACAAGGCCATGGAGAGTTGTGATTATAGGGGTCTTGGAGCATTGTGATGAAAAGGCATGAATCATTGTGATGTAAAAGGCATGGAGCCTTGTCATCACAGGGTTCAAGGAGCATACTGACGACAGGTGTCAGGGAGTATTGTGATGACAAGTGTATTGAGCATTGTGATGAGAAGACCATGGATAACTGTGTTGATGATCGTCATGGGGTGTTGTGATGATAAGTGTTATGGAACATTGTGATCACAAGGGTTTGGAGCATTATGATGACAGAGGTCATGGAGAATTTTTATTTCATTGTAGTGACAATAGCCTGAAGCATTATGATGATGGGCATGGTGCTTTGTGATGACAGGGTTCATGTAGCATTGAGATGAAAAGGGCCATGGATCATAGTGATTACAAGGGTCTTGGAGCATTGTGATGACAAGGGCATGGAGCATTGTGATGAGAAAACCATGGAACCTTCTGATACATGCGTCATGGAGTTTTGTTATTACAAGGGCATGGAGAATTTTGATTACAAGTTTCTTGGAGCATTGTGATGACAAGGGTCATGGAGCCTTGTGATGACAAGGCCGTGGAACATTGTGATGGCAGTGGTCATGGTGCATTGTTATGACAGAGGTAATGGAGCATAGTGATGAGAAGGGCATTGAGCATTGGTTTGAAATATTTCATAGATTATTGTGATGAGAGTGGGCTGCAGCATTGTGATGACAAGGGCATGGAACAATGTGATACATGGGTCATGGAGGATTGTAATGACAAGGGCATGGAGCAATGTGATGAGAGGGTACATGGAGCATTGTGATGACAATGCCATGGAGCATTGTGAGGAAAAGGCCATGGAGCATTCTGATGACATGCGTCATGGAGCTTTTTGATGACAAGGGCATGGAGCATTGTGATTACAGGGGTCTTGGAGCATTGTGATGAAAAGGGCATGGAGACTTGTCATGACAGCGTTCAAGGAGCATACTGATGACATGTGTCAGGAAGCATTTTGAAGACAAGTGTATTGAGCATTGTGATGACAAAGATCAGGGAGCATTGTGATCAGAAGACCAAGGATAATTGTGATGATGATCGTCATGGGGTGTTGTGAGGATAAATGTTATGGAACATTGTGATCACAAGGGTTTGGAGCATTATGATGACAGAGGTCATGGAGACTTTTGATTTCATTGTAATAACAATAGCCTGAAGCATTATGATGATGGGCATGGTGCAATGTGATGACAGGGTTCATGGAGCATTGAGATGAAAAGGGGCATGGAGCATTGTGATTACAGAGGTCTTGTAGCATTGTGATGACAAGCGCATAGAGCATTGTGTGGAGAAAGCCATGGAACCTTCTGATGACATGCGTCATGGATCTTTGTGATGACAAGGGCATGGATCTTTGTGATTAAAGGGGTCTTGGAGCATTGTGATGACAGAGGTAATGGAGCATTGTGATGAGAAGGGCATGGAGCATTGCGATGACCAGGTCATGCAGTATTGTGAAAAGTGGTGTCACGGAGCATTGTGATGACATATGTATTGGCCCATTGTGATGACAATGACATGGAGCATTGTGATGCAAATTGTCATGGATGATTCTGATGACAAAGGTAATGGAGCATTTTGATGACAATGGCTTGGAGCATAGTGATGACAAGGTTCAGGGAGCATTGTGCTGACAAGTGCATGGAGAATTGTGATGGCAAGAGTCATGGAGCATTGTGATGACAAGCTTGTGGAGTATTTTGATGACAATGGCATGGAGCATTGTCATGAAAACGGCATGGGGCTTTGTGATGAAAAGTCATGGAGCCTTTTCGTGACAGGTTTCAAGGAGCATTCTGACGACAAGTGTCAGGGAGCATTGTGATGACAAGTGTATTGAGAATTGTGATGACAAAGGTCATGGAGCATTGTGATGACAAGGGCATGGAGCATTGTGATTACAGGGGTTTTGGAGCATTGTGATGACAAGGGCCATGGAGCCTTGTGATGACAAGCCCATGGAACATTTTGATGGCAGGGGTCATGGAGCATTTTTATGACATAAGTAATGGAACATTGTGATGAGATGGTCATTGAGAATTTCTCTGAAATGTTTCATGGATTATTGTGATGAGAGTGGGCATGGAGCATTGTGATGACAAGGGCACGGTACACTGTGATACATGGGTCATGGAGGATTGTAATGACAAGGGCATGGAGCATTGTGATGAGAACAGCATCGAGCATTGTGATGACAAGTGTCATGGAGCCTTTGATGACAAGGGCATGGAGCAATGTGATGAGATGGTTCATGGAGCATTGTGATGACAATGACATGGAGCATTGTGATGCCAAGTGTCATGGAGATATGTGATGACAAAGTCATGGAGCATTTTGATGACAAGTGTGTTGTGCATTGTGATGAGAAGGGCAGGGAGCATTTTGATGACAGGTTCATGCAGCAATTTAATGAAAAGTGTAATGGAACATTTTGATGACATGGGTTATAGAACATTGTGTTGCCAGGGATCATGGAGCTTTGGGATGAAAATGGTCATGGAGCATTTTGATGACAGTGGTTATGGAACATTGTGATGTCAGGGGTCAAGGAACATTGTGCTGATAAGGGGATGTAGCATTGTGATGACAGGGGTCATGGAACATTGTGATAACAGGGTTGAGCAAGGATTGTGATGACTAGTGATGGAACATTGTGATATCTCATGTGAGAGAGCATTTGGATGAGAAGTGCATGGAGCATTGTGATTACAAGGTTTATGGAGCATAGTGATGACAAGTTTGTGGATCATTGTGATGAAAAGTGCATGGCACACTGTGATCACAAAGGTCATGGAGCATTGTTCTGACAAAGCATGGAGCATTGTGATGACAAGGGTCACGGAGCATTGTGATGAAAAGTTCATGGAGCATTGGGGTTACAAAGGTAACAGAGCCTTGTGATGATGCGGGCATGGACCGTTGTGATGACAAACGTTATGAAGCATAGTGATGACTGGAGTCACGGGGCATTGTGATGACATGGGTCATGGAACATTGTGATAACAAGGGCAAGGAGCATAGTGATGACAGGGGAATGGAGCATTGGTCTGAAAATTTTCATAGATTATTGTGATGACAGTGGACATGGTGCATTGTGATGACAAGGGCATGGAGAATTTTGATGACAAGAGTCCCGGATCATTGTGTTATCAGGTGTTATGGGTGGTTGTGATGACAGTGGTCATGGAGCATTGTGATGAGAAGGTCATGGTGCATTGGGCTGAAAATGTTAATGGATTATTGTAATGACAGGGGTCATGGAGCATTGTGATGACAAGGGAGTAGAGCATTGTCATGACAATATCCTGGAGCATTGTTATGAGATGACCATGGAGACCTGTGATGACAATTCTCATGGAGCATTCTAATGAAAAGGGGCATGGAGCATTTTGATTACAGTGGACTTGGAGCATTGTGATGACAAGGGCATGGAGCATTTTGAGGAGAAGGCCATGGAGAATTCTGATGACATGCGTCATGGAGCTTTGTGCTGACAAGGCCATGGAGAGTTGTGATTATAGGGGTCTTGGAGCATTGTGATGAAAAGGCATGAATCATTGTGATGTAAAAGGCATGGAGCCTTGTCATCACAGGGTTCAAGGAGCATACTGACGACAGGTGTCAGGGAGTATTGTGATGACAAGTGTATTGAGCATTGTGATGAGAAGACCATGGATAACTGTGTTGATGATCGTCATGGGGTGTTGTGATGATAAGTGTTATGGAACATTGTGATCACAAGGGTTTGGAGCATTATGATGACAGAGGTCATGGAGAATTTTTATTTCATTGTAGTGACAATAGCCTGAAGCATTATGATGATGGGCATGGTGCTTTGTGATGACAGGGTTCATGTAGCATTGAGATGAAAAGGGCCATGGATCATAGTGATTACAAGGGTCTTGGAGCATTGTGATGACAAGGGCATGGAGCATTGCGATGAGAAAACCATGGAACCTTCTGATACATGCGTCATGGAGTTTTGTTATTACAAGGGCATGGAGAATTTTGATTACAAGTTTCTTGGAGCATTGTGATGACAAGGGTCATGGAGCCTTGTGATGACAAGGCCGTGGAACATTGTGATGGCAGTGGTCATGGTGCATTGTTATGACAGAGGTAATGGAGCATAGTGATGAGAAGGGCATTGAGCATTGGTTTGAAATATTTCATAGATTATTGTGATGAGAGTGGGCTGCAGCATTGTGATGACAAGGGCATGGAACAATGTGATACATGGGTCATGGAGGATTGTAATGACAAGGGCATGGAGCAATGTGATGAGAGGGTACATGGAGCATTGTGATGACAATGCCATGGAGCATTGTGAGGAAAAGGCCATGGAGCATTCTGATGACATGCGTCATGGAGCTTTTTGATGACAAGGGCATGGAGCATTGTGATTACAGGGGTCTTGGAGCATTGTGATGAAAAGGGCATGGAGACTTGTCATGACAGCGTTCAAGGAGCATACTGATGACATGTGTCAGGAAGCATTTTGAAGACAAGTGTATTGAGCATTGTGATGACAAAGATCAGGGAGCATTGTGATCAGAAGACCAAGGATAATTGTGATGATGATCGTCATGGGGTGTTGTGAGGATAAATGTTATGGAACATTGTGATCACAAGGGTTTGGAGCATTATGATGACAGAGGTCATGGAGACTTTTGATTTCATTGTAATAACAATAGCCTGAAGCATTATGATGATGGGCATGGTGCAATGTGATGACAGGGTTCATGGAGCATTGAGATGAAAAGGGGCATGGAGCATTGTGATTACAGAGGTCTTGTAGCATTGTGATGACAAGCGCATAGAGCATTGTATTTCCAAGATCATGGAGAATTCTGCAGACAAATGCATGGAGCACTGTGATGACAGGTGTCATGGAGCACTGTGATGACATGTGTCACGGAGCATTCTGAATACAGGGGTCATGGATCATTGTGATGACAAGGGTCATGGAGCATTGGGCTGAAAATGTTCATATAGTATTGTGATGACAGGGGTCATGGAGCATTGTGATGACAGAGCTCATGGAGAATTTTGATTTCAATGTGCTGACAATAGCCGGAAGCATTATGATGATGGGCATGATGCATTGTGATGACAGGGTTCATGGAGCATTGAGATGAAAAGGGGCATGGAGCATTTTGATTACAGGGGTCTTGGAGCATTGTGATGACAAGGGCATGGAGCATTTGGATGAGAAGGTCATGGAACATTCTGATGACATGTGTCATGGTGCTTTGTGATGACAAGGGCATGGATCATTGTGATTACAGGGGTCTTGGAGCATTGTGATGACAAGGGTCATGGAGATTTGTGATGACAAGGCCGTGGAACATTGTGATGGCAGGGCTCAAGGAGCATTGTTATGACAGGGGTAATGGAGCATTGTGATTTGAAGGGCATGGAGCATTGTGATTACAAGATTTATGGAGCATTGTGATGACAAATCTGTGGACCATTGGGATAAAAAGCGCCTGGCACATTGTGATGACATGGGTCATGGAGCATTTTTCTGACAAAGGCAAGGAGCACTGTGATGACAAGGGTCACGAGCATTGTGATGAAAAGTTCATGAAGCATTGAGGTTAAAAATGTCACAAAGCCTTGTGATGACACGGACATGGACCATTGTGATGACAAATGTTATGAAGCATTGTGATGACTGGAGTCAAGGAGCATTGTGATGACAGGGTCATGGAGCATTGTGATGACAAGGGCATGGAGCATTGTGCTGAGAAAGGCGTAGATCATTGTGATGACAACGGTCAAAAAGCATTGTGAAGAAAAGTTCATGGAGCATTGTGTTTAAAAAGGTCACAGAGACTGTTGATGATGAGGTAACGGACCATTGTGATGACAAAGGTCATGAAGCATTGTGATGACTGGAGTCACGGAGCATGGTGATGACAGGGGTCATGGAGCATTTTGATAACAAGGGCATGGAGCATTGTGATGACAAGGGCATGGAGCATTGGTCTAATATGTTTCATGGATTATTGCGATGACATTTGGAATGGCGCATTGTGATGACAAGGGCATGGAGCATTGTGATGACCAGCTCATGCAGTATTGTGAAGAGAAGTGTCAGGGAGCATTGTGATGACATATGTAATGGCCCATTGTGATGAAAATGGCATGGAGCATTGTGATGCCAAGTTTCATGAAAGATTCTGATGACAAAGGTAATGGAGCATTGTTATGACAATGGCTTGGAGCATTGTGATGACAAGTGTCAGGGAGCACTGTGCTGACAAGTGCATGGAGAATTGTGATGACAAGGGTCATGGAGCATTCTGATGACAAGCTTGTGGAGTATTTTGATGACAATGGCATGGAGCATTGTTATGAAAACGGCATGGGGCAATGTGATGAAAATGGCATGCAGCCTTTTCGTGACAGGGTTCCAGGAGCATTCTGATGACAAGTGTCAGGGAGCATTGTGATGACAAGTGTATTGAGAATTGTGATGACAAAAGTCATGGAGCATGGTGATGAGAAGGCCATGGATAATTGTGATGATGATCGTCATGGGGTGTTGTGATTATAAGTGTTATGGAACATTTTGATCACAAGGCTTTGGAGCATTACGATGACAGAGGTCATGGAGAATTTTGATTTCATTGTGATGACAATAGCCTGAAGCATTATGATGATGGGCATGGTGCATTGTGATGACAGAGTTCATGGAGCATTGAGATGAAAAGGGGCATGTAGCATTGTGATTACAGGGGTCTTGGAGCATTGTGGTGACAAACGCATAGAGCATTGTAATGACAAGGTCATGTAGAATTTTCCTGACAAAGGCATGGAGCATTGTGATGACAGGTGTCATGGAGAACTGTGACACAATTATCACGGAGCATTTTGAATAAAGGGGTCATGGATCATTGGGATGACAAGTGCATGGATCATTGTGATGACAAGGGTCATGGAGCATTGGGCTGAAAATATTCATGGAGTATTGTGATGACAGGGGTCATGGAGCATTTTGATTACAGGGGTCTTGGAGCACTGTGATGACAAGAGTCCCGGATCATTGTGTTGTCACGTGTCATGGAGTGTTGTGATGACCCGGTTCATGGAGCATTGAGATGAATAGGGGCATGGAGCACTGTGTTTACAGGGGTTTTGGAGCATTGTGATGACAAGGGCATGGAGACTTGTGATGACAAGGCCGTGGAACATTGTGAGGGCAGGGGTCATGGAGCATTGTTATGACAGGGGTAATGGAGCATTGTGATGAGAAGGGCATGAAGCATTGTGATTACAATTTTTATGGAGCATTGTGATGACAAATTTTTGGACCGTTGGGATGAAAAGCGTGTGGCACATTGTGATGACAATGGTCATGTAGCATTTTAATGACAAAGGCATGGAGCATTGTGATGACAAGGGTCACGGAGCATTGTGATGAAATGTTCATGGAGCACTGTGGATACAAAGGTAACAGAGCCTTGTGATGACGTGGTCATGGACCATTGTGATGACAAATATTATGAAGCACTGTGATGACTGGAGCCACAGAGCATTGTGATGACAGGTGTCATGGAGCATTGTGATGACAAGGTCCTGGAGCATTGTAATGAGATGACCATGGAGACTTGTGATGACCAGTGTCATGGAGCATTCTGATGAAAAGGGGCATGGAGCATTGTGATTACAGGGTTCTTGGAGCATTGTGATGACAAGGGCATGGAGCACTGTGAGGAGAAGACCATGGAGCATTCTGATGACATACGTCATGGAGCATTGTGCTGAGAAAGGCATAGAGCATTGTGATGACAGGGGATAAAGAGCATTGTGAAGAAAAATTCATGGAGCATTGTGGTTAAAAAGGTCACAGAGACTCTTGATGATGAGGGCATGGACCATTGTGATGACAAATGTCATGAAGCATTGTGATGACTGGAGTCACGGAGCATTGTGATGACAGGGGTCATGGAGCACTGTGATAACAAGGGCATGGAGCATTGTGATGACAAGGCATGGAGCATTGTGATGAGAATACCATGGATAATTGTGATGATGAGCGTCATGGGGATTTGTGATGATAAATGTTACGGAACATTGTGATCACAAGGGATTGGAGCATTGTGATGACAAGAGCATGGAACATTGGTCTAATAAGTTTCATGGATTATTATGATGACAGTTGGAATGGCGCATTGTGATGACAAGGGCATGGAGCATTGTGATGAACAGGTCATGCATTATTGTGAAGAGTGGTGTCAGGGAGCATTGTGATGACATATGTAATGGCCCTTTGTGATGGCAATGGCATGGAACATTGTGATGCCAAGTGTGATGGAGGATTCTGATGAAAAATGTAATGTAGCATTGTGATGACAATGGTTTGGAGCATTGTGATGACAAGGGTCAGGGAGCATTGTGCTGACAAGTGCATGGAGAATTGTGATAACAAGTGTCATGGAGCATTCTGATGACAAGCTTGTGGAGTATTTTGATGAAAATGGCATGGAGCATTGTTATGAAAATGGCATGGGGCATTGTGATTAAAAAGGCATGGAACCTTTTCGTGACAGGGTTCAAGGAACAATCTGATGACAAGTGTCAGGGAGCATTGTGATGACAAGTGTATTGATAACTGTGATGACAAAGGTCATGGAGCATTGTGATGAAAACTGCATGGAGTATTGTGATGACAGGCATAATGGAGCGTTGTAATGACAAGTGATATGGAACATTGTGATCACAAGGGATTGGAGCATTGTGATGACAGAGGTCATGGATCATTTTGATTTCAAGGAGCATGGAGCATTGTGATGCCAAAGGCATGAAGCAATGTGATCCCAAGTTTCATTGGGAATTGTGATGACAATGGGAATGGAGTATTGTGATGACAATTGCATAGAGCATTGTAATGAAAAGGTCATGTAGCATTTTGCTGACAAAGGCATGAAGCATTGTGATGACATGTGTCATGGAGCACTGTGATGACAAGTGTCATGGAGCATTGTGAATACAGGGGTCATGGAGCTCTGGGATGACAAGGGCATGGATCATTGTGAAGACAATGGTCATGGAGCACTGGGCTGAAAATGTTCATGGAGTGTTGTGATGACTCGGGTGATGGAGCATTGTGAAGACAAGGGAATGGAACATGGTGATGACAAGGTCCTGGAGCATTGTGATGAGAAGACCATGGAGACTTGTGATGACAAGACTCATGGAGCATTCTGAAGAAAAGGGGCATGGAGCATTGTGAGGAGAAGGCCATGAAGAATTCTGATGACATGCGTCATGGAGCATTTGATGAAAAGGGCATGGAGCTTTGTGATTACAGGGATCTTGGAGCATTGTGATGAAAAGGGCATGGATCATTGTGATGAAAAAGGCATGGAGCCTTGTCATGACAGGTTTCAAGGAGCATACAGACAACAAGTGTCAGGGAGCATTTTGAAGACAAGTGTATTGAGCATTGTGATGACAAAGGTCATGGAGCGTTGTGATGAGAAGACCATGGATAATTGTGATGACGAGCATCATGGGGCATTGTGATGACAAGGGTTATGGAATATTGTGATCACAAGGGATTGGAGCATTGTTATGACAGAGGTCAAGAAGCATTTTGATTTCATTGTGATGACAATAGCATGAAGCATTATGATGATGGGCATGATGCATTGTGATGACTGGATTCATGGTTCATTGAGATGAAAAGGGGCATAAAGCATTGTGATTACAGGGTTCTTGGAGCATTGTGATGAGAAGGTTCATGGAGTTTTGTGATGACAAGGCCATGGAACATCGTGATGGCAGGGGTCATGGAGCATAGTTATGACAAGTGTAGTGGAGCATTGTGATGGCAAGGGCATGGAGCATTGTGATGAGAAGGCCGCGGAGCAATCTGATGGCATGTGTCATGGAGCTCTGTGAAGACAAGGGCATGGAGCAATGTGATGCCAATGACATGGAGCATTGTGATGCCAAGGGTCATGGATCTTTGTGATGACAAAGGTCATGGAGCATTTTGATGGCAAGGGCGTTGTGCATTGAGATGAGAAGGCAGGGAGCATTCTGATGACAGTTTCATGGAGCAATTTAATGAAAAGTGTCATGGAACATTTTGATGACAGGTGTTATGGAACATTGTGATGTCAGGGGTCATCGAACATTGTGATGATAAGTGCATGTAGCACTGTGATGACAGGAGTCATGGAACATTGTGATGAAAGGGGTGAGGGAGTATTGTGACAAATAATGATGTAGCATTGTGATATCTGTGGTGAGAGAGCATTTTGATGAGAAGTGCATGGATCTTTGTGATAACAAGCAAATGAAGCATTGTGATGACAATGGTCAAAGAGCATTGTGAGGAAAAGTTCATGGAGCATTGTGGTTAAAAAGGTCACAGAGACTGTTGATGACCAGGGCATGGACCATTGTGATGACAAAGGTCATGAAGCATTGTGATGACTGGAATCACGGAGCATTGTGATTTTAGGTGTCATGGAGCATTGTGATAACAAGGGCATGGAGCATTGTGATGACAAGGGCATGGAACATTGGTCTTATAAGTTTCATGGATTATTGTGATGACAGTTGGAATGGCGCATTGTGATGACAAGGGCATGGAGCATTTTGATGACCAGGTCATGCAATATTGTGAAGAGAGGTGTCAGGGAGCATTGTGATGACATATGTAAAGGCCCATTGTGATGAAAATGGCATGGAGCATTGTGATGCCAAGTGTCATGGAGGATTCTGATGACAAAGGTAATGGAGCATTGTTATGACAATAGCTTGTAGCATTGTGATGACAAGGGTCAGAGAGCATTGTGCTGACAAGTGCATGGAGAATTGTGATGACAAGGGTCATGGAGCATTCTGATGACAAGCTTGTGGAGTATTTTGATGACAATGGCATGGAGCATTGTGATGAAAACCACATGCGGCATTGTGATGAAAAAGTCATGGAGCCTTTTCGTGACAGTTTTCAAGGAGCATTCTGATGACAAGTGTCAGGGAGCATTGTGATGACAAGTGTATTGAGAATTGTGATGACAAATGTCAGGGAGCATTGTGATGAAAAGGGCATGGGGTGTTGTGATGACAGGCATCATGGAGCGTTGTGATGACAAGTGCTATGGAACATTGTGATCACAAGGGTTTGGAGCATTGTGATGACAGAGGTCATGGATCATTTTGATTTCAAGGAGCATGGAGCCTTGTGATGACAAGGGCATGAAGCAATGTGATCCCAAGGTTCATGGAAGATTGTGATGACAATGGAAATGGAGTATTGTGATGACAAGCACATAGAGCATTGTAATGACAAGGTCATGTAGCATTTTGCTGACAAAGGCATGGAGCACTGTGATGACAAGCGCATGGATCATTGTGATGACAAGGGTCATGGAGCACTGGGCTGAAAATGTTCATGGAGTGTTGTGATGACAGGGGACATAGAGCATTGTGATGACTAGGGAATGCAGCAATGTGATGAAAAGAGTCCCAGATCATTGTGTTGTCAGGTGTCATGGAGTGTTGTGATGACAGTGGTCATGGAGTATTGCGATGATATTGGCCATCGAGCATTGTGATGAGTAGGTCCTGGAGCATTGTGCTGAAAATGTTCATGGATTATTGTGATGACAGTTGTCATGGGGCATTGTGATGACAAGGGAATGGAGCATGGTGATGACAGGTCTTGGGGCATTGTGATGAGAAGACAATGGAGACTTGTGATGACAAGTCTCATGAAGCATTCTGATGAAAAGGGGCATGCAGCATTGTGATTACAGGCGTCTTGGAGCATTGTGATGACAAAGGCATGGAGTATTGTGATGAGAAGGCCATGAAGCATTCTCATGACCTGCGTCATGGAGTTTTTGATGACAAGGGCATGGAGCATTGTGATTACAGGGATCGTGGAACATTGTGATGAAATGTGCATGGATTATAGTGATGAAAAAGTCATGGAGCCTGGTCATGACAGGATTCAAGGAGCATACTGGCGACAAGTGTCAGGGAGCATTGTGATGACAAGTGTATTGAGCATTGTGATGACAAAGTTCATGGAGCCTTGTGATGAGAAGTCCATGGATAATTGTGATAATGAGCGTCATGGTGTGTTGTGATGATAAGTGTTATGGAACATTGTGATCACAAGGGTTTGGAGCATTATGATGATAGAGGTCATGGAGAATATTGATTTCATTGTGATGACAATAGCCTGAAACATTATGATGATGGGCATGGTGCATTGTGATGACAGGGTTCATAGAGCAATGAGATGAAAACGGTCATAGAGCATTGTGATTACAAGCGTCTTGGAGCATTGTGATGACAAGGGCATGGAGCATTGTGATGAGAAGGCCATGGAGCATTCTGATGACATGCGTCCTGGAGCTTTGTGATGACAAGGGCATGGAGCATTGTGATTACAAGGGTCTTGGAGCATTGTGATGAAAAGGGCATGGATCATTGTGATGAAAAAGGCATGGAGCCTTGTCATAACAGGGTTCAAGGAGCATATTGACGACAAGTGTCAGTGAGCTTTGTGATGACAAGTGTATTGAGAATTGTGATGACATAGGTCATAGAGCATTGTGATGAGAAGGCCATGGATAATTGTGATGATGAGCGTCATGGGGTGTTGTGATGATAAGTGTTATGGAACATTGTGATCACAAGGGTTTGGAGCATTATGATGAGAGAGGTCATGGAGAATATTGATTTCATTGTGATGACAATAGCCTGAAGCATTATGATGAGAGGCATGATGCATTGTGATGGCAGGGTTCATGGAGCATTGAGATGAAAAGGGGCATGGAGCATTGTGTTTACAAATGTCTTGGAGCATTGTGATGACAAGGACATGGAGCATTGTGATGAGAAGGCCATGGAATTTTCTGATGACATGCTTCATGGAGCTTTGTGATGACAAGGGTAAGGAGCATTGTGATTACAGGGGCCTTCAGCATTGTGATGACAAGTGTCATGGAACCTTGTGATGACTAGGCCTTGGAACATTGTGATGTCAGGGGTAATGGTGCATTGTTATGACAGAGGTAATGGAGCATTGTGATGAGAAGGGCATGGAAACTTGGTCTGAAATGTTTCATGGATTATTGTGATGAGAGTGGGCATGGAGCATTGTGATGACAAGGCTACGGAACACAATGATACATGGGTCATGCAGGACTGTAATGACAAGGGCATGTAGCATTGTGATGAGAAAGGCATCGAGCATTGTGATGACAATGACATGGAGCATTGTGATGCCAAGGGTCATGGAGCTTTGTGATGACAAGTCATGGAGCATTTTGATGACAAGGGCATGATGCATTGTGATGAGAAGGGCAGGGAGCATTTTGATGACTGGGTCATGCAGCAATTTGATGAAAAGTGTAATGGAATATTTTGATGGCAGGGGTTATAGAACATTGTGATGTCAGGGGTCTTGGAGCTTTGGGATGAAACGGGTCATGGAGCATTTTCTTCACAGGGGTTATGGAAGATTGTGATATCAGGGGTCATGGAACATTGTGATGATAAGGGGATGTAGCATTGTGATGACAGATTCATGGAACATTGTGATTCCTGGTGTGAGTGAGTATTGTTATGACTATTGTTGGAATATTGTGATATCTCTGGTGAGAGAGCATTTTGATGAGAAGTGCATGGACCATTGTGATTACAAGGTTTATGGAGCTTTGCAATGACAAGGTTGTGGACCGTTGTGATGAAATGAACGTGGCACATTGTGATGATAATGGTCATACAGCATTGTTCAGGCAAAGACATGGAGCATTGTGATGACAAGTGTCACAGAGAATTGTGATGAAAATTTCATGGAGCATTGTGGTTACAAAGGTCACAGAGCCATGTGATGACGCGGGCATGGACCATTGTGATGACAAACGTTATGAAACATTGTGATGACTGGAGTCACGGAGCATTGTGATGACAGGGGTCATGGAACATTGTGATGACTGGGGTGAGGGAGTATTGTGACAAATAGTGATGTAGCATTGTGATATCAGTGGTGAGAGAGCATTTTGATGAGAACTGCATGGAGCATTGTGATGACAAATTTTAAGGAGCATTGTGATGACAAAATTGTGGAGCACTGTGATGACAAGCGCATGGTGCATTGTGATGACATGTGTCATGAAGCATTGTGATGACAAGCATATGGAGCATTGTGATGCCAAGGGTCATGGATCTTTGTGAAGACAAAGGTCATGGAGCATTTTGAAGGCAAGTGCGTTGTGCATTGTGATGAGAAGGGCAGGGAGCATTCCGATGTCAGGGTCATGGAGCAATTTGATGAAAAGTGTCATGGAACATTTTGATGACAGGTGTTATGGAACATTGTGATGTCAGGGGTCATCGAACATTGTGATGATATGTGCATGTAGCATTGTGATGACAGGAGTCATGGAACATTGTGATGACTGGTGTGAGGGAGTATTGTGACAAATAGTGATGTAGCATTGTGATATCAGTGGTGAGAGAGCATTTTTATGAGAAGTGCATGGAGCATTGTGATGACAAATTTTAAGGAGCATTGTGATGACAAGATTGTGGAGCACTGTGATGACAAGCGCATGGTGAATTGTGATGACATGTGTCATGGAGCATTGTGATGACAAGGGCATGGAACTTTGGTCTAATATGTTTCATGGATTATTGCGATGACAGTTGGAATGGCGCATTGTGATGACAAGGGCATGGAGCATTTTGTTGAGAAGGCCATGGAGCATTCTGATGACATGCGTCATGGAGTTTTGTGATGACAAGGGCATGGAACATTGGTGTAATAAGTTTCATGGATTATTGCGATGACATTTGGAATGGTGCTTTGTGATGACAAGGGCATGGAGCATTGTGATGACCAGGTCATGCAGTATTGAGAAGACAGGTGTCAGGGAGCATTGTGATGACATATGTAATGGCCCATTGTGATGACAATGGCATGGAGCATTGTGATGCCAAGTGTCATGGAGGATTCTGATGACAAATGTAATGGAGCATTGTGATGACAATGGCTTGGAGCATTGTGATGACAAAGGTCAGGGAGCATTGTGCTGACAAGTGCATGGAGAATTGTGATGACAAGGGTCATGGAGCATTCTGATGACAAGCTTGTGGAGTATTTTGATGACAATGGCATGGAGCATTGTGATGAAAACGGCATGGGGCATTGTGATGAAAATTGCATGGAGCCTTTTCGTGACAGGGTTCAAGGAGCATTCTGATGACAAGTGGCAGGGAGCATTGTGATGGCAAGTGTATTGAGAATTGTGATGACAAAGGTCATGGAGCATTGTGATGAAAATGGCATAGAGTATTTTGATGACAGGCATCTTGGAGCGTTGTGATGACATGTGTTATGGAACATAGTGATCACAACGGATTGGAGCATTGTGATGACAGAGCTCATGGATCATTTTTATTTCAAGGAGCATGGAGCATTGTGATGACAAGGGCATGAACCAATGTGATCCCACTGTTCATGGAGGATTGTGATGACAATGCAAATGGAGTATTGTGATGACAAGCGCATAGAGCATTGTAATGACAAGGTCATGTAGCATTTTGCTGACAAAGGCATGGAACATTGTGATGACATGTGTCATGGAGCACTGTGAAGACAAGCGTCACGGAGCATTGTGAATACAGGGGTCATGGAGCATTGGGATGACAAGGGCATGGATCTTTGTGATGACAAGAGTCCTGGAGCATTGGACTGAAAATTTTCATGGAGTGTTGTGATGACAGGGGTCATGGAACATTGTGATGACTAGGGAATGGAGCAATGTGATGACAAGAGTCCCAGATAATTGTGTTGTCAGGTGTCATGGATTGTTGTGATGATAGTGGTCATGGAGCATTGTGATGATATGGGCCATGGAGCATTGTGATGAGTAGGTCGTGGAGCATTGGGCTGAAAATATTCATGGATTATTGTGATGACAGGGGTCATGGAGGATTGTGATGACAAGGGAATGGAGCATGGTGATGACAAGGTCCTGGAGCATTGTGATGAGAAGACCATGGAGACTTGTGATGACAAGTCTCATGGAGCATTCTGATGAAAAGGGGCATGGAACATTGTGATTACAGGGGTCTTGGAGCATTGTGATGACAAGGGCATTCAGCATTTTGAGGAGAAGGCCATGGAGCATTCTGATGACATGTGTCATGGAGCTTTGTGATGACTAGCGCATGGAGCATTGTTATTACAGGGGTCTTGAAGCATTGTGATGAAAAGGGCATGGATCATTGTGATGAAAAGGCATGGAGCCTTGTCATGACAGGTTTCAAGGAGCATACTGAAGACAAGTGTCAGGGAGCATTTTGACGACAAGTGTATTGAGCACTGTGATGACAAAGATAATGGAGAATTGTGATGAGAAGACCATGGATAATTGTGATGATGAGCGTCATGGCGTGTTGTGATGATAAGTGTTATGGAACATTGTGATCACTAGAGTTTTGAGCATTATGATGACACAGGTCATGGAGAATATTGATTTCATTGTGATGACGATTGCCTGAAGCATTATGATGATGGGCATGGTGCATTGTGATGACAGGGTTCATGGAGCATTGAGATGAAAAGGGGCATAGAGCATTGTGTTTACAGGTGTCTTGGAGCATTGTGATGACAAGGGCATGGAGCATTGTGATGAGAAGGCCATGGAACTTTCTGATGACATGCGTCAAGGAGCTTTGTAATGACAAGGGCATGGAACATTGTGATTACAGGGGTCTCCAGCATTGTAATGACAAGTGTCATGGAACCTTGTGATGACCAGGCCGTGGAACTTTGTGATGGCAGGTATCATGGTGCATTGTAATGACAGGGGTAATGGAGCATTGTGATGAGAAGGGCATGGAACATTTGTCTGAAATGTTTCATGGATTATTGTGATGAGAGTGGGCATGGAGCATTGTAATGACAAGGGTACGGAACACTATGATACATGGGTCATGCAGGATTGTAATGACAAGGGCATGGAGCATTGTGATGAGAAGGGCATCGAGCATTGTGATGACAAGTGTCATGGAGCTTTGTGATGACAAGGGCATGGAGCAATGTGATGAGAGGTTTCATGGAGCTTTGTGATGACAATGATATGGAGCATTATGATTCAAAGGGTCATGGAGCTTTGTGATGACAAGACATGGAGCATTTTGATGACAAGGGCATGGTGCATTCTGATGAGAAGGGCAGGGAGCATTCTGATGACAGGTTCATGCAGCAATTTGATTAAAAGTGTAATGGAATATTTTGATAGCAGGGGTTATAGATCATTATGATGTCAGGTTTCTTGGAGCTTTGGGATGAAAAGGGTCATGGAGCATTTTGATGACATGGGTCATGGAACATTGTGATGAAAAGGGGAGGTAGCAGTGTGATAACAGTGTAATGGAGCATTGTGATTACAGTGGTGAGGGAGTATTGTGATGACTAGAGATGGAACACTTTGATATCTCTGGTGAGAGAGCATTTTGATGAGAAGTGCATGGATCATTTTGATTACAAGTTTTATGGAGCATTGCAATGAGAATGTTGAGGACCTTTTTGATGAAATGCGCTTGGAACATTGTGAAGACAATGGTCATGAAGCATTGTTGTGACAAAGACATGGAACATTGTGATGACAAGGGTCACAGAGAATTGTGATGAAATGTTCATGGAGCATTGTGGTTACAAATGTCACAGAGTCTTGTCATGACGCGGCAATGGACCATTGTGATGACAAACGTTTTGAAGCACTGAGATGACTGGAGTCACGGAGCATTGTGATGACAGGGGTCAAGGAGCATTGTGATGACATGTGTCATGGAGCATTGTGCTGACAAGGGCATGGAGCATTGTGAAAACAAGGGCATGGAGCATTGTGATGACAAGGGCATGGAACATTGGTCTAATATGTTTCATGGATTATTGTGATGACAGATGGAATGGCGCATTGTGATGACAAGGACATGGAGCATTGTGATGACAAGGGTCATGGAGCTTTGTGATGACAAGTCATGGACCATTTTGATGACTAGCGCATGGGGCATTGTGATGAGAATGGCAGGGAGCATTTTGATGACCGGGTCATGCAGCAATTTGATGAAAAGTGTAATGGAATATTTTGATGGAAGGGGTTATAGAACATTGTGATATCAGGGGTCTTGGAGCTTTGGGATGAAAAGGGTCATGGAGCATTTTGATGACAGGGGTTATGTGACATTGTGATGTCAGGGGTCATGGAACACTGTGATGATAAGGGGATGTAGCAGTGTGATGACAGGGTCATGGAATATTTTGATTACAGGGTTGAGGGAGTATTGTGATGACTAGTGATGGAACACTGTGATATTTCTGGTGAGAGAGCATTTTGATGAGAAGTGCATGGAGCATTGTGATTACAAGGTTTATGGAGCATTGCAATGACAAGGTTGTGGACCGTTGTGATGAAATGCATTTGGCACATTGTGAAGACAATGGTCATGGAGCATTGTTCTGACAAAGACATGGAGCATTGTGATGACAAGGGTAACAGAGAATTGTGATGAAAAGTTCATGGATGATTGTGGATAAAAAGGTCACAGAGACTTGTGATGACACGGGCATGGACCATTGTGATGAGAAACGTTATGAATCATTGTGATGACTGGAGTCACGAAGCATTGTGATGACAGGGGTCATGGAGCATTGTGATGGCATGTGTCAATGAGCATTGTGCTGACAAGCGCATGGAGCATTGTGATGACAAGGGTCATGGAGCTTGTGATGACATGTGTCATGGAGCATTGTGCTGACAAGCGCATGGAGCATTGTGATGACAATTGTCATGGAGCATTGTGTTGAGAAAGGCATAGAGCATTGTGATGACAAGGGTCAAAGAGCATTGTGATGAAAAGTTCATGGATCATTTTCGTTAAAAAGCTCACAGAGACTGATGATGACGAGTGCATGGACCATTGTGGTGACAAAGGTCATGAAGCTTTGTGATGAGTGGAGTCACAGAGCATTGTGATGGCAGGGGTCATTGAGCATTGTGATAACAAGGGCATGGAGCATTGTGATGACCAGGGCATGGAGCATTTGTCTAATAAGTTTCAGGGATTATTGCGATGACAGTTGGAATGGCACATTGTGATGACAAGGGCATGGAGCATTGTGATGGCCAGGACATGCAGTATTGTGAAGACAGATGTCAGGGAGCATTGTGATGACATATGTAATGGCCCATTGTGATGACAATGGCATGGAGCATTGGGATGCTAAGTGTCATGGAGGATTCTGATGACAAAGGTAATGGAGCATTGTGATGACAATGGCTTGGAGCATTGTGATGACAAGGGTCAGGGAGCATTGTGCTGACAAGTGAATGGAGAAATGTGATGACAAGGGTCATGGAGCATTCTGATGACAAGCTTGTGGAGTATTTTGATGACAATGGCACGGAGCATTGTGATGAAAATGGCATGGGGCATTGTGATGAAAATGGCATGGAGCCTTTTCGTGACAAGTTTCAAGGAGCATTCTGATGACAAGTGTCAGGGAGCATTGTGATGACAAGTGTATTGAAAATTGTGATGACAAAGGTCTTGGAGCATTGTGATGAAAAGGGCATGGAATATTGTGATGACAGGCATCATGGAGCGTTGTGATGACAAGTGTTATGGAACATTGTGATCACAAGGGTTTGGAGCATTGTGATGACAGAGGTCATGGATCATTTTGATTTCAAGGAGCATGGAGCATTGTGATGACAAGGGCATGAAGCAATGTGATCTCAAGGTTCATGGAGGATTGTGATGACAATGGAAATGGAGTATTGTGATGACAAGCGCATAAAGCATTGTAATGGAGAGGTCATGTAGCATTTTGCTGACAAAGGCATGGAGCATTGTGATGACATGTGTCATGGAGCACTGTGATGACAAGCGTCACGGAGTATTGTGAATACATGGGTCATGGAGCATTGGGATGACAAGGGCATGGATCATTGTGATGACAAGGGTCATGGATCACTGGGCTGAAAATGTTCATGGAGTGTTGTGATGACAGGGGTCATGGAGTATTGTGATGACTAGGGAATGGAGCATTGTGATGACAAGAGTCCCAGATCATTTTGTTGTCAGGAGTCATGGAGTGTTGTGATGACAGTGGTCATGGAGCATTGTGATGATATTGGCCATGGAGCATTGTGATGAGTAGGTCGTGGAGCATTGGGCTGAAAATGTTCATGGACTATTGTGATGACAGGGGTCATGTAGCATTGTGATGACAAGGGAATGGAGCATGGTGATGAAAAGGTCCTGGAGCATTGTGAGGAGAAGACCATGGAGACATGTGATGACAAGTCTCATGGAGCATTCTGATGCAAAGGGGCATGGAGCATTGTGATTACAGAGGTCTTGGAGCATTGTGATGACAATGGCATGGAGCATTATGATGAGAAGAACATGAAGCATTCTGATGATATGCGTCATGGAGCTTTTTGATGACAATGGCATGGATCATTGTGATTACATGGATCTTGGAGCATTGTGATGAAAAGGGCATGGATAATTGTGATGACAAAGGCATGGAGCCTTGTCATGACAGAATTCAAGGAGCATACTGATGACAAGTGTCAGGGAGCATTGTGATGACAAGTGTATTGAGCATTGTGATGACAAAGATCATGGAGCATTGTGAAGAGAAGACCAAGGATAATTGTGATGATAAGCGTCATGGGGTGTTGTGATGATAAGTGTTATGGAACATTGTGATCACAAGTGTTTGGAGCATTATGATGACAGAGGTCATGGAGAATATTTATTTCATTGTGATGACAATAGCCTGAAGCATTATGATGATGGACATGGTGCATTGTGATGGCAGGTTTCATGGAGCATTGAGATGAAAAAGGGGCATGGAGCATTGTGATGACAAGGGCATGGAGCACTGTGATGAGAAGGCCATGGAACATTCTGATGACATGCGTCATGGAGCTTTGTGATGACAAGGGCGTGGAGCATTGTGATTACAGGGGCCTTCAGCATTGTGATGACAAGTGTCATGGAACCTTGTGATGACTAAGCTGTGGAACATTTTGATGGCAGGGGTCATGGTGCATTGTTATGACAGAGGTAATGGAGCATTGTGATGAGAAGGGCATTGAACATTTGTCTGAAATGTTTCATGGATTATTGTGATGAGAGTGGGCATGGAGCATTGTGATGACCAGGGCAAGGGGGTCATTGATCATTTTGATTTCAAGGAGCATGGAGCATTGTGAGGACAAGGGCATGAAGCAATATGATCTCAAGTATCATGGAGGATTGTGATGACAATGGAAATGGAGTATTGTGATGACAAGCGCAGAGAGCATTGTAATGAAAAGGTCATGTAGCATTTTGCTGACAAAGTCATGGAGAATTGTGATGACATGTGTCATGGAGCACTGTGATAACTAGCGTCACGGAGCATTGTGTATACAGGGGTCATGGAGCATTGGGATGACAAGGGCATGGATCATTTTGATGACAATGGTCATGGAGCACTGGGCTGAAAATGTTCATGGAGTGTTGTGATGACAGGTGTCATGGAGCACTGTGATGACTATGGAATGGAGCATTGTGATGACAAGAGTCGCGGAAAATTGTGTTGTCGGGTGTCATGGTGTGTTGTGATGACAGTGGACATGGAGCATTGTGATGAATAGGTCGTGGAGCATTGGGCTGAAAATATTCATGGATTATTGTGATGACAGTGGTCATGGAGCATTGTGATGAGAAGGGAATGGAGCATGGTGATGACAAGGTCCTGGAGCATTGTGATGAGAAGACCATGGATACTTGTGATGACAAGTCTCATGGAGCATTCTGATGAAAAGGGGCATGGAGCATTGTGATTACAGGGGTCTTGGAGCATTGTGATGACTAGGGCATGGAACACTGTGATACATGTGTCATGGGTCATGGAGGATTGTGATGACCAGTCATGGAGCATTGTGATGACAAGGGCATGGAGCATTGTGATGACAGGGGCATGGAGCATTTGTCTGACAAGTTTCATAGATTACTGTGATGACAGTGGACATGGTGCATTGTGATGACAAGGGCATGGATCATTGTGAAGAGAAGGTCATGGTGTATTGTGAAGACAGGTGTCACGGAGCATTGTGATGACATATGTCATGGTCCATTGCGATGACAAAGGTAGGGAGTACTGTGATGCCAAATGAAATGGAGGATTGTGATGACAAATATAATGGAGCATTGTGATGACTAGAGCTTGGAGCCTTATGATGACAATGGCCATTGAGAATTTTCATGACAAGGTCGTGAAGTATTGTGATGACAAGTTCCTTGAGCATTGTGATGACAAAACCATGGAGACTTGTGATAACAAGTCTCATGGAGCATACTGATGAAAAGGGTCTTGGAACATTGTGATGACAAGGGCATGGAGCATTGTGAGGAGAAGACCAAGGAGCATTCTGATGGCATGCGTCATCGAGCTTTGTGATGACAAGGGCATGGAGCATTGTGATGAGGAGGTCAGGTCGTATTGTGAAGACAGGTGTCAGGGAGCATTGTGATGACATATGTCAAGGTCCATTGCGATGACAATGGCATGGATCACTGTGATGCCAAATGTAATGGAAAATTGTGATGACATATATAAAGGAGCATTGTGATGATTAGGGCTTGGAGCATTATGATGTCAAGGGCCGTTGAAAATTTTCATGACAAGGTCGAGAAGCATTGTGATGACAAGATCCTGGATCATTGTGATGACAAAATCATGGAGCCTTGTGATGACAAGTCTCATGAAACATACTGATGAAAAAGGGCATGGAGCATTGTGATTACAGGGGTCTTGGAACATTGTGATGACAAGGGCATGGAGCATTGTGTGGAGAAGACCAAGGAGCATTCTGATGGCATGCGTCATTGAGCTTTGTGATGACAAGGGCATAGAGCATTGTGATTACATGGGTCTTGGAGCATTGTGATAAAAAGGGCATGTATAATTGCGATGAAAAAGGCATGGAGCCTTGTCATGACAGGGTTCAAGGAGCATACTGACTACAAGGGTCAGGGAGCATTGTGATGACAAGTGTTTTGAGCACTGTGATGACAAAGATCATGGAGCACTGTGATGAGAAGACCATGGATAATTGTGATGACGAGCGTCATGGGGCATTGTGATGACAAGTGTTATGGAATATTGTGATCACAAGGGTTTGGAGCATTGTTATGACGGAGGTCATGGAGCATTTTGATTTCATTGTGATGACAATAGCATGAAGCATTATGATGATGGGCATGGTGCATTGTGATGACAGGGTTCATAGATCATTGAGATGAAAAGGGGCATAGAGCATTGTGATTACAGGGTTCTTGGAGCATTGTGTTGAGAAGGGTCATGGAGCTTTGTGATGACAAGGCCACGGAACATTGTTATGGCAGGGGTCATGGAGCATTGTTCTCACAGGTGAAATGGAGCATTGTGATGGCAAGGGCTTGGAGCATTGTGATGAGAAGGCCATGGAGCATTCTGAAGACATGTGTCATGGAGCTTTGTGAAGACAAGGGCATGGAGCAATGTGATGAGAGCGTTCATGGAGCATTGTGATAACAATGACATGGAGCATTGTGATGCCAAGGGTCATGGATATTTGTGATGACAAATGTCATGGAGCATTTTGATGGCAAGGGCGTTGTACATTGTGATGAGAAGGGCAAGGAGCATTCTGATGACAGGGTCATGGAGCAATTTGATGAAAAGTGTCATGGAACATTTTAATGACAGTTGTTATGGAACAATGTGATGTCAGGGGTCATCGAATATTGTGATGATATGTGCATGTAGCATTGTGATGAAAGGAGTCATGGAGCATTGTGATGACAAGGGAATGGAGCATGGTGATGACAAGATCCTGGAGCATTGTGATGAAAAAACCATGGAGCCTTGTGATGACAAGTCTCATGGAGCATACTGATGAAAAGGGGCATGGAGCATTGTGATTACAGTTGTCTTGGAACATTGTGATGACAAGGGCATGGAGCATTGTGAGTAGAAGACCAAGGAGCATTTTGATGGCATGCATCCTTGAGCTTTGTGATGACAAGGGCATGGAGCAATTTGATTATATGGGTCTTGGAGCATTGTGATGAAAAGGGCATGGATCATTGTGATGAAAAAGGCATGGAGCCTTGTTATGACAGGGTTCAAGGAGCATACAGACAACAAGTGTCAGGGAGCATTTTGATGACAAGTGTATTGAGCATTGTGATGACAAGGGTCATGGAGCATTTTGCTGAGAAAGGTATAGAGCACTGTGATGACAAGGGTCAAAGAGCATTGTGATGACAAGTTCATGGAGCATTGTGATGACAAAGAAATGTAGCATTGTGATGCCAAGGGTCATGGATCTTTGTGATGACAGAGGTCATGGAGCACTCTGATGGCACGGGCATTGTGCATTGTGATGATAAGGGAAGGGAGCTTTTTGATGACAGGGTCATGAAGCAATTTGATGAAAAATGTTATGGAACATTTTGATGACAGGTTTTATGGAACACTGTGATGTCAGGTGTCATGGAGCATTTTGATGAAAAGGGTCATGGAGCATTTTGATGACAGGTGTTATGGAACATTGTGATGGCAGGGGTCATCGAACATTGTGATTATAAGTGCATGTATCATTGTGATGACAGGAGACATGGAACATTGTGATGACAGGGGTGAGGGGGTATTGTGACCAATAGTTATGTAGCATTGGGATATCAGTGGTGAGAGAGCATTTTGATGAGAAGTGCATGGAGCATTGTGATGAGAAGTTTTATGCAGCATGGTGATGAGAAGTTTGTGGAGCTCTGTCATGACAAGCGCATGGTGCATTGAGATGACATGTGTCATGAAGCATTGTGCTAACAAGCGCATGGAGCATTGTGATGACAAGGGTCATGGAGCATTGTGCTGAGAAAGGCATAGAGCATTGTGATGTCAAGGGTCAAAGAGCATTGTGATGTTAACTTCATGGAGCATTGTCGTTAAAAATGTCACAGAGACTGTTGATGACGAGGACATGGACAATTGTGATGACAAAGTTCATGAAGCATTGTGATGACTGGAGTCACGGAGCATTGTGATGACAGGGGTCATGGAGCATTGTGATAACAAGGGCATGGAGCATTGTGATGACAAGGGCATGGAGCATTGGTCTAATAAGTTTCAAGGATTCTTGCGATGACAGTTGGAATGGCACATTGTGATGACAAGGGCATGGAGCATTGTGATGACCAGGTCATGCAGTATTGTGAAGACAGGTGTCAGGGAGAATTGTGATGACATATGTAATGGCCCATTGTGATGACAATGGCATGGAGCATTGTGATGCCAAGTGTCATGGAGGATTCTGATGACAAAGGTAATGGAGCATTGTGATGAAAATGGCTTGGAGTATTGTGATGACAAGGGTCGTGGAACAGTGGGCTGAAAATGTTCATGGATTATTGTGATGACAGTTGTCATGGAGCATTGTGATGACAAGGGAATGGAACATTGTGATGACAAGAGTCCGGAATCATTGTGATGACAGGTGTCAGGGAACATTGTGAAGACAGGGGTCATGGCGCATTGTGATGACAAGGGCATGTAGCTTTGTGATGACATGTGCATGGAGCATTGTGATGACAAATGCATGGAGCATTGCAATGTCAAGTGGATGGATAATTGTGATGACAAAAGCATGTAACATTTTGATGAGAAGTGTCATGTAGCATTGTGATGACAAGTACGTGGAGAATTGTGATGACAAGGGACATGGAGCATTGTGATAACCAGGGCATGGTGCATTGTGATGACAGGGGATATGGAGCATTATTATGAGAACGGCCATGGTGCATTCTGACATAAGATATCACTTATGAAAGGAATGTAAACATGTCTACATATGAACTGATTTAGGGAAGAGAACAGAGTCTCAGATTTAGAAAACAATCTAACGCTTGCTTAAGGGGAAAGAGAGGTGGGGAGATGCACAATACATAAGATTGATATTAGCACATGTACCGTTCCATAATCCAAAAACAGAAGATACAAACCCTACTCCTTCCTCAGTGAATGGAACTCAACATCCCTATTCCCCGCAGAGAAATATATCTGACTAGTAAGAATTTTAAAACCTATGTATTGATATGTCTCCGTAAGGGAACCAAGTGTGTCTAGAATGACATAAACATGGCAGTGAGAATCCGCTCAAACCCACTATAAAAAGGAATTTCAAAACAAAACATATAAACAGTAAAATTCTTACACAATACCTTCAGAGGTTCTGATGAAACCTGGAATGACCCTATCTAAAATGACACCTGGATGTGGCATAAGGCTGGTCACTTGGGACTGAGAGGATTGGTGAGATTGGGTGAAAAAATGCAGACCCTTTAAAGCAATAATGCCTTCCACCCATTCCATGGTTCCCAACTCTCCAGGTAGAAGGGAAATCACTACAGTTATAACGTGTATGGGAACCTAGAGAATGGAAACCATCTGATGTTGAAAGGTTTCTAAAACTCTACTTGTACTCCAGTTTGACATTCCAACTGCTTTACTATCAATCTCCCAACTTGTAAAGTCAGCCACTATAACCTCCTGGTTCGCACAGTTGGCAAATTGTGCACAGGATATAAGGGAAGAGAGAAAACCAATGAGACAGTAGCTGTAGGCATTTGGACGGCCCCATGTCTCTCTAATTTCCCGTCACAAAGAGGAATTAACCAAAGTCTCAGCCTGCCCCCCAGAACCAGTATAAGTCTGGAATCAAAACTGTTGATTTGCGGTCAGCTCACAAAAATGCGAGTTGAAAAATGGAGCTCAGGGCCACAGCAATTCACTAACCTGCAGAGTTATAAAGGACTACTCACTGCCAAAAATCTGTTGAGGGAAAGCCACGAGGCAGAAGGGAAAATGAGGAAGAATGGCATGAAACAGATTTCAAGAGGTACATTGGAATCGCCTTTAAACACAGGAAAAGCATTACAACTTCGAAAATTATGGAAATGGCCATAAAGGGCATATGGGTTTTCACGTGAATATATTCAGGAGAAAACACATATGCACTTTTTGGACAAGCAAGCAAGCGGGCAATGCAAATCGGCACTACAAAGAAGTATCACTTCCCACCGGTCAAAAGGGACATCCGCAAAAAGTGTAAAAACCAGAAAGGCAAGACAGGCCCTGGAGAACAGGGAGCCTTGTTATGCTGATGGGCGGGATGTAAATTGCCAACTGCCTCTCTGGAGGAGTGCATTGTGTTCCCTAAAACAAGTAAACAACAGAGGTACAGAGCCAAGGGCACTTCCAGTCTAGGGAATATACCTTGGGAAAACTGAAAATAAATAAGACAGATCGACACCAAAATTCAGGGCTGCACTGCTTACAAAAACCTCAACTTGCGTACACCTTAAATATCCCAGGAAAGACAAAAATGGTTCAAGAAATTGTGGTAGTTACGTACGATGGAATATCCCTCAGCCATGAAATCAATGTCATAAGGCCAGTAGCAGCAAAATGAGTGGATTTAGGTACGATAATTCTAAGTGAAATAAGTCACACAGAAAAAGAAACTTATCATAAGATATCACTTATGAAGATCCTGTAAACATGGCTACACATGAACTGAGTTAGGAAAGAGAAGAGAAACTCACATTTAAAAAACACACTTATGCCTGCTTAAGGGGGAAGGAGAGGTGGGGGGATGCATAAAATCAGAGTTTGATATTAGTACAGGTACCTTTCCAAAAACCAAATACGAAATAGACAAGACCTACACCTTCCTCAGTGAAAGGGACTCAACACCCCATATTCACCACAGAGTAATATATCTTACTAGTATGAATCTTAAAACGTATGTATTGATATGTCGCCGTAAGGGAATCAAGTGTGTCTAGACTGGCATAAACATGACAGTGAGAATCAGCTCAAACCCACTATAAGAAGGAATTTCAAATACAAAACAAAAAAAACAGCGAAATTTCTTTCAATTCCTTCAGGGTCTCTGATGAAACCTGAAATGTCCCTATGTACAATGACAGCTGGATGTGGCATAAGGCTGGATACTTGGGACTGAGAGGATTGGTGAGATTGGGTGAGGAAATGCAGACCCTTTAAAGCAATAATGAGTGGCACCCATTCCATGGGTCCCAACTCTCCAGGTTGAAGGGAATATTACTACAGCTATAACATGTACGGGAAACCTAGAGAATGGACACATTGTGAATACGAAAGGTCTCTAAAATTCAACTAATAGTCCCTTTCCTGGTGCTCCGGTTTGACTTTCCAACTGCTTTACTATCAATCTCCCAACTTGGAGAGACAGCCCCTTTAACCTCCTGGTACTCACAGGTTGCCAATTTGGCAGAGGATGAAAGGGAAGAGGGAGAACCAATGAGAGAGTAGCTGTTAGGCATTTGGAAGGGAACATGTCCCTCTAATTTCCCCGCTGGAAGAAGAATTAACCAAAGTCTCAGCCACCCACCGGACACCAGTATAGGTCCTGAACCAAAGTTTGGACTTGCATTCAACTCACAAAAAACGAGTTGAAAAATGGAGCTCAGGGGAACAGCAATTCACAAACTGGCAGAGAAATATAGGACAACTATTGTCCAAATATCTGTTTAATGGAAGACAACGAGGCGGACTTGAAAGCGAGGCAGAATAGCAGGAAACAGATTTCAAGAGGTATGTTGGAATCGCCTTTAAATCACAGGAAGATGGGCACAACTTCGACAATGATGCACTTGGCCAAAAAGGGCGTATTCCTTTTCTCCTGTATATATTCAGGAGAAAAGGAATACGCCCTTTTTGGCCACCCAGCAAGCGGGCAATGCAAATCTGCACTACAAAGAATTATCACCTCCAACCAGTCAAAAGGGATATCTGCAAAATGTGTAAAAAGCAGAAAGGCAAGACAGCCCCTGGAGAACTGGGAGCCTTGTTATGCTGATGGGCGGGACGTAAATTGACAACTGCCTCTCTGGAGGAGTGCATTGTGTTCCCCAAAACAAGTAAACAACAGAGCTACAGAGCCAAGGGCACTTCCAGCCTAGTGCATATACCTTGGGAAAACTAAAAATCAATAAGACAGAGCCACCCCCAAATTTAGGGCTGCACTCCATACAAGAACCTCAACTTGTGTACATCTTAAATATCCCAGGAAAGATAAAAATGGTTCAAGAAATTGGAGTACATATGTACGATGGAATATCCCTCAGCCATGAAATCAATGTCATAAGACCAGTAGCAGCAAAATGAGTGGATTTAGGTACGATGATTCTAAGTGAAATAAGTCACAGAGAAAAATAAACTTATCATAAGATATCACGTATGAAGGTCCTGTAAACATGGCTACACATGAACTGAGTTAGGAAAGAGAACAGAGTCTCACATTTAGGAAACACTCTTATGCCTGCTTAAGGGGGAAGGAGAGGTGGGGTGATGCATAAACCCAGAGTTTGATATTAGTACATGTACCTTTCCAAAAATCAGATATGCAATAGACAAGACCTACACCTACCTCAGTGAAAGGCACTCAAAACGCCATATTACCTGCAGAGGAATATATCTGACTAGTAAGAATCTTATAACCTATTTATTGATATGTCTCCATGAGGCAATCAAGTGTTTCTAGACTGGCATAAACATGGCACTGAGAATCAGCTCACACCCACTATATAAAGGAATTTCAAACACACCAAAAAAAGAGGAAATTGTTTACAATTTCTTCAGGGTCTTTGACGAAACCTGGAATGACACTATCTACATCGACAGCTGGATGTGGCATAAGGCAGGACACTTCGGACTAAAAGGATTGGTGAGATTGAGTGAGCAAATGCAGACCCCTTAAAGCAATAATGTGTGGCACCCATTCCATGGGTCCCAACTCTCCAGGTTGAAGGGAATATTACTACAGATATAACATGTATGGGAAACCTAGAGAAAGTACACTCTGTGAATACGAAAGGTTTCTAAAACTCAACTAATAGTCCCTCTGCTGGTGCCCTGGTTTGACTTTCCAACTGCTTTACTATCAATCTCCCAACTTGGAGAAACAGCCCCTTTAACCTCCTAGTTTGCCCAGGTTGGCAATTTGGCAGAGGATGAAAGGGAAGAGGAAGAATCACAGAGAGATTAGCTGTTAGGCGTTTGGACGGTCACATGTCACTCTAATTTCATATCACGAAGGAGAATTAACCAACGACTCAGCCAAGCACAGTAAACCAGTATAGGTCGTGAAGCAGTCTTTTGGACTTGCGTTCAGCTCACAAAAACGAGTTCAAAAAAGGAGCTCAGGGGCACAGCAATACACAAACAGGCAGAGTAATAAAGGAAAACTCTCATCCAAAAATCTGTTGAGTGAAGGCAACGAGGCGGACTTGAAAGCGAGGCAGAATAGCAGGAAACAGATTTCAAGAGGTACGTTGGAATTGCCTTGAAAGAACAGGTAGAGGGCACAACTTTGTCAATGATGCACTTGGCCAAATAGGGCGTATGCATTTTCTCCTGAATATAATCAGGAGAAATCACATAAGCCCTTTTACGCCAAGCAAGCAAGCGGGCAATGCAAATCTTCACTACAAAGAAGTATCACTTCCCACCGGTCAAAAGGGACATCCACAAAATGGGTAAAAACAAGAAAGGCAAAACAGGCCCTGGAGAACAGCGAGCATTGTTATGCTGATGGGCGGGATGTAAATTGCCAACTGCCTCCCTGGAGGAGTACATTGTGTTCCATAAAACAAGTAATCAACAGAGCTACAGAGCCAAGGGCACTTCCAGTATAGGGAATATACATTGGGAAAACTGAAAATCAATAAGACAGAGCCACCCCAAAATTTAGGGCTGGACTGCTTACAAGAACGTCAACTTGGGTACACCTTAAGTATCCCAGGAAAGATAAAAATGGTTCAAAAAATAGTGGAACTTACGTACGATGGAATATCCCTCAGCCATGAAATCAATGTCATAAGACCAGTAGCAGCAAAATGAGTGGATTCAGGTATGATGACTCTAAGTGAAATAAGTCACACAGAAAAAGAAACTTATCATGAGATATCACTTATGAAGATCCTGTAAACATGGCTACACATGAACTGAGTTAGGAAAGAGAACAGAGTCTCACATTTAGAAAAAACGGCTATGCCAGCTTAAGGTGGAAGGAGAGGTCGGGAGATGCATAAAAGCAGAGTTTGATATAAGCACAGGTACCGTTCCAAAAACAAAGTACGGAATAGGCAAGACCTACACCTTCCTCAGTGAAAGGGACTCAAAACCCCATATTTCCCGCAGAAAAATATATCTGACTAGTAAGAATCTTAAAACCTATGTATTGATATGTCTCCGTAAGAGAATCAAAAATTTCTAGACTGGCATAATCATGGCAGCGAGAATCAGCTCAAACCCATTATAAAAAGGAATTTCAAAAACAAAAAAAAAAAAAAAAAAAAAACAGGGAAATTCTTTACAATTCCTTCAGGGTCTCTGATGAAACCTGGAATGACACTATCTACAATGACAGCTGGATGTGGCATAAGGCTGGACACATGGGACTGAGAGGATTGGTGAGATAGGGTGAGCAAATGCAGACCATTTGAAGCAATAATGCAAGGCACCCATTCCATGGGCTCCAACTCTCCAGGTTGAAGGGAATATTACTACAGCTATTACATGTACGGGAAACCTAGAGAATGGACACACTGTGAATACGAAAGGTTTCTAAAACTCAACGAATAGTCCCTCTCCTGGTATTCCAGTTTGACTTTCCAACTGCGTTACTATCAATCTCCCAACCTGGAGAGACAGCACCTTTAACCTCCTGTTTTGCACAGGTTGCCAATTAGGCAAAGGATGAAAGGGAAGAGGGAGAACCAAAGAGAGAGTAGCTGTTAGGCATTTGGACGGGCACATATCACTCTTATTTCCCGGGAGGAAGAAGAATTAACCAAAGTCTCAGCCACCTACCGGCAACCAGTATAGGTCCTGAACCAAAATATGGGACTGGCGTTCAGCTCACTAAAAAGGAGTTAAAAAAAGGAGCTATAGGGCAGAGCAATTCACAAACTGGCAGAATAATAAAGGACAACTGTCATCCAAAAATCTTTTGAGGGAAGCTAACGAGGCAGACTTGAAAGTGAGGCAGAATAGCAGCAAACAGATTTCAAGACGTCCGTTGGAATCACCTTTAAAGCACAGGAAGAGGGGCACAACTTCGACAATGATGCACTTGGCCAAAAAGGGCATATGCGTTTCCTCCTGAGTATATTCAGGAAAAAACGCATACGCCCTTTTTGGCCAAGCAAGCAAGCGGACAATGTAAGTCTGCACTACAAAGAAGTATCAATTCCCACCGGTCCAAAAGGACATCCACAAAAAGGGTAAAATCCAGAAATTCGAGACAGGCCCTGGAGAACAAGGAGCCTTGTTATGCTGATGGGTGGGATGTAAATTGCCAACTGCCTCACTGGAGGAGTGCATTGTGTTCCCTAAAACAAGGAAACAACAGAGCTCCAGAGCCAAGGGCAGTTCCAGTCTAGGGAATATACCTTGGGAAAACTGAAAATCAATAAGACAGAGCCACCCCCAAATTTAGGGCTGCACTGCTTACAAGAACCTCAAATTGGGTACAACTTAAGTATCCCAGGAAATATAAAAATGATTCAAAAAATTGTGGTACTTACATATGATGGAATATCCCTCAGCCATGAAATCAATGTCATAAGACCAGTAGCAGCAAAATGAGTGGATTCAGGTACGATGATTCTAAGTGAAATAAGTCACACAGAAAAAGAAGCTTATCATAAGATATCACTTATGAAGATCCTGTAAACATGGCTACACATGAACTGAGTTAAGAAAGAGAACAGAGTCTCACATTTAGAAAACACTCTTATGCCTGCTTAAGGGGGAAGGAGAGGTGGGGTGATGCATAAAACCAGAGTTTGATATAAGCACAGGTACCGTTCCAAAAACCAACTATGGAATAGACAAGACCTACCTATACCTTCCTCAGTGAAAGGGACTCAAAACCCCATATTTCCCGCAGAAGAATATATCTGACTAGTAAGAATCTTAAAACCTAAGTATTGATATGTCTCCGTAAGGGAATCAAGTGTGCCTAGACTGGCATACACATGGCAGCTAGAGTCAGCTCAAACCAACTATAAAAATGAATTTCAAAAACAAAACACAAAAACAGGGAAATTCTTTACAATTCCTTCAGGTTCTCTGATGAAACCTGGAATGACACTGTCTAAAATGACAGCTGGATGTGCTATAAGGCTGGACACTTGAGATTGAGAGGATTGGTGAGATTGGGTGAGCAAATGCAGACCCTTTAAAACAATAATGCATGGCACCCATTCCATGGGTCCCAACTCTCCAGGATGAAGGGAATATTACTACAGCTATAACATGTACGGGAAACCTAGAGAATGGACACACTGTGAATACAAAAGGTTTCTAAATCTCAACGAATATTCCCTCTCCTGGTGCTCTGGTTTGACTTTCCAACTGCTTTACTATCAATCTCCCAACTTGTAGAGACAGCCCCTTTAACCACGTGGTACTCACAGGTTGCCAATTTGGCAGAGGATGAAAGGGAAGAGGGAGAACCAATGAGAGCGTAGCTGTTAGGCATTTGGACGGGCACATGTCATTCTAATTTCCCGGCAGGAAGAAGAATTAACCAAAGTTGCAGCCACCCACTGGGAACCAGTATAGGTCCTGAACCAAAATTTTGGACATGCGATCAGCTCACAAAAAACGAGTTGAAAAATGGAGCTCAAGGGCACAGCAACTCACAAACTGGAAGAGTAATAAAGGACAAATATCATCCAGAAATCTGTTGAGGGATGGCAATGAGGCAGACTTGAATGCGAGGCAGAATAGCAGGAAACATATTTCAAGAGGTACGTGGGAAACACCTGTAAAGCACAGGAAGAGGGGCACAACTTCGACAATGATGCACTTGGCCAAAAAGGGCGTATGTGTTTTCCCCTGAATATATTCAGGAGAAAACACATACGGCACTTTTGGCCAAGCAAGCAATTGGGCAATGCAAGTCTGCACTACAAAGGAGTATCACTTCCCATCGGTCAAAAGGGACATCCACAAAATGGGTAAAAACCAGAAAGGCAAGACAGGCCCTGGAGAAGTGGGAGCCTTGTTATGCTGATGGCAGGGATGTAAATTGCCAACTTCCTCTCTGGAGGAGTGCATTGTGTTCCCTAAAACAAGTAAACAACAGAGCTACAGAGCCAAGGGCACTTCCAGTCTAGGGAATATACGTTGGGAAAACTGAAAATCAATAAGACAGAGCCACCCTCAAATTTAGGGCTATACTGCTTACAAGAACCTCAACTTGGGTACACCTTAAATATCCGAGGAAATATAAAAATGGTTCAAAAAATTGTGGTACTTACGTACGATGGAATATCCGTCAGCAATGAAATCAATGTCATGAGACCAGTAGCAGCAAAATGAGTGGATTCATGTTCGATGATTCTAAGTGAAATGAGTCACACAGAAAAAGAAGTTTATCATAAGATATCACTTATGAAGATCCTGTAAACATGGCTACACATGAACTGAGTTAGGAAAGAGAACAGAGTCTCACATTTAGAAAAGACTCTTATGCCTGCTTAAGGGGGAAGGAGAGGTGGGGTGATGCATAAAACCAGAGTTGGATATAAGCACAGGTACCATTCCAAAAACCAACTATGGAATGGACAAGACCTACCTATACCTTCCTCAGTTAAAGGGACTCAAAACCCCATATTTCCCGCAGAGGAATATATCTGACTAGTAAGAATCTTAAAACCTATGTATTGATATGTCTATGTAAGGGAATCAAGTGTGTCTAGACTGGCATAAACATGGCAGCGAGAATCAGCTCAAACCCACTATAAAAAGGAAATTCAAAAACAAAACAGAAAAACAGGGAAATTCTTTACAATTCCTTCAGGGTCTCTGATGAGACCTGGAATGACCCTGTCTACAATGACAGCTGGATGTGTCATAAGGCTGGACACTTGGGACTTAGAGGATTGGTGAGATTGGGTGAGCAAATGCAGACCCTTTAAAGCAATAATGCATGGCACGCATTCCATGGGTCCCAACTCTCCAGGTTGAAGGGAATATTACTACAGCTATAACATGTACCGGAAACCTAGAGAATGGACACACTGTGAATATGAAAGGTCTCTAAAACTCAACGGATATTCCCTCTCCTGGTGCTCCGGTTTCACTTTCCAACTGCTTTACTATCAATCTCCCAACTTGGAGAGACAGCCCCTTTAACCTCCTGGTTCTCACAGGTTGCCAATTTGGCAGAGGATGAAAGGGAAGAGCGAGAACCAATGAGAGAGTAGCTGTTAGGCATTTCGCCGGGCATATGTCACTCTAATTTCCCGGCAGGAAGAAGAATTAACCAAAGTTGCAGCCACCCACCGGGAACCAGTATAGGTCCTGAACCAAAATATTGGCCATGCGTTCAGCTCACAAAAAACGAGTTCAAAAATGTGGCTCAAGGGAACAGCAATTCACAAACAGGCAGAGTAATAAAGGACAACTATCATCCAAAAATCTGGTGAGGGAACGCAACGAGGCGGCCATCAATGCGAGGCAGAATAGCAAAAAACAGATTTCAAGAGGTACATTGGAATCGCCTTTAAAGCACAGGAAGAGGGGCACAACTTCGACAATGATGCACTTGCCCAAAAAGGGTATATGCGTTTTGTCCTTAATATATTCAGGAGAAAACTCATACGCCCATATTGGCCAAGCAAGCAAGTGGGCAATGCAAATCTGCACTACAAAGAAGTATCACTTCCCACCGGTCAAAATGGATATCCACAAAATGTGTAATATTCACAAAGGCAAGACAGGCCCTGGAGAACAGGGAGCCTTGTTATGCTGATGGGCGGGATGTAAATTGCCAACTGCCTCTCTGGAAGAGTGCATTGTGTTCCCTAAACCAGTAAACAACAGAGCTACAGAGCCAAGGGCACATCCAGTCTAGGGAATATACCTTGGGAAAACTGAAAATCAATAAGTCAGAGCCACCCCAAAATTTAGGCCTGCACTGCTTACTAGAACCTCAACTTGGATACACATTGAATATCCCAGGAAATATAAAAATTTTTCAAAAAATTGTGGTACTTACGTACGATGGAATATCTCTCAGCCATCACATCAATGTCATAAGACCAGTAGCAGCAAAATGAGTGGATTCAGGTACGATGATTCTAAGTGAAATAAGTCACACAGAAAATGAAACTTATCATAAGATACCACTTATGAAGGTTCTGTAAACATGGCTACACATGAACTGAGTTAGGAAACAGAACAGAGTCTCACATTTAGAAAACCCACTTATGCCTGCTTAAGGGGGAAGGAGACGTGGGGTGATGCATAAAACCAGAGTTTGATATAAGCACAGGTAACGTTCCAAAAACCAACTATGAAATAGACAAGACCTACACCTTCCCCAGTGAAAGGAACTCAAAACCCCATATTTCACGCAGAGGAATATATCTGACTAGTAAGAATCTTAAACCTATATTTGATATGTCTCCGTAAGGAAATCAAATGTCTAGACTGGCATAAACATGGCAGTGAGAATCAGCTCAAACCCACTATAAAAAGGAATTTCAAAAAGAAAATAAAAAAAACAGGAAAATTCTTTACAATTCCTTCAGTGTCTCTGTTGAAACCTGGAATGACCCTATCTACAATGACAGCTGGATGTGGCATAAGGCTGGACACATGGGTCTGAGAGGATTGGTGAGATTGGGTGAGCAAATGCAGACCCTTTAAAGCAATAATGCATGGCACCCATTCCATGGGTCATAACTCTCCAGGTTGTAGGGAATATTACTATAGCTATTGCATGTATGGAAAACCTAGGGAATGGACATACTGTGAATACGAAACTTTTCTAAAACTCAACGAGTAAGTACCTCCCCTTGTGCTCCAGTTTGACTTTTCAACTGCTTTACTATCAATCTCCAAACATGGAGAGACAACACATTTAAGCTCCTGGTGCACTCAGGTTGCCAATTTGGCAAAGGATGAAAGGGAAGAGGGAGAACTAATGAGAGAGTAGCTGTTAGGCATTTGGACGGGGATATGTCACTCTTATTTTCCAGGAGGAAGAATTAACCAAAGTCTCAGCCACCCACCGAAAACAAGTATAGGCCCTGAACCAAAATATTGGACTTGCGTTCAGCTCACAAAAAACGAGTTAAAAAATGGAGCTATGTGGCAGAGCAATTCACAAACTGGCAGACTAATAAAGGGCAACTATAGTCCAAAAATCTGTTGAGGGAAGGCAACGAGGCGGACCTGAAAGCGAGGCAGAATAGCAGGAATCAGATTTCAAGAGGTACGTTGGAATCACGTTTAAAGCACAGGAAGAGGGGCACAACTTCGACAATGATGCACTTGGCCAAAAAGGGCATATGCGTTTTCTCCTGAATATATTCAGGAGAAAACGCATATGAACTTTTTGGCCAAGCAAGCAAGCGGGCAATGCAAAACTGCACTACAAAGAAGTACTACTTCCCACCAGTCAAAAGGGACATCCACAAAATGTGTAAAAACCAGAAAGGCAAGAGAGGCCCAGGAGAACAGGGAGCCTTGTTATGCTGATGGGTGGGATGTAAATTGCCAACTGCCTCTCTGGAGGAGTGCATTGTGTTCTCTAAAACAAGTAAACAACAGAGCTACAGAGCCAAGGGCTCTTCGAGTCTTGGGAATATACCTTGGGAAAACTGAATATCAATAAGCCAGAGCCACCGCAAAATTTAGGCCTGCACTGCTTACAAGAACCTCAACTTGGGTACACCTTAAGTATCCCAGGAAATATAAAAATGTTTCAAAAAATTGTGGTAATTACGTACGATGGAATAACCCTCAGCCATGAAATCAATGTCAAAAGACCAGTAGCAGCAAAATGAGTGGATTCAGGTACGATGATTCTAAGTGAAATAAGTCACACAGAAAATGAAACTTATCATAAGATATCACTTATGAAGATCCTGTAAACATGGCTACACATGAAATGAGTTAGGAAAGAGAACAGAGTCTCACATTTAGAAAACACTCTTATGCCTGCTTAAGGGGAAAGGAGAGGTGGGGTGATGCATAAAACCAGAGTTTGATATAAGCACAGGTACCGTTCCAAAAAGCAACTATGGAATAGACAAGACCTACACCTTCCTCAGTGAAAGGGACTCAAAATCCCAAATTTCCCGCAGAGGAATATATCCGACTAGTAAGAAACTTAAAACCTATGTACAGATATGTCTCCATAAGGGAATCAAGTGTGTCTAGACTGGCATAAAGATGGCAGCGAGAATCAGCTCAAACCCACTATAAAAAGGATTTTCAAAAACAAAAGAAAAGGTAAATTCTATACAATTCCTTCAGGGTATATAATGAAACATGTAATGACCCTATCTACAACGACAGCTGAATGTGGCATAAGGCTGGACACATGGGACTGAGAGGATTGGTGAGATTGGGTGAGCAAACGCAGACCATTTATAGCAATAATGCGTGGGCTCCATTCCATGGGTCCCAACTCAACAGCTTGTAGTTAATATTACTACAGCTATAACAGGAACGTGAAACCTAGAGAATGGAAACACTGTGAATACGAAAGTTTTCTAAAACTCAACTAATAGTCCCTCTTCTGCTGCTCCGGTTTCACTCTCCAACTGCTTTACTATCAATCACCCAACTTGGAGAGACAGGCCCTTTAACCTCCTGGTTCACACAGGTTGCCAAATTGGCAGAGGATGAAAGGGAAGAGGGAGAACCAATGAGAGAGTAGCTGTTAGGCATTTGGACGGGCACATGTAACTATAATTGCCCGGCAGGAAGAAGAATTAACCAAAGTCTCAGTCACCCACCGGGAACCAGTATAGGTCCTGAACCAAAATTTTGGACTTGCGGTCAGCTCACAAAAACGAGTTGAGCAATGGAGCTCAGGGGCACAGCAATTCACAAACTGGCAGAGTAATAAAGGACAACTATCGTCCAAAAATCTTTTGAAGGAAGGCTCCGATGCGGACTTGAAAGCAAGGCACAATAGCAGGAAACAGATTTCATGAGGTATGTTGGAATCACCTGTAAAGCAAGGGAAGAGGGGCAAAACTTCGACAATGATGCACTTGGTCAAAAAGAGCATATGCGTTTTCTGTTGAATATATTCAGGAGAAAACGCATACGCCATTATTTGCCAATCAAGTAACCGGGCAATGCAAATCTGAACAACAAAGAAGTATCACTTCGTACCGGTCAAAATGGACATCCACAAAATGTGTAAAAACCAGAAAGACAAGACATTCCCTGGAGAACATGGAGCCTTGTAATGCTGATGAGTGGGAAGTAAATTGCCAACTGCCTATCTGGATGAGTGCATTGTGTTCTCTAAAACAAGTAAACAAGACAGCTACAGACAAGGGCACTTCCAGTCTAGGGAATATACCTTGGGAAAACTGAAAATAAGTAAGACAGAGCCACCCACAAATTTAGGGCTGCGCTGCTTACAAGAACCTCAACTTGGGTACACCTTAAGTATCCCAGGAAAGATAAAAATGGTTCAAAAAATTGTGGTATATACATACGATGGAATATCCCTCGGCCATGAAATCAATGTCATAAGACCAGTAGCAGCAAAATGTATGGATTCAGGTACGATGATTCTAAGAGAAATAAGTCACACAGAGAAAGAAACTTATCATAAAATATCACTTATGAAGATCCTGTAAACATGGCTACACATGAACTGAGTTAGGAAAGAGAACAGAGTCTCACATTTAGAAAAAAATCTTATGCCTGCTTAAGGGTGATGGAGAGGTGGGGTGATGCATAAAACCAGAGTTTGATATAAGCACATGTACCATTCCAAAAACCTAATACGGAATAGACAAGACCTACACCTTCCTTAGTGAAAGGGACTCAACACCCCATATTCCCCGCAGAGGAATATATCTTACTAGTAAGAATCTTAAAACCTATGTATTGATATGTTTCCATAAGGGAAACAAGTGTGTCTAGACTGGCATAAACATGGCAGTGAGAATCAGCTCAAACCCACTATAAAAAGGAATTTCAAAAACAAAACAACAAAACAGGGAAATTCTTTACAATTCCTTCAGGGTCTCTGATGAAATCTGGAATGACCCTATCTACAACGAGAGCTGGATGTGGCATAAGGCTGGACACTTGGGTGTGAGACGATAGGTGAGACTGTGTAAGGAAATGCAGACCCTTTAAAGCAATAATGTGTGGCACCCATTCCATGGGTCCCAACTCTCCAGGTTGAAGGGAATATTACTACAGCTATAACATGTACGGGAAACCTAGAGAATGGACACAATGTGAATACGAAAGGTTTTTAAACCTCAACTAATAGTCCCTCTCCTGGTGCTCCGGTTTTAGTTTCCAACTGCTTTACTATCCATCTCCCAACTTGGAGAGACAGCCCCTTTAACCTGCTGTTTCACACAGGTTGCCAATTTGGCAGAGGATGAAAGGGAAGAGGGAGAACCAATGAGAGAGTAGTTATTAGACATTTGGAGGGGCATATGTCACTCTGATTTCCTGGCAGGAAGAATAATTAACCAAAGTCCGCCACCCACCAGGAACCAGTATAGTTCCTGAACCAAAATTTTGGACTTGCATTCAGCTCACAAAAATCAAGTTGAAAAATGGACCTCAGGGGCACAGCAATTCACAAACTGGCACAGTAATAAAGGACAACTAGCATCCAAAAATCTGGTGAGGGAACGCAACGAGGTGGCCGTCAATGCGAGGCAGAATAGCAAAAAACAGATTTCAAGAGGTGCGTTGGAATCATCTTTATTTTTTTTTTTTTTTAATTTATTTTATTTTTTTGCTTTATAACAAATTTAATCAGTTATACATATACATATGTTTCCATATCCCCTCCCTTTTGCGTCTCCCTCCCACCCTCCCTATCCCACCCCTCCAGGCAGTCACAAAGTACCGAGCTGATCTCCCTGTGCTATGCAGCTGCTTCCCACTAGCTATCTACCTCACGTTTGGTAGTGTATATATGTCCATGCCGCTCTTTCACTTTGTCACAGCTTACCCTTCCCCCTCCCCATATCCTCAAGTCCATTCTCTAGTAGGTCTGTGTCTTTATTCCTGTCTTACCCCTATGTTCTTCATGACATTTTTTTTTCTTAAATTCCATATATATGTGTTAGCATACAGTATTTGTCTTTCTCTTTCTGACTTACTTCACTCTGTATGACAGACTCTAGGTCTATCCACCTCATTACAAATAGCTCAATTTCATTTCTTTTTATGGCTGAGTAATATTCCATTGTATATATGTGCCACATCTTCTTTATCCATTCTTCCGATGATGGACACTTAGGTTGTTTCCATCTCCGGGCTATTGTAAATAGGGCTGCTATGAACATTTTGGTACATGTCTCTTTTTGAATTATGGTTTGCTCAGGGTATATGCCCAGTAGTGGGATTGCTGGGTCATATGGTAGTTCTATTTGTAATTTTTTAAGGAACCTCCATACCGTTCTCCATAGGGGCTGTACCAATTCACATTCCCACCAGCAGTGCAAGAGTGTTCCCTTTTTTCCACACCCTCTCCAGCATTTATTGTTTCTAGATTTTTTGATGATGGCCATTCTGACTGGTGTGAGATGATATCTCATTGTAGTTTTGATTTGCATTTCTCTAATGAGTAAAGATGTTGAGCATCCTTTCATGTGTTTGTTGGCAGTCTGTATATCTTCTGTGGAGAAATGTCTATTTAGGTCTTCTGCCCATTTTTGGATTGGGTTGTTTGTTTTTTTGTTATTGAGCTGCATGAGCTGCTTATAAATTTTGGAGATTAATCCTTTGTCAGTTGCTTCATTTGCAAATATTTTCTCCCATTCTGAGGGTTGTCTTTTGGTCTTGTTTATGGTTTCCTTTGCTGTGCAAAAGCTTTTAAGTTTCATTAGGTCCCATGTGTTTATTTTTGTCTTTATTTCCATTTCTCTAGGAGGTGGGTCAAAAAGGATCTTGCTGTGATTTATGTCATAGAGTGTTCTGCCTATGTTTTCCTCTAAGAGTTTGATAGTGTCTGGCCTTACATTTAGGTCTTTAATCCATTTTGAGCTTATTTTTGTGTATGGTGTTAGGGAGTGATCTAATCTCATACTTTTACATGTCCCTATCCAGTTTTCCCAGCACCACTTATTGAAGAGACTGTCCTTTCTCCACTGTACATTCCTGCCTCCTTTATCAAAGATAAGGTGACCATATGTCCGTGCGTTTAACTCTGGGCTTTCTATCCTGTTCCATTGATCTATCTTTCTGTTTTTGTGCCAGTACCATACTGTCTTGATTACTGTAGCTTTGTAGTATAGTCTGAAGTCAGGGAGCCTGATTCCTCCAGCTCCATTTTTCGTTCTCAAGATTGCTTTGGCTATTCGGGGTCTTTTGTGTTTCCATACAAATTGTGAAATTTTTTGTTCTAGTTCTGTGAAAAATGCCAGTGGTAGTTTGATAGGGATTGCATTGAACCTGTAGATTGCTTTGGGTAGTAGAGTCATTTTCACAATGTTGATTCTTCCAATCCAAGAACATGGTACATCTCTCCATCTATTTGTATCATCTTTAATTTCTTTCATCAGTGTCTTATAATTTTCTGCATACAGGTCTTTTGTCTCCTTAGGTAGGTTTATTCCTAGATATTTTATTCTTTTTGTTGCAATGGTAAATGGGAGTGTTTCCTTGATTTCACTTTCAGATTTTTCATCATCAGTATATAGGAATGCCAGAGATTTCTGTGCATTAATTTTGTATCCTGCAACTTTACCAAATTCATTGATTAACTCTAGTAGTTTTCTGGTAGCATCTTTAGGATTCTCTATGTATAGTATCATGTCATCTGCAAAGAGTGACAGCTTTACTTCTTCTTTTCCAATTTGGATTCCTTTTATTTCCTTTTCTTCTCTGATTGCTGTGGCTAAAACTTCCAAAACTAGGTTGAATAAGAGTGGTGAAAGTGGGCAACCTTGTCTAGTTCCTGATCTTAGTGGAAATGGTTTCAGTTTTTCACCATTGAGGACGATGCTGGCTGTGGGTTTGTCATATATGGCCTTTATTATGTTGAGGAAAGTTCCCTCTATGCCTACTTTCTGCAGGGTTTTTATCATAAATGGGTGTTGAATTTTGTCGAAAGCTTTCTCTGCATCTATTGAGATGATCATATGGTTTTTCTCCTTCAGTTCGTTAATATGGTGTATCACGTTGATTGATTTGCGTATATTGAAGAATCCTTGCATTCCTGGAATAAACCCCACTTGATCATGGTGTATGATCCTTTTAATGTGTTGTTGGATTCTGTTTGCTAGTATTTTGTTGAGGATTTTTGCATCTATGTTCATCAGTGATATTGGCCTGTAGTTTTCTTTCTTTGTGACATCCTTGCCTGGTTTTGGTATCAAGGTGATGGTGGCCTCGTAGAATGAGTTTGGGAGTGTTCCTCCCTCTGCTATATTTTGGAAGAGTTTCAGAAGGATAGGTGTTAGCTCTTCTCTAAATGTTTGATAGAATTCGCCTGTGAAGCCATCTGGTCCTGGGCTTTTGTTTGTTGGAAGATTTTTTATCACAGTTTCAATTTCAGTGCTTGTGATTGGTCTGTTCATATTTTCTATTTCTTCCTGAGTCAGTCTTGGCAGGTTGTGCATTTCTAAGAATTTGTCCATTTCTTCCAGGTTGTCCATTTTATTGGCATAGAGTTGCTTATAGTAATCTCTCATGATCTTTTGTATTTCTGTAGTGTCAGTTGTTACTTCTCCTTTTTCATTTCTAATTCTATTGATTTGAGTCTTCTCCCTTTTTTTCTTGATGAGTCTGGCTAATGGTTTATCAATTTTGTTTATCTTCTCAAAGAACCAGCTTTTAGTTTTATTGATCTTTGCTATCGTTTCCTTCATTTCTTTTTCATTTATTTCTGATCTGATTTTTATGATTTCTTTCCTTCTGCTAACTTTGGGATGTTTTTGTTCTTCTTTCTCTAATTGCTTTAGGTGCAAGGTTAGGTTGTTTATTCGAGATGTTTCCTGTTTCTTAAGGTGGGATTGTATTGCTATAAACTTCCCTCTTAGAACTGCTTTTGCTGCATCCCATAGGTTTTGGGTCGTCGTGTCTCCATTGTCATTTGTTTCTAGGTATTTTTTAATTTCCTCTTTGATTTCTTCAGTGATCACTTCGTTATTAAGTAGTGTATTGTTTAGCCTCCATGTGTTTGTATTTTTTACAGCTCTTTTCCTGTAATTGATATCTAGTCTCATAGCATTGTGGTCGGAAAAGATACTTGATACAATTTCAATTTTCTTAAATTTACCAAGGCTTGATTTGTGACCCAAGATATGATCTATCCTGGAGAATGTTCCATGAGCACTTGAGAAAAATGTGTATTCTGTTGTTTTTGGATGGAATGTCCTATAAATATCAACTAAGTCCATCTTGTTTAATGTATCATTTAAAGCTTGTGTTTCCTTATTTATTTTCATTTTGGATGATCTGTCCATTGGTGAAAGTGGGGTGTTAAAGTCCCCTACTATGAGTGTGTTACTGTCGATTTCTCCTTTTATGGCTGTTAGTATTTGCCTTATGTATTGAGGTGCTCCTATGTTTGGTGCATAAATATTTACAATTGTTATATCTTCTTCTTGGATCGATCCCTTGATCATTATGTAGTGTCCTTCTTTGTCTCTTCTAGTAGTCCTTATTTTAAAGTCTATTTTGTCTGATATGAGAATTGCTACTCCAGCTTTCTTTTGGTTTCCATTTGCATGGAATATCTTTTTCCATCCCCTTACTTTCAGTCTGTATGTGTCTCTAGGTCTGAAGTGGGTCTCTTGTAGACAGCATATAGATGGGTCTTGTTTTTGTATCCATTCAGCCACTCTGTGTCTTTTGGTGGGAGCATTTAGTCCATTTACATTTAAGGTAATTATCGATATGTATGTTCCTATTCCCATTTTCTTAATTGTTTTGGGTTCATTATTGTAGGTCTTTTACTTCTGTTGTGTTTCTTGCCTAGAGAAGTTCCTTTAGCATTTGTTGTAAAGCTGGTTTGGTGGTGCTGAACTCTCTCAGCTTTTGCTTGTCTGTAAACGTTTTAATTTCTCCATCAAATCTGAATGAGATCCTTGCTGGGTAGAGTAATCTTGGTTGCAGGTTTTTCTCCTTCATCACTTTAAGTATGTCCTGCCACTCCCTTCTGGCTTGTAGAGTTTCTGCTGAGAGATCAGCTGTTATCCTGATGGGGATTCCCTTGTGTGTTATTTGTTGTTTTTGCCTTGCTGCTTTTAATAGGATTTCTTTGTGTTTAATTTTTGACAGTTTGATTAATATGTGTCTTGGCGTATTTCTCCTTGGATTTATTCTGTATGGGACTCTCTGTGCCTCCTGGACTTGATTAACTATTTCTTTTCCCATATTAGGGAAGTTTTCAACTATAATCTCTTCAAATATTTTCTCAGTCCCTTTCTTTTTCTCTTCTTCTTCTGGAACCCCTATAATTCGAATGTTGGTGCGTTTAATGTTGTCCCAGAGGTCTCTGAGACTGTCCTCTGTTCTTTTCATTCTTTTTTCTTTATTTTGCTCTGCAGCAGTTATTTCCACTATTTTATCTTCCACCTCACTTATCCGTTCTTCTGCCTCAGTTATTCTGCTATTGATCCCATCTAGAGTATTTTTTATTTCATGTATTGTGTTTTTAATCGATGCTTGATTCATCTTTAGTTCTTCTAGGTCCTTGTTAACTGTTTCTTGCATTTTGTCTATTCTATTTCCAAGATTTTGGATCTGGGAAATAGAATCTTGGATCATCTTTACCATCATTATTCTGAATTCTTTTTCAGGTAGACTGCCTATTACCTCTTCATTTGTTAGATCTGGTGGGTTTTTATCTTGCTCCTTCTCCTGCTGTGTGTTTTTCTGTCTTCTCATTTTGCTTATGTTACTGTGTTTGGGGTCTCCTTTTTGCAGGCTGCAGGTTCGTAGTTCCTGTTGTTTTTGGTGTCTGTCCCCAGTGGCTAAGGTTGGTTTAGTGGGTTGTGTAGGCTTCCTGGTGGAGGGGACTAGTGCCTGTGTTCTGGTGGATGAGGCTGGATCTTGTCTTTCTGGTGGGCAGGTCCACGTCTGGTGGTGTGTTTTGGGGTGTCTGTGGACTTTTTATGATTTTAGGCCACCTCTCTGCTAATGGGTGGCGTTGTGTTCCTGTCTTGCTAGTTGTTTGGCTCAGGGTGTCCAGCACTGTAGCCTGCTGGTCGTTGAGTGAAGCTGGGTGCTGGTGTTGAGATGGAGATCTCTGGAAGATTTTCGCCGTTTGATATTATGTGGAGCTGGGAGGTCTCTTGTGGACCAGTGTCCTGAAGTTGGCTCTCCCACCTCAGAGGCACAGCACTGACTCCGGGCTCCTCAATTTGGGATGATGTGTTGTCTATTCATGTATTCCGCAGATGCAGGGTACATCAAGTTGATTGTGGAGCTTTAATCCGCTGCTTCTGAGGCTGCTGGGAGAGGTTTCCCTTTCTCTTCTTTGTTCTCACAGCTCCTGGGTCTCAGCTTTGGATTTGGCCCCGCCTCTGCATGTAGGTCGCTGGAGGGCGTCTGTTCTTCGCTCAGATAGGACAGGGTTAAAGGAGAAGCCTCTTCGGGGACTCTGGCTCACTCAGGCCGGGCGGGAGGGAGGGGCACGGAGTGCGGGGCAAGCCTGCAGCGGCAGAGGTCGGCGTGACGTTGCACCAGCCCGAGGCGCGCCGTGCGTTCTCCCAGGGAAGCCGCCCCTGGATCCCGGGACCCCGGCAGTGGCGGGCTGCACAGGCTCCCGGAAGGGCGGTGTGGGCAGTGACCTGCGCTCGCACACAGGCTTCTTGGCGGCGGCAGCAGCAGCCCCAGCGTCCCCCGCCTGTCAATGGGCTCCGCGCTTTCAGTCGCGACTCGCGCCCGTCCGTGGAGCCCCTTTAAGCAGCGCTCTTAATCCCCTCTCCTAGCGCACCAGGAAACCAAGAGGGGAGAAAAAGTCTCTTGCCTCTTCGGCAGCTCCAGAGTTTTCCCGGACTCCCTCCCGGCTAGCTGTGGCACATTAGCCCCCTTCAGGCTGAGTTCTCGCCGCCAGCCCCAGTCCTCTCCCTGCGCTCTGACCGAAGCCCGAGCCTCAGCTTCCAGCGCTGCGCGCCCCGGCGGGCGAGCAGACAAGCCTTTCGGGCTGGTGAGTGCCGCTCGGCACCGATCCTCTGTGTGCGGATCTCTCCGCTTTGCCCTACCCAGGTATGTGGGGAGTTTCTTGCCTTTTGGGAGGTCTGGAGTCTTCTGCCAGCGTTCAGTAGGTGTTCTGTAGGAGTTGTTCCACGTGTAGCTGTATTTCTGGTGTATCCGTGGGGAGGAAGGTGATCTCCGCGTCTTACTCTTCCGCCATCTTACCCGGAAGTCTCGGAATCATCTTTAAACACAGGAAGAGGGGCACAACTTCTACAATAATGCACTTGGCCAAAAAGGGCGTATGTGTTTTCTCCTGAATATATTCAGGAGAAAACGCATACGCCCTTTTTGGCCAAGCAAGCAAGCAGGCAATGCAAATCTGCACTACTAAGAAGTATCACTTCCCACCTGTGAAAAGGGACATCCGCAAAATATTTAAAAATCAGAAAGGCAAGACAGGTCCTGGAGAACAGGGAGCCTTGTTATGCTGATGGGCGGGATGTAAATTGCCAACTGCCTCTCTGAAGGAGTGCATTGTGTTCCCTAAAACAAGTAAACAACAGAGCTACAGAGCCAAGGGCACTTCCAGTCTAGGGAATATACCTTGGGAAAACTGATAATCAATAAGACAGAGCCACCCCAAAATTTAGGGCTGCACTGCTTACAAGAACCTCAACTTGGGTACACCTTAAATATCCCAGGAAGGATAAAATTGTTTCAAAAACTGTGGTACTTACGTACGATGGAATATCCCTCAGCCATGAAATCAATGTCATAGGACCAGTAGCAGCAAAATGAGTGGATTCAGCTACCATGATTCTAAGTGAAATAAGTCACACAGAAAAAGAAACGTATCATAAGATATCACTTATGATAATCCTGTAAACATGGCTACACATGAACGGAGTTAGGAAAGAGAAGAGAGTCTCAAATTTAGAAAACACTCTTATGCCTGCTTAAGGGGGAAGGAGTGGTGGGGTGATGCATAAAACCAGAGTTTGATATAAGCACAGGTACCGTTCCAAAAACCAACTATGGAATAGACAAGACCTACACCTTCCTCAGTGAAAGGGACTCAAAATCCCATATTTCCCGCAGAGGAATGTATCTGACTAGTAAGACATTTAAAACCTATGTACAGATATGTCTCCTTAAGGCAATCAAGTGTGTCTAGACTGGCATAATCATGGCAGCGAGAATCAGCTCAAACCCACTATAAAACGGAATTTCAAAATCAGAACAAAAAGAAACAGGAAAATTCATTACAATTCCTTCAGGGTCTCTGTTGAAAGTTGGAATGACCGTATCTACAATGACAGCTGGATGTGGTATAAAGCTGGACACATGGGACTGAGAGGATTGTTGAGATAGGGTGAGCAAATGCAGACCCTTTAAAGCAATAATGCATGGCACCCATTCCATGGGGCCAATGTCTCCAGGTTGAAGGGAATATTACTACACCTATAACATGTACGGGAAACCTAGAGAATGGACACACTGTGAATACGAAAGGTCTCTAAAACTCAAGGAATACTCCCACTCCTGGTGCCCCGGTTTGAATTTCCAACTGCTTTACTATCAATCTCCCAACTTGGAGAGACAGCCCATTTAACATCCTGGTTTGCACAGGTTGCCAATTTGGCAGAGGATGAAAGGGAAGAGGGAGAACCAATGAGAGAGTAGCTTTTAGGCATTTGGACGGGCACATGTCACTCTTATTTCCCGGGTGGAAGAAGAATTAACCAAAGTCTCAGACACCCACCGGGAACCAGTATAGGTACTGAACCAAAATTTTGGACATGCGTTCAGCTCACAAAAAACGAGTTAAAAATGGAGCTCAAGATCACAGCAATTCACAAACAGGCAGAGTAATAAAGGACAACTATCATCCAACAATCTGTTGAGGGAAGGCAACGAGGCGGACTTGAAAGTGAGGCAGAATAGCAGGAAACAGATTTCAAGAGGTATATTGGAATCGCCTTTAAAGCACAGGAAGAGGGGCACAACTTCGACAATGATGCACTTGGCCAAAAAGGGCGTATGCGTTTTGTCCTGAATATATTCAGGAGAAAATGCATACGCCCTTTTTGCCAAGCAAGCAAGCGGGCAATGCAAATCTGCACTGCAAAGAAGTATCATTTCCCTCCAGTCAAAAGGGATATCCACAAAATGGGTAAAATTCAGAAAGGCAAGACAGGCCCTGGAGAACAGGGAACCTTGTTATGCTGATGGGCGGGATGTAAATTGCAAACTGCCTCTCTGGAGGAGTGCATTGAGTTCCCTAAAATAAGTAAACAACAGAGCTACAGAGCCAAGGGCACTTCCAGTCTAGGGAATATACCTTGGGAAAACTGAAAATCAATAAGACAGAGCCACACCAAAATTTAGGGCTGCACTGCTTACAAGAACCTCAACTTGGGTACACCTTAAGTATCCCAGGAAATATAAAAATGGTTCAAATAATTTTGGTATTTACATACGATGGAATATCCCTCAGCCATGAAATCAATGTCATAAGACCAGTAGCAGCTAAAGGAGTGGATTCAGGTACGATGATTCTAACTGAAATAAGTCACACAGAAAAAGAAACTTATCATAAGATATCACTTATGAACATCCTGTAAAAATGGCTACATATGAACTGAGTTAGGAAAGAGAACAGAGTGTCACATTTAGAAAACACTCTTATGCCTGCTTAAGTGGGAAGGAGAGGTGGGGTGATGCATAAAACCAGAGTTTCATATAAGCACAGGTACCATTCAAAAACCAACTATGGAATAGCCAAGACTTACACCTTCCTCAGTGAAAGGGATTCAAAACCCCATATTTCCCACAGAGGAATATATTGGATTAGTTAGAATCTTAAAACATATGTATTGATATGTCTCCGTAAGGGAATCAAGTGTGTCTAGACTGGCATAAACATGGCAGCGAGAATCATCTCAAACCCACTATAAAAGGGAATTTCAAAAACAAAACAACAAAACAGGGAAATTCTTTAGAATTCCTTCAGGGTCTCTGATGAAACCTGGAATGACCCTATCTACAATGACAGCTGGATGTGGCATAAGGCTGGACACATGGGACTGAGAGGATTGGTGAGATAGGGTGTGCAAATGCAGACCCTATAAAACAATAATGCATGGCAAACATTCCATGGATCCCAACTCTCCAGGTTGAAGAGTATATTACTACAGCTATAAAATGTACGGGAAACCTAGAGACTGGACACACTGTGAATACGAAAGGTCTCTAAAACTCAACGAATAGTCCCTCTCCTGGTGCTCAGGTTTGACTTTCCAACTGCTTTACTATCAATCTCCCAGCTTGGAGAGACTGCACCTTTAACCTCCTGTTTTGCACAGGTTGCCAATTTGGCAGAGGATGAAAGGGAAGAGGGAGAACCAATGAGAGAGTAGCTGTTAGGCATTTGGACGGGCACATGTCACTCTTATTTCCCGGGAGGAAGAAGAATTAACCAAAGTCTAAGCCACCCACCGTGAACAAGTAGAGGTCCTGAACGAAAATATTGGACTTGGGTTCAGCTCACAATAAACGAGTTAAATTATGGAGCTCAGGGGAACAGCAATACACAAACTGGTAGAGTAATAAAGGACAACTATCGTACAAAAATCTGTTGAGGGAAGGCAACGAGGTGGAATTGAAAGCGAGGCAGAATAGAAGGAAACAGATTTCAACAGATACATTGGAATCGCTTTTAAAGCACAGGAAGAGGGGCACAACTTCGAAAATGATGCACTTGGCCAAAAAGGGCGTATGCGTTTTCTCCTGAGTATATTCAGGAGAAAACGCATACGCCCTTTTTGGCCAAGCAAGCAAGCGGGCAATGCAAATCTGCACTACAAAGAAGTATCACTTCCCACAGGTCAAAAGGGATATCCACAAAATGGGTAAAAAGCAGAAAGGCAAGACAGGGCCTGGAGAACAGGGAGCCTTGTTATGCTGATGGGCGGGATGTAAATTGCCAACTGCCTCTCTGGAGGAGTGCATTTTGTTCCCTAAAACAAGTAAACAACAGAGCTACAGAGACAAGGGCACTTCCAGTCTAGGGTATATACCATGGGAAAACTGAAAATCAGTAAGACAGAGCCACCCCAAAATTTAGGGCTGCACTGCTTACAAGAACCTCAACTAGGCTACACCTTAAATATCCCAGGAAAGACATAATTTTTTCAAGAGATTGTGGTAATTACATACGATGGAATATTTCTCTGCCATGAAATCAATGTCATCAGGCCAGTAGCAGCAAATTTAGTGGATTCAGTTACGAGGATTCTAAGTTAAATTAGTCACAGAGTAAAATAAACTTATCATAAGATATCACTTATGAAGGTCATGTAAACATGGCTGCACATGAATTGAGTTAGTAAAGAGAAGAGAGTCTCACATTTAGAAAACACTCTTACACCTGCTTAAGGGTTAAGGCGAGGTGGGGTGTTGCATAAAACCAGAGTTTGATATTAGTAAAGGCTCCATTCCAGAAACCAAATACAGAATAGAAAAGATCTACACCTTCCTCACTGAAAAGGAATAAACACCCCATACTTCACTCAGAGGAATATATCTGACTAGTAAGAATCTTCAAACCTATATATTGATATGTCTCCGTAAGGGATCAAGTGTGTCTACACTGGCATAAAAATGCAGTGGGAATCAGCTCAAACTCACTATAAAAAGGAATTTCAATAACAAAACAACAAAACAGGGAAATTCTTTACAATTCCTTCAGGGTCTCTGATGAAACCTGAAATGAACCTATCTACAACTACAGCTTGATTTGGCATAATGCTGGACATTTGGGACTGAGAGGATTGGTGAGACTGGGTGAGCAAATACAGACAGTTTAAAGCAATAATGCATGGCCTCCATTCCATGGTTCCAAACTCTCCAGGTGGAAGGGAATATTACTACAGCTATAACATGTACGTGAAACCTAGAGAATGGACACACTGTGTATACGAAAGGTTTCTAAAACTCAACTAATTTTCCCTCTCCTGGTGCTCCAATTTGAGTTTCCAACTGCTTTACTATCAATCTCTCAACTTGGAGAAACAGCCCCTTTAACCTCCTGGATAACACAGGTTGCCAATTTGGCAGAGGATGAAAGGGAACAGGGAGAACCAATGAGAGAGTAGCTGTTAGGCATTTGGACGGGCATATGTCACCCTAATTGCACGGCAGGAAGAATAATTAACCAAGGACTCATGCCCCTGCCGGGAACCAGTATAGGTCCTGAACCGAAATTTTGGACTTGCGGTCAGCTCACAAAAAACGATTTGATAAATGGAGCACAGGGGCACAGCAATTAACAAACTGGCAGAGTAATAAAGGACAACTATCGTCCAAAAATATTTTGAAGGAAGGCAACGAGGCGGACTTGAAACTGAGGCAGAATTGCAGAAACAGATTTCAAGAGGTACGTTGGAATCACCGGTAAAGCACAGGAAGAGGGACACAATTTCGACAATGATGCACTTGGCCAAAAATGGTTTATTCGTTTTCTTCTGAATATATTCTGGAGAAAACGCATACACACTTTTTGGCCAAGCAAGCAGGCGGGCAATGCAAATCTGCATTACAAAGAAGTATCCCTTCCCACCGGTCAAAAGGGACATCGGCAAAACGTGTAAAAACCAGAAAGGCAAGAGAGGGCCTGCAGAACAGGGAGCCTTGTTATGCTGATGGGCGGGATGTAAGTGGCAACTGCCTCTCTGGAGGAGTGCACTGTGTTCCCTAAAACAAGTAAACAACAGAGCTACATAGAGAAGGGCACTTCCAGTCTAGGGAATATACCTTGGGAAAACTGAAAATCAATAAGACAGAGCCACCCCAAAATTTAGGGATGCACTGCTTACAAGAACCTCAACTTGGGTACACTTTAAATATACCAGGATAGTTAAAAATTGTTCAAAAAATTGTGGTATTTACGTACGATGGAATATCCCTCAGCCATGAAATCAATGTCATAAGACCAGTAGCAGCAAAATGAGTGGATTCAGGTATGATGATTCTAAGTGAAATAAGTCACACAGAAAAAGAATCTTATCATACGATATCACTTAAGAAGATCCTGTAAACATGGCTACACATGAAGTGAGTGAGGAAAGAGAACAGTGTCTCACATTTAGAAAACTCTCTTATGCCTGCTTAAGGGGGAAGGAGAGGTGGGGTGATGCATAAAACCAGAGTTTGATATAAGCACAGTTGTCATTCCAAAAACCAACTATGGAATAGACAAGACCTACAACTTCTTCAGGGAAAGGGACTCAAAAATGTATATTTTCTGCAGAGGAATATAACTGACTAGTAAGAATCTTAAAACCTATGTATTGATAGGTCTCCGTCAGGGAATCAAGTGTGTCTAGACTGGCATAAACACGGCAGTGAGAGTCAGCTCAAACCCACTATAAAAAGGAATTTCAATAACAAAACAACAAAACAGGGAAATTCTTTACAATTCCTTCAGGGTCTCTGATGAAACGTGGAATGAACATATCTACATCTACAGCTTGATGTGGCATAAGGCTGGACACTTGGGACTAAGAGGATTGGTGAGACTGGGTGAGCAAACACAGACCGTTTAAAGAAATAATGCATGGCCTCCATTCCATGGTTCTAAACTCTCCAGGTTGAAGGGAATATTACTACAGCTATAACATGTACGGGAAACCTAGAGAATGGACACACTGTGTATACGAAAGTTTTCTAAAACTCAACTAGTTGTCCCTCTCCTGGTGCTCCAGTGTGACTTTCCAATTGCTTTACTATCAATCTCCCAACTTGGAGAGACAGCCGCTTTAATCTCCTGGATAACACGGGTTGCCAATTTGGCAGAGGATGAAAGGGAACAGGGAGAACCAATGAGAGAATAGCTGTTATGCATTTGAACGGGCACATGTCAGTCTAATTGCCTGGCAGAAAGAAGAATTAACCAAAGACTCATCCCCCTGCTGGGAACCAGGATAGTTCTTGAACCGAAATTTTGGACTTGCGGTCAGCTCACAAAAAACGATTTGATAAATTGTGCTCAGGGGCACAGAAATTCACAAACTGGCAGTGTACTAAAGGACAACTATCGTCCAAAAATATTTTGAAGGAAGACAACGAGGCGGACTTGAAAGCGAGGCAGAATAGCAGGAAAAAGATTTCAAGGTGTACTTTGGAATCAGCTGTAAAGCACAGGAAGAGGGGCACAACTACGACAATGATGCACTTGGCCAAAAATAGTGTATGTGTTTTCTCCTGAATATATTCAGGAGAAAACACATACGCCCTTTTTGGCCAAGCCAGCAAGCAGGCAATGCAAATCTGCAGTACAAAGAGTTGTCACTTCCCACCAGTCAATAGGGACATCCACAAAATTTGTAAAAACCAGAAAGGCAAGAGAGGACCTGAAGAAAAGGGAGCCTTGTTATGCTAATGGGTGGAATGTAAGTTGCCAACTGCCTCTCTGGAGGAGTGCATTGTGTTCTCTAAAACAAGTAAACAACAGAGCTACAGAGCCAAGGGCACTTCCAGTCTAGGGAATATACCTTGGGAAAACTGAAAATCAATAAGACAGAGCGACCCCAAAATTTAGGGCTGCACTGCTTACAAGAACCTCAACTTGGGTACACCTTAAGTATCGCAGGAAAGATAAAAATTGTTCAAAAAATTGTGGTACATACGTATGATGGAATATCCCTCAGCCATGAAATCAATGTCATAAGGCAAGTAGCAGCAAAATGAGTGGATTCAGGTACGATGATTCTAAGTGAAATAAGTCACACAGAAAAAGAAACGTATCATAAGATATCACTTATGAAGATCCTGTAAACATGGCTATATATGAACTGAGTTAGGAAAGAGAACATAGTCCCACATTTAGAAAACACTCTTATGCCTGCTTAAGGGGGAAGGAGAGGTGGGGTGATGCATAAAACCAGAGTTTGATATAAGCACAGGTACCGTTCCAAAAACCAACTATGAAATAGAAAAGACCTCCACCTTCCTCAGTGAAAGGGACTCAAAACCCCATATTTCCCGCAGAGGAATATATCTGACTAGTAAGAATCTTAAAACCTATGTACTGCTATGTCTCCATAAGAGAATCAAGTGTGTCTAGCCTGGCATAATCATGGCAGCGAGAATCAGCTCAAACCCACTATAAAAAGGAATTTCAAAAAGAAAACAAAAAAACAGGGAAATTCTTTACAATTCCTTCAGGATCTCTGATGAAACCTGGAATGACCCTATCTACAATGACAGCTCGATGTGGCATAAGGCTGGACACATGGGACTGAGAGGATTGGTGAGATTGGTTGAGCAAATGCAGACGCTTGAAAGCAATAATGCATGGCACCCATTCCATGGGTCCCAACTCTCCAGGTTGAAGGGAATATTACTACAGCTATAACATGTACGGGAAACCTAGAGAATGGACACACTGTGAAGACGAAAAGTCTCTAAAACGCAAAGAATACTCCCCCTCCTGGTGCTCCGGTTTGACTTTCCAACTGCTTTACTATAAATTTCCCAACCTAGAGAGACAGCACCTTTAACCTCCTGTTTCGCACAGGTTTCCAATTTGGCAGAGGATGAATGGGAAGAGGGAGAACCAATGAGAGAGTAGCTGTTAATCATTTGGACGGGCATATGTCACTCTTATTTCCCGGGAGGAAGAAGAATTAACCAAAGTGTCAGCCACCCAACGAAAACCAGTATAGGTCCTGAACCAAAATATTGGACTTGCGTTCAGCTCACAAAAAAACGATGTAAATAATGTATCTCAGGGGCAGAGCAATTCACAAAATTGCAGAGTAATAAAGGGCAACTATCATCCAACAATCTGTTGAGGGGAGGCAAAGAGGCGGACTGGAAAGCGAGGCAGAATAGCAGGAAACAGATTTCAAGAGGTACGTTGGAATCGCTTTTAAAGCACAGGAAGAGGGGCACAACTTCGACAATGATGCAATTGGCCAAAAAGGGCGTATGTGTTTTGGCCTGAATATATTCAAGGGTAAATGCTTACGCCCTTTTTCGCCAAGCAAGCAAGTGGGCAATGCAAGTCTGCACTACAAAGTAGTATCACTTCTCACCGGTCAAAAGGGTCATGCACAAAATGGGTAAAAACCAGAAAGGCAAGACAGGCCCTGGAGAACAGGGAGCCTTGTTATGCTGATGGGCGGGGTGTAAATTGCCAACTGCCTCTATGGAGTTTTGCATTGTGTTCCCTAAAACAAGTAAACAACAGAGCTACAGAGCCAAGGGCACTTCCAGTCTAGGGAATATACCTTGGGAAAACTGAAAATCAATAACACAAAGCCAACCCAAAATTTAGGGCTACACTGCTTACAAGAACCTCAACTTGGGTACACCTTAAATATACCAGGAAATATAAAAATGGTTCAAAAAATTGTGGTACTTACATACGAAGGAATATCCCTAAGAACTGAAATCAATGTCATAAGAATAGTAGCAGCAAAATGAGTAGATTCAGGCATGATGATTCTAAGTGAAATAAGTCACACAGAAATAGAAACTTATCATAAGATATTACTTATGATGATCCTGTAAACATGGCTACATATGAAATGAGTTAGGAAAGAGAACAGAGTCTCATATTTAGAAAACACAAATGCCTGCTTAAGGGGTAAGGAGAGTTGGGGTGATGCATAAAACCAGTGTTTGATATAAGCACAGGTACCGTTCCAAAAAACAAGTATGGAATAGACAAGACCTACACCTTCCTCAGTGAAAGGGACTCAAAACCCCATATTTCCCGCAGAGGCATATATCTGACTAGTAAGAATCTTAAAACCTATGAATTGATATGTCTCCATAAGGGAATCATCTGTGTCTAGACTGGCATAAACATGGCAGTGAGAATCAGCTCAAACCCACTATAAAAAGGAATTTGAAAAACAAAAAAAACAGGGAAATTCTTTACAATTCCTTCAGGGTCTCTGATGAAACCTGGAATGACCCTATCTACAATGACAGCTGGATGTGGCATAAGGCTGGACACATGGGACTGAGAGGATTGGTGAGATTGGGTGAGCAAATGCAGACCCTTTAAAGCAATAATGCATGGCACCCATTCCATGTGTCCCAACTCCCCAGGTTGAAGGGAATATTACTACAGCTATAACATGTATGGGAAACCTAGAGAATGGACACACTGTAAGTACGAAAGATCTCTATAACTCAACGAATACTCCACCTCCTGGTGCTCCGGTTTGACTTTCCAACTGCTTTACTATCAATCTCCGAACCTAGAGAGACAGCACCTTTAACCTCCTTTTTCGCACAGGTTGCCAATTTGGCAGAGGATGAATGGGAAGTGGGAGAACCAATGAGAGAGTAGCTGTTAGGCATTTGGACGGGCATATGTCACTCTTATTTCCCTGGAGGAAGAAGAATTAACCAAAGTCTCAGCCACCCACCAAAAACCAGTATAGGTCCTGAACCAAAATATTGGACTTGCATTCAGCTTACAAATAAACGAGTTAAATAATCTAGCTCAGGGGCACAGCAATTCACAAAAAGGCAGAGTAATAAAGGGCAACTATCGTCCAACAATTTGTTGAGGGTAGGCAACGAGGTCGACTTGAAACTGAGGCAGAATAGCAGGAAACAGATTTCAAGAGATTGTTGGAATCGCCTTTAAAGCACAGGAAGAGGGGCACAACATCGACAATGATGCACTTGGCCAAAAAGGGTGTGTGCGTTTTCTCCTGAGTATATTCAGGAGAAAAGGCATACGCCCTTTTGGGCCAAGCAAGCAAGTGGGCAATACAAGCCTTTACTACAAAGAAGTATCACTTCCAACAGGTCAAAAGGGACATCCACAAAATGGGTAAAAACCAGAAAGGCAAGACAGGCCCTGGAGAACAGGGAGCCTTGTTATGTTGATAGGCGTGATGTAAATTGCCAACTTGCTCTCTGGAGGAGTGCATTGTGTTCCCTAAAAAAAGTAAACAACAGAGCTACAGAGCCAAGGGCACTTTCAGTGTAGGGAATATACCTTGGGAAAACTGAAAATCAATAAGACAGAGCCACCCCAAAATTTAGGGCTACACTGTTCACAAGAACCTCAACTTGGGTACACCTTAAATATCCCAGGAAATATAAATATGGTTCAAAAAATTGTGGTACTTACGTACGATGGAATATCCCTCAGCCATGAAATCAATGTCATAAGGCAAGTAGCAGCAAAATGAGTGGATTCAGGTACGATAATTCTAAGTGAAATAAGTCACACAGAAAAAGAAACTTATCATAAGATATCACTTATGAAGATCCTGTAAACATGGCTACACATGAACTGAGTTAGGAAAGAGAAAAGAGTCTCACATTTAGAAAACACTCTTATGCCTGCTTAAGGGGAAAGGAGAGGTGGGGTGATGCATAAAACCAGAGTTTGATATAAGCACAGGTACCGTTCCAAAAAGCAACTATGGAATAGACAAGACCTACACCTTCCTCAGTGAAAGGGACTCAAAATCCCAAATTTCCCGCAGAGGAATATATCCGACTAGTAAGAAACTTAAAACCTATGTACAGATATGTCTCCATAAGGGAATCAAGTGTGTCTAGACTGGCATAAAGATGGCAGCGAGAATCACCTCAAACCCACTATAAAAAGGATTTTCAAAAACAAAAGAAAAGGTAAATTCTATACAATTCCTTCAGGGTATATAATGAAACATGTAATGACCCTATCTACAACGACAGCTGAATGTGGCATAAGGCTGGACACATGGGACTGAGAGGATTGGTGAGATTGGGTGAGCAAACGCAGACCATTTATAGCAATAATGCGTGGGCTCCATTCCATGGGTCCCAACTCAACAGCTTGTAGTTAATATTACTACAGCTATAACAGGAACGTGAAACCTAGAGAATGGAAACACTGTGAATACGAAAGTTTTCTAAAACTCAACTAATAGTCCCTCTTCTGCTGCTCCGGTTTCACTCTCCAACTGCTTTACTATCAATCACCCAACTTGGAGAGACAGGCCCTTTAACCTCCTGGTTCACACAGGTTGCCAAATTGGCAGAGGATGAAAGGGAAGAGGGAGAACCAATGAGAGAGTAGCTGTTAGGCATTTGGACGGGCACATGTAACTATAATTGCCCGGCAGGAAGAAGAATTAACCAAAGTCTCAGTCACCCACCGGGAACCAGTATAGGTCCTGAACCAAAATTTTGGACTTGCGGTCAGCTCACAAAAACGAGTTGAGCAATGGAGCTCAGGGGCACAGCAATTCACAAACTGGCAGAATAATAAAGGACAACTATCGTCCAAAAATCTTTTGAAGGAAGGCTCCGATGCGGACTTGAAAGCAAGGCACAATAGCAGGAAACAGATTTCATGAGGTATGTTGGAATCACCTGTAAAGCAAGGGAAGAGGGGCAAAACTTCGACAATGATGCACTTGGTCAAAAAGAGCATATGCGTTTTCTGTTGAATATATTCAGGAGAAAACGCATACGCCATTATTTGCCAATCAAGTAACCGGGCAATGCAAATCTGAACAACAAAGAAGTATCACTTCGTACCGGTCAAAATGGACATCCACAAAATGTGTAAAAACCAGAAAGACAAGACATTCCCTGGAGAACATGGAGCCTTGTAATGCTGATGAGTGGGAAGTAAATTGCCAACTGCCTATCTGGATGAGTGCATTGTGTTCTCTAAAACAAGTAAACAAGACAGCTACAGACAAGGGCACTTCCAGTCTAGGGAATATACCTTGGGAAAACTGAAAATAAGTAAGACAGAGCCACCCACAAATTTAGGGCTGCGCTGCTTACAAGAACCTCAACTTGGGTACACCTTAAGTATCCCAGGAAAGATAAAAATGGTTCAAAAAATTGTGGTATATACATACGATGGAATATCCCTCGGCCATGAAATCAATGTCATAAGACCAGTAGCAGCAAAATGTATGGATTCAGGTACGATGATTCTAAGAGAAATAAGTCACACAGAGAAAGAAACTTATCATAAAATATCACTTATGAAGATCCTGTAAACATGGCTACACATGAACTGAGTTAGGAAAGAGAACAGAGTCTCACATTTAGAAAAAAATCTTATGCCTGCTTAAGGGTGATGGAGAGGTGGGGTGATGCATAAAACCAGAGTTTGATATAAGCACATGTACCATTCCAAAAACCTAATACGGAATAGACAAGACCTACACCTTCCTTAGTGAAAGGGACTCAACACCCCATATTCCCCGCAGAGGAATATATCTTACTAGTAAGAATCTTAAAACCTATGTATTGATATGTTTCCATAAGGGAAACAAGTGTGTCTAGACTGGCATAAACATGGCAGTGAGAATCAGCTCAAACCCACTATAAAAAGGAATTTCAAAAACAAAACAACAAAACAGGGAAATTCTTTACAATTCCTTCAGGGTCTCTGATGAAATCTGGAATGACCCTATCTACAACGAGAGCTGGATGTGGCATAAGGCTGGACACTTGGGTGTGAGACGATAGGTGAGACTGTGTAAGGAAATGCAGACCCTTTAAAGCAATAATGTGTGGCACCCATTCCATGGGTCCCAACTCTCCAGGTTGAAGGGAATATTACTACAGCTATAACATGTACGGGAAACCTAGAGAATGGACACAATGTGAATACGAAAGGTTTTTAAACCTCAACTAATAGTCCCTCTCCTGGTGCTCCGGTTTTAGTTTCCAACTGCTTTACTATCCATCTCCCAACTTGGAGAGACAGCCCCTTTAACCTGCTGTTTCACACAGGTTGCCAATTTGGCAGAGGATGAAAGGGAAGAGGGAGAACCAATGAGAGAGTAGTTATTAGACATTTGGAGGGGCATATGTCACTCTGATTTCCTGGCAGGAAGAATAATTAACCAAAGTCCGCCACCCACCAGGAACCAGTATAGTTCCTGAACCAAAATTTTGGACTTGCATTCAGCTCACAAAAATCAAGTTGAAAAATGGACCTCAGGGGCACAGCAATTCACAAACTGGCACAGTAATAAAGGACAACTAGCATCCAAAAATCTGGTGAGGGAACGCAACGAGGCGGCCGTCAATGCGAGGCAGAATAGCAAAAAACAGATTTCAAGAGGTGCGTTGGAATCATCTTTAAACACAGGAAGAGGGGCACAACTTCTACAATAATGCACTTGGCCAAAAAGGGCGTATGTGTTTTCTCCTGAATATATTCAGGAGAAAACGCATACGCCCTTTTTGGCCAAGCAAGCAAGCAGGCAATGCAAATCTGCACTACTAAGAAGTATCACTTCCCACCTGTGAAAAGGGACATCCGCAAAATATTTAAAAATCAGAAAGGCAAGACAGGTCCTGGAGAACAGGGAGCCTTGTTATGCTGATGGGCGGGATGTAAATTGCCAACTGCCTCTCTGAAGGAGTGCATTGTGTTCCCTAAAACAAGTAAACAACAGAGCTACAGAGCCAAGGGCACTTCCAGTCTAGGGAATATACCTTGGGAAAACTGATAATCAATAAGACAGAGCCACCCCAAAATTTAGGGCTGCACTGCTTACAAGAACCTCAACTTGGGTACACCTTAAATATCCCAGGAAGGATAAAATTGTTTCAAAAACTGTGGTACTTACGTACGATGGAATATCCCTCAGCCATGAAATCAATGTCATAGGACCAGTAGCAGCAAAATGAGTGGATTCAGCTACCATGATTCTAAGTGAAATAAGTCACACAGAAAAAGAAACGTATCATAAGATATCACTTATGATAATCCTGTAAACATGGCTACACATGAACGGAGTTAGGAAAGAGAAGAGAGTCTCAAATTTAGAAAACACTCTTATGCCTGCTTAAGGGGGAAGGAGTGGTGGGGTGATGCATAAAACCAGAGTTTGATATAAGCACAGGTACCGTTCCAAAAACCAACTATGGAATAGACAAGACCTACACCTTCCTCAGTGAAAGGGACTCAAAATCCCATATTTCCCGCAGAGGAATGTATCTGACTAGTAAGACATTTAAAACCTATGTACAGATATGTCTCCTTAAGGCAATCAAGTGTGTCTAGACTGGCATAATCATGGCAGCGAGAATCAGCTCAAACCCACTATAAAACGGAATTTCAAAATCAGAACAAAAAGAAACAGGAAAATTCATTACAATTCCTTCAGGGTCTCTGTTGAAAGTTGGAATGACCGTATCTACAATGACAGCTGGATGTGGTATAAAGCTGGACACATGGGACTGAGAGGATTGTTGAGATAGGGTGAGCAAATGCAGACCCTTTAAAGCAATAATGCATGGCACCCATTCCATGGGGCCAATGTCTCCAGGTTGAAGGGAATATTACTACACCTATAACATGTACGGGAAACCTAGAGAATGGACACACTGTGAATACGAAAGGTCTCTAAAACTCAAGGAATACTCCCACTCCTGGTGCCCCGGTTTGAATTTCCAACTGCTTTACTATCAATCTCCCAACTTGGAGAGACAGCCCATTTAACATCCTGGTTTGCACAGGTTGCCAATTTGGCAGAGGATGAAAGGGAAGAGGGAGAACCAATGAGAGAGTAGCTTTTAGGCATTTGGACGGGCACATGTCACTCTTATTTCCCGGGTGGAAGAAGAATTAACCAAAGTCTCAGACACCCACCGGGAACCAGTATAGGTACTGAACCAAAATTTTGGACATGCGTTCAGCTCACAAAAAACGAGTTAAAAATGGAGCTCAAGATCACAGCAATTCACAAACAGGCAGAGTAATAAAGGACAACTATCATCCAACAATCTGTTGAGGGAAGGCAACGAGGCGGACTTGAAAGTGAGGCAGAATAGCAGGAAACAGATTTCAAGAGGTATATTGGAATCGCCTTTAAAGCACAGGAAGAGGGGCACAACTTCGACAATGATGCACTTGGCCAAAAAGGGCGTATGCGTTTTGTCCTGAATATATTCAGGAGAAAATGCATACGCCCTTTTTGCCAAGCAAGCAAGCGGGCAATGCAAATCTGCACTGCAAAGAAGTATCATTTCCCTCCAGTCAAAAGGGATATCCACAAAATGGGTAAAATTCAGAAAGGCAAGACAGGCCCTGGAGAACAGGGAACCTTGTTATGCTGATGGGCGGGATGTAAATTGCAAACTGCCTCTCTGGAGGAGTGCATTGAGTTCCCTAAAATAAGTAAACAACAGAGCTACAGAGCCAAGGGCACTTCCAGTCTAGGGAATATACCTTGGGAAAACTGAAAATCAATAAGACAGAGCCACACCAAAATTTAGGGCTGCACTGCTTACAAGAACCTCAACTTGGGTACACCTTAAGTATCCCAGGAAATATAAAAATGGTTCAAATAATTTTGGTATTTACATACGATGGAATATCCCTCAGCCATGAAATCAATGTCATAAGACCAGTAGCAGCTAAAGGAGTGGATTCAGGTACGATGATTCTAACTGAAATAAGTCACACAGAAAAAGAAACTTATCATAAGATATCACTTATGAACATCCTGTAAAAATGGCTACATATGAACTGAGTTAGGAAAGAGAACAGAGTGTCACATTTAGAAAACACTCTTATGCCTGCTTAAGTGGGAAGGAGAGGTGGGGTGATGCATAAAACCAGAGTTTCATATAAGCACAGGTACCATTCAAAAACCAACTATGGAATAGCCAAGACTTACACCTTCCTCAGTGAAAGGGATTCAAAACCCCATATTTCCCACAGAGGAATATATTGGATTAGTTAGAATCTTAAAACATATGTATTGATATGTCTCCGTAAGGGAATCAAGTGTGTCTAGACTGGCATAAACATGGCAGCGAGAATCATCTCAAACCCACTATAAAAGGGAATTTCAAAAACAAAACAACAAAACAGGGAAATTCTTTAGAATTCCTTCAGGGTCTCTGATGAAACCTGGAATGACCCTATCTACAATGACAGCTGGATGTGGCATAAGGCTGGACACATGGGACTGAGAGGATTGGTGAGATAGGGTGTGCAAATGCAGACCCTATAAAACAATAATGCATGGCAAACATTCCATGGATCCCAACTCTCCAGGTTGAAGAGTATATTACTACAGCTATAAAATGTACGGGAAACCTAGAGACTGGACACACTGTGAATACGAAAGGTCTCTAAAACTCAACGAATAGTCCCTCTCCTGGTGCTCAGGTTTGACTTTCCAACTGCTTTACTATCAATCTCCCAGCTTGGAGAGACTGCACCTTTAACCTCCTGTTTTGCACAGGTTGCCAATTTGGCAGAGGATGAAAGGGAAGAGGGAGAACCAATGAGAGAGTAGCTGTTAGGCATTTGGACGGGCACATGTCACTCTTATTTCCCGGGAGGAAGAAGAATTAACCAAAGTCTAAGCCACCCACCGTGAACAAGTAGAGGTCCTGAACGAAAATATTGGACTTGGGTTCAGCTCACAATAAACGAGTTAAATTATGGAGCTCAGGGGAACAGCAATACACAAACTGGTAGAGTAATAAAGGACAACTATCGTACAAAAATCTGTTGAGGGAAGGCAACGAGGTGGAATTGAAAGCGAGGCAGAATAGAAGGAAACAGATTTCAACAGATACATTGGAATCGCTTTTAAAGCACAGGAAGAGGGGCACAACTTCGAAAATGATGCACTTGGCCAAAAAGGGCGTATGCGTTTTCTCCTGAGTATATTCAGGAGAAAACGCATACGCCCTTTTTGGCCAAGCAAGCAAGCGGGCAATGCAAATCTGCACTACAAAGAAGTATCACTTCCCACAGGTCAAAAGGGATATCCACAAAATGGGTAAAAAGCAGAAAGGCAAGACAGGGCCTGGAGAACAGGGAGCCTTGTTATGCTGATGGGCGGGATGTAAATTGCCAACTGCCTCTCTGGAGGAGTGCATTTTGTTCCCTAAAACAAGTAAACAACAGAGCTACAGAGACAAGGGCACTTCCAGTCTAGGGTATATACCATGGGAAAACTGAAAATCAGTAAGACAGAGCCACCCCAAAATTTAGGGCTGCACTGCTTACAAGAACCTCAACTAGGCTACACCTTAAATATCCCAGGAAAGACATAATTTTTTCAAGAGATTGTGGTAATTACATACGATGGAATATTTCTCTGCCATGAAATCAATGTCATCAGGCCAGTAGCAGCAAATTTAGTGGATTCAGTTACGAGGATTCTAAGTTAAATTAGTCACAGAGTAAAATAAACTTATCATAAGATATCACTTATGAAGGTCATGTAAACATGGCTGCACATGAATTGAGTTAGTAAAGAGAAGAGAGTCTCACATTTAGAAAACACTCTTACACCTGCTTAAGGGTTAAGGAGAGGTGGGGTGTTGCATAAAACCAGAGTTTGATATTAGTAAAGGCTCCATTCCAGAAACCAAATACAGAATAGAAAAGATCTACACCTTCCTCACTGAAAAGGAATAAACACCCCATACTTCACTCAGAGGAATATATCTGACTAGTAAGAATCTTCAAACCTATATATTGATATGTCTCCGTAAGGGATCAAGTGTGTCTACACTGGCATAAAAATGCAGTGGGAATCAGCTCAAACTCACTATAAAAAGGAATTTCAATAACAAAACAACAAAACAGGGAAATTCTTTACAATTCCTTCAGGGTCTCTGATGAAACCTGAAATGAACCTATCTACAACTACAGCTTGATTTGGCATAATGCTGGACATTTGGGACTGAGAGGATTGGTGAGACTGGGTGAGCAAATACAGACAGTTTAAAGCAATAATGCATGGCCTCCATTCCATGGTTCCAAACTCTCCAGGTGGAAGGGAATATTACTACAGCTATAACATGTACGTGAAACCTAGAGAATGGACACACTGTGTATACGAAAGGTTTCTAAAACTCAACTAATTTTCCCTCTCCTGGTGCTCCAATTTGAGTTTCCAACTGCTTTACTATCAATCTCTCAACTTGGAGAGACAGCCCCTTTAACCTCCTGGATAACACAGGTTGCCAATTTGGCAGAGGATGAAAGGGAACAGGGAGAACCAATGAGAGAGTAGCTGTTAGGCATTTGGACGGGCATATGTCACCCTAATTGCACGGCAGGAAGAATAATTAACCAAGGACTCATGCCCCTGCCGGGAACCAGTATAGGTCCTGAACCGAAATTTTGGACTTGCGGTCAGCTCACAAAAAACGATTTGATAAATGGAGCACAGGGGCACAGCAATTCACAAACTGGCAGAGTAATAAAGGACAACTATCGTCCAAAAATATTTTGAAGGAAGGCAACGAAGCGGACTTGAAACTGAGGCAGAATTGCAGAAACAGATTTCAAGAGGTACGTTGGAATCACCGGTAAAGCACAGGAAGAGGGACACAATTTCGACAATGATGCACTTGGCCAAAAATGGTTTATTCGTTTTCTTCTGAATATATTCTGGAGAAAACGCATACACACTTTTTGGCCAAGCAAGCAGGCGGGCAATGCAAATCTGCATTACAAAGAAGTATCCCTTCCCACCGGTCAAAAGGGACATCGGCAAAACGTGTAAAAACCAGAAAGGCAAGAGAGGGCCTGCAGAACAGGGAGCCTTGTTATGCTGATGGGCGGGATGTAAGTGGCAACTGCCTCTCTGGAGGAGTGCACTGTGTTCCCTAAAACAAGTAAACAACAGAGCTACATAGAGAAGGGCACTTCCAGTCTAGGGAATATACCTTGGGAAAACTGAAAATCAATAAGACAGAGCCACCCCAAAATTTAGGGATGCACTGCTTACAAGAACCTCAACTTGGGTACACTTTAAATATACCAGGATAGTTAAAAATTGTTCAAAAAATTGTGGTATTTACGTACGATGGAATATCCCTCAGCCATGAAATCAATGTCATAAGACCAGTAGCAGCAAAATGAGTGGATTCAGGTATGATGATTCTAAGTGAAATAAGTCACACAGAAAAAGAATCTTATCATACGATATCACTTAAGAAGATCCTGTAAACATGGCTACACATGAAGTGAGTGAGGAAAGAGAACAGTGTCTCACATTTAGAAAACTCTCTTATGCCTGCTTAAGGGGGAAGGAGAGGTGGGGTGATGCATAAAACCAGAGTTTGATATAAGCACAGTTGTCGTTCCAAAAACCAACTATGGAATAGACAAGACCTACAACTTCCTCAGGGAAAGGGACTCAAAAATGTATATTTTCTGCAGAGGAATATAACTGACTAGTAAGAATCTTAAAACCTATGTATTGATAGGTCTCCGTCAGGGAATCAAGTGTGTCTAGACTGGCATAAACACGGCAGTGAGAGTCAGCTCAAACCCACTATAAAAAGGAATTTCAATAACAAAACAACAAAACAGGGAAATTCTTTACAATTCCTTCAGGGTCTCTGATGAAACGTGGAATGAACATATCTACATCTACAGCTTGATGTGGCATAAGGCTGGACACTTGGGACTAAGAGGATTGGTGAGACTGGGTGAGCAAACACAGACCATTTAAAGAAATAATGCATGGCCTCCATTCCATGGTTCTAAACTCTCCAGGTTGAAGAGAATATTACTACAGCTATAACATGTACGGGAAACCTAGAGAATGGACACACTGTGTATACGAAAGTTTTCTAAAACTCAACTAGTTGTCCCTCTCCTGGTGCTCCAGTGTGACTTTCCAATTGCTTTACTATCAATCTCCCAACTTGGAGAGACAGCCGCTTTAATCTCCTGGATAACACGGGTTGCCAATTTGGCAGAGGATGAAAGGGAACAGGGAGAACCAATGAGAGAATAGCTGTTAGGCATTTGAACGGGCACATGTCAGTCTAATTGCCTGGCAGAAAGAAGAATTAACCAAAGACTCATCCCCCTGCTGGGAACCAGGATAGTTCTTGAACCGAAATTTTGGACTTGCGGTCAGCTCACAAAAAACGATTTGATAAATTGTGATCAGGGGCACAGAAATTCACAAACTGGCAGTGTACTAAAGGACAACTATCGTCCAAAAATATTTTGAAGGAAGACAACGAGGCGGACTTGAAAGCGAGGCAGAATAGCAGGAAAAAGATTTCAAGGTGTACTTTGGAATCAGCTGTAAAGCACAGGAAGAGGGGCACAACTACGACAATGATGCACTTGGCCAAAAATAGTGTATGTGTTTTCTCCTGAATATATTCAGGAGAAAACACATACGCCCTTTTTGGCCAAGCCAGCAAGCAGGCAATGCAAATCTGCAGTACAAAGAAGTGTCACTTCCAACCAGTCAATAGGGACATCCACAAAATTTGTAAAAACCAGAAAGGCAAGAGAGGACCTGAAGAAAAGGGAGCCTTGTTATGCTAATGGGTGGAATGTAAGTTGCCAACTGCCTCTCTGGAGGAGTGCATTGTGTTCCCTAAAACAAGTAAACAACAGAGCTACAGAGCCAAGGGCACTTCCAGTCTAGGGAATATACCTTGGGAAAACTGAAAATCAATAAGACAGAGCGACCCCAAAATTTAGGGCTGCACTGCTTACAAGAACCTCAACTTGGGTACACCTTAAGTATCGCAGGAAAGATAAAAATTGTTCAAAAAATTGTGGTACATACGTATGATGGAATATCCCTCAGCCATGAAATCAATGTCATAAGGCAAGTAGCAGCAAAATGAGTGGATTCAGGTACGATGATTCTAAGTGAAATAAGTCACACAGAAAAAGAAACGTATCATAAGATATCACTTATGAAGATCCTGTAAACATGGCTATATATGAACTGAGTTAGGAAAGAGAACAGAGTCCCATATTTAGAAAACACTCTTATGCCTGCTTAAGGGGGAAGGAGAGGTGGGGTGATGCATAAAACCAGAGTTTGATATAAGCACAGGTACCGTTCCAAAAACCAACTATGAAATAGAAAAGACCTCCACCTTCCTCAGTGAAAGGGACTCAAAACCCCATATTTCCCGCAGAGGAATATATCTGACTAGTAAGAATCTTAAAACCTATGTACTGATATGTCTCCATAAGAGAATCAAGTGTGTCTAGCCTGGCATAATCATGGCAGCGAGAATCAGCTCAAACCCACTATAAAAAGGAATTTCAAAAAGAAAACAAAAAAACAGGGAAATTCTTTACAATTCCTTCAGGATCTCTGATGAAACCTGGAATGACCCTATCTACAACGACAGCTCGATGTGGCATAAGGCTGGACACATGGGACTGAGAGGATTGGTGAGATTGGTTGAGCAAATGCAGACGCTTGAAAGCAATAATGCATGGCACCCATTCCATGGGTCCCAACTCTCCAGGTTGAAGGGAATATTACTACAGCTATAACATGTACGGGAAACCTAGAGAATGGACACACTGTGAAGACGAAAAGTCTCTAAAACGCAAAGAATACTCCCCCTCCTGGTGCTCTGGTTTGACTTTCCAACTGCTTTACTATAAATTTCCCAACCTAGAGAGACAGCACCTTTAACCTCCTGTTTCGCACAGGTTTCCAATTTGGCAGAGGATGAATGGGAAGAGGGAGAACCAATGAGAGAGTAGCTGTTAGGCATTTGGACGGGCATATGTCACTCTTATTTCCCGGGAGGAAGAAGAATTAACCAAAGTGTCAGCCACCCAACGAAAACCAGTATAGGTCCTGAACCAAAATATTGGACTTGCGTTCAGCTCACAAAAAAACGATGTAAATAATGTATCTCAGGGGCAGAGCAATTCACAAAATTGCAGAGTAATAAAGGGCAACTATCATCCAACAATCTGTTGAGGGGAGGCAAAGAGGCGGACTGGAAAGCGAGGCAGAATAGCAGGAAACAGATTTCAAGAGGTACGTTGGAATCGCTTTTAAAGCACAGGAAGAGGGGCACAACTTCGACAATGATGCAATTGGCCAAAAAGGGCGTATGTGTTTTGGCCTGAATATATTCAAGGGTAAATGCTTACGCCCTTTTTCGCCAAGCAAGCAAGTGGGCAATGCAAGTCTGCACTACAAAGTAGTATCACTTCTCACCGGTCAAAAGGGTCATGCACAAAATGGGTAAAAACCAGAAAGGCAAGACAGGCCCTGGAGAACAGGGAGCCTTGTTATGCTGATGGGCGGGGTGTAAATTGCCAACTGCCTCTATGGAGTTTTGCATTGTGTTCCCTAAAACAAGTAAACAACAGAGCTACAGAGCCAAGGGCACTTCCAGTCTAGGGAATATACCTTGGGAAAACTGAAAATCAATAAGACAAAGCCAACCCAAAATTTAGGGCTACACTGCTTACAAGAACCTCAACTTGGGTACACCTTAAATATACCAGGAAATATAAAAATGGTTCAAAAAATTGTGGTACTTACATACGAAGGAATATCCCTAAGAACTGAAATCAATGTCATAAGAATAGTAGCAGCAAAATGAGTAGATTCAGGCATGATGATTCTAAGTGAAATAAGTCACACAGAAATAGAAACTTATCATAAGATATTACTTATGATTATCCTGTAAACATGGCTACATATGAAATGAGTTAGGAAAGAGAACAGAGTCTCATATTTAGAAAACACAAATGCCTGCTTAAGGGGTAAGGAGAGTTGGGGTGATGCATAAAACCAGTGTTTGATATAAGCACAGGTACCGTTCCAAAAAACAAGTATGGAATAGACAAGACCTACACCTTCCTCAGTGAAAGGGACTCAAAACCCCATATTTCCCGCAGAGGCATATATCTGACTAGTAAGAATCTTAAAACCTATGAATTGATATGTCTCCATAAGGGAATCATGTGTGTCTAGACTGGCATAAACATGGCAGTGAGAATCAGCTCAAACCCACTATAAAAAGGAATTTGAAAAACAAAAAAAAAACAGGGAAATTCTTTACAATTCCTTCAGGGTCTCTGATGAAACCTGGAATGACCCTATCTACAATGACAGCTGGATGTGGCATAAGGCTGGACACATGGGACTGAGAGGATTGGTGAGATTGGGTGAGCAAATGCAGACCCTTTAAAGCAATAATACATGGCACCCATTCCATGTGTCCCAACTCCCCAGGTTGAAGGGAATATTACTACAGCTATAACATGTATGGGAAACCTAGAGAATGGACACACTGTAAGTACGAAAGATCTCTATAACTCAACGAATACTCCACCTCCTGGTGCTCCGGTTTGACTTTCCAACTGCTTTACTATCAATCTCCGAACCTAGAGAGACAGCACCTTTAACCTCCTTTTTCGCACAGGTTGCCAATTTGGCAGAGGATGAATGGGAAGTGGGAGAACCAATGAGAGAGTAGCTTTTAGGCATTTGGACGGGCATATGTCACTCTTATTTCCCTGGAGGAAGAAGAATTAACCAAAGTCTCAGCCACCCACCAAAAACCAGTATAGGTCCTGAACCAAAATATTGGACTTGCATTCAGCTTACAAATAAACGAGTTAAATAATCTAGCTCAGGGGCACAGCAATTCACAAAAAGGCAGAGTAATAAAGGGCAACTATCGTCCAACAATTTGTTGAGGGTAGGCAACGAGGTCGACTTGAAACTGAGGCAGAATAGCAGGAAACAGATTTCAAGAGATTGTTGGAATCGCCTTTAAAGCACAGGAAGAGGGGCACAACATCGACAATGATGCACTTGGCCAAAAAGGGTGTGTGCGTTTTCTCCTGAGTATATTCAGGAGAAAAGGCATACGCCCTTTTGGGCCAAGCAAGCAAGTGGGCAATACAAGCCTTTACTACAAAGAAGTATCACTTCCAACAGGTCAAAAGGGACATCCACAAAATGGGTAAAAACCAGAAAGGCAAGACAGGCCCTGGAGAACAGGGAGCCTTGTTATGTTGATAGGCGTGATGTAAATTGCCAACTTGCTCTCTGGAGGAGTGCATTGTGTTCCCTAAAAAAAGTAAACAACAGAGCTACAGAGCCAAGGGCACTTTCAGTGTAGGGAATATACCTTGGGAAAACTGAAAATCAATAAGACAGAGCCACCCCAAAATTTAGGGCTACACTGTTCACAAGAACCTCAACTTGGGTACAACTTAAATATCCCAGGAAATATAAATATGGTTCAAAAAATTGTGGTACTTACGTACGATGGAATATCCCTCAGCCATGAAATCAATGTCATAAGACCAGTAGCAGCAAAATGAGTGGATTCAGGTACGATGATTCTAAGTGAAATAAGTCACACAGAAAAAGAAACATATCATAAGATATCACTTATAAAGATCCTGTAAACATGGCTACACATGAACTGAGTTAGGAAAGAGAAAAGAGTCTCACATTTAGAAAACACTCTTATGCCTGCTTAAGGGGGAAGGAGAGGTGGGGGGATGCATAAAACCAGAATTTGATATAAGCACAGGTACCGTTCAAAAAACCAACTATGGAATAGACACGACCTACACCTTCCTCAGTGAAAGGGACTCAAAACCCCATATTTCCCGCAGAGGAATATATCTGACTAGTAAGAATCTTAAATCCTATGTATTGATATGTCTCAGTAAGCGAATCAAGTGTGTCTAGACTGGCATAAACATGGCAGTGAGAATCAGCTCAAACCCACTATAAAAAGGAATTTGAAAAACAAAAAAATAATGGGAAATTCTTTACAATTGCTTCAGGATTTCTTATGAAACCTGGAATGACCCTATCTACAATGACAGCTGGATTTGGCATAAGGCTGGACACATGGGACTGAGAGGATTGGTGAGATTGGGTGAGCAAATGCAGACCCTTTAAAGCAATAATGCATGGCACCCATTCCATGGGTCCCATGTCTCCAGGTTGAAGGGAATATTACTACAGCTATAAAATGTACGGGAAACCTTGAGAATGGACACACTGTGAATAAGAATGGTCTCTAAAACTCAAAGAATAGTCCCTCTCCTGGTGCTCCGGTTTGACTTACCAACTGCTTTACTATCAATCTCCCAACTTGGAGAGAAAGCACCTTTAACGTCCTGGTTCGCACCGGTTGCCAATTTGACAGAGGAGGAAAGGGAAGAGGGAGAACAAATGAGAGAGTAGCTGTTAGGCATTTGGACGGGCACATGTCACTCTTATATCCCGGGAGGAAGAAGAATTAAACAAAGTGTCAGCCACCCACCGAGAACCAGTATAGGTCTTGAACCAAAATTTTGGACTTGTGTTCAGCTCACAAAAAACAAGTTAAAAATGGAGCTCAGGGGCACAGCAATTCACAAACTGGCAGAGTAATAAAGGAAAACTATCGTCCAAAAATCTGTTGAGGGAAGGAAACCTGGCGGACTTGAATGCGAGGCAGAATAGCAGGAAACAGATTTCACGAGGTACGTAGGAATCACCTTTAAAGCACAGGAAGAAGGGCACAACATCGACAATGATGCACTTGGCCAAAAAGTGCGTAAGCGTTTTCTCCTGAATATATTCAGGAGAAAACGCATACAGCCTTTTTGGCCAAGCAGGCAAGGGGGCAATGCAAATCTGCACTACAAAGAAGTATCACTTCCCACCAGTCAAAAGGGACATCCACAAATTGGGTAAAAACCAGAAAGGAAAGACAGGCCCTGGAGAACAGGGAGCCTTGTATGCTGATGGGTGGGATGTAAATTGCCAACTGCCTCACTGGAGGAGTGCATTGTGTTCCCTAAAACAAGTAAACAACAGAGCTACAGAGCCAAGGGCACTTCCAGTCTGGGGAATATACCTTGGGAGAACTGAAAATCAATAAGACACATCCACCCCAAAATTTAGGGCTGCACTGCTATCAAGAACCTCAACTACGGTACACCTTAAATATACCAGGAAATATAAAAATGATTCAAAATTGTTGTACTTACATAGGATGGAATATCCCTCAGTCATGAAATCAATAACATAAGACAGGTAGCAGCAAAATGTGTGGATTTAGGTACGATGATTCTAAGTGAAATAAGTCACACAGAAAAAGAAACCTATCATAAGATATCACTTATGAAGATCCTGTAAACATGGCTTCACATGAACTGAGTTAGGAAAGAGAACAAAGTCTCCCATTTAGAAAACACTCGTATGCCTGCTTAAGGGGGAAGGAGAGGTGGGGGGATTCATAAAACCAGAGTTTGATATAAGCACAGGTACCATTCCAAAAACCAACTATGTAATAGACAAGATCTACATCTTCCTCAGTGAAAGGGACTCAAAACCCCATATTTCCCGCAGAGGAATATATCTGACTAGTAAGAATCTTAAAACCTATGTATTGATATATCTCCGTAAGAGAATCAAGAGTTTCTAGACTGGCATAATCATGGCAGCGAGAATCAGCTCAAAACCACTATAAAAAGTAATTTCAAAAACAAAATAAAAAAAACAGGGAAATTCTTTACAGTTCCTTCAGGTTCTCCTTTGACACCTGGAATGACCCTATCTAAAACGACAGCTGGATGTGGCATAAAGCTGGACACATGGGACTGAGAGGCTTGGTGAGATTGGGTGAGCAAATACAGACCCTTTAATGCAATAATGCATGGCACCCATTCCATGGGTCCCAACTCTCAAGGTTGAAGGGAATATTACTACAGCTATAACATGTTTGGGAAACCTAGATAATGGACACACTGTGAATACGAAAGGTTTCTAAACCTCAACGAATAGTGCCTCTCCTGGTGCTCCAGTTTGACTTTCCAACTGCTTTACTATCAATCTCCCAACTTGGAGAGACAGCAACTTTAAACTCCTGGTGCGCTCAGCTTGCCAATTTGGCAAAGGATGAAAGAGAAGAGGGAGAACCAATGAGAGATTAGCTGTTAGGCACTTGGACGGGCACCTGTCACTCTTATTTCCTGGGAGGAAGAAGAAATAAGCAATGTCTCAGCCACCCTCCGGGAACCAGTATAGGTCCTGAAGCAAAATATTGGACTTGCGTTCAGCTCACAAATAACGAGTAAAAAAATGGAGCTATGGGGCAGAGCAATTCAAAAACTGGCAGAGTAATAAAGGCCAACTATCATCCAAAAATGTGTTGAGGGAAGGCAATGATGCGGACTTGAAACTGAGGCAGAATAGCAGGAAACAGATTTCAAGGGATTGTTGGAATCGCCTTTAAAGCACAGGAAGAGGGGCACAACATCGACAATGATGCACTTGGCCAAAAAGGGCGTGTGCGTTTTCTCCTGAGTATATTCAGGAGAAAAGGCATACGCCCTTTTGGGCCAAGCAAGCAAGTGGGCAATACAAGCCTTTACTACAACGAAGTATCACTTCCAATCGGTCAAAAGGGACATCCACAAAATGGGTAAAATTCAGAAAGGCAAGAAAGGCCCTGGAGAACAGGGAGCCTTGTTGTGCTGATGGGAGGGATGTAAATTGCCAACTGCCTCTCTGCAGGAGGGCACTGTGTTCCCTAAAACAAGTAAACAACAGAGCTTCAGAGCCAAGGACACTTCCAGTCCAGGGAATATACTTTGGGGAAACTGAAAATCAATTAGACAGAGCCACCCCCAAATTTAGGGAAGCACTGCTTACAAGAACCTCAACTTGGGTACACCTGAAATATCCCAGGAAATATAAAAATGGTTCAAAAAATTGTGGTACTTGCGTACGATGTAATATCCCTCAGCCATGAAATCAATGTCTTAATTCCAGTAGCAGCAAAATGAGTGGATTCAGGTACGATGATTCTAAGTGAAATAAGTCACACAGATAAACAAACTTATCATAAGATATCACTTATGAAGGTCCTGTAAACATGGATACACATGAACTGAGATAGGAAAGAGAACAGAGTCTCACATTTAGAAAACACTCTTATGCCTGCTTAAGGGGGAAGGAGAGGTGCGGTGATGCATTAAACCAGAGTTTGATATAAGCACAGGTACCGTTCCAGAAACCAACTATGGAATAGACAAGACCTACACCTTCCTCAGTGAAAGGGACTCAAAACCCCATATTTCCCGCAGAGGAATATATCTGACTCGTAAGAATCTTAAAAACTATGTATTGATATGTCTACATAAGGGAATTATGTGTGTCTAGACTGGCATAAACATGGCAGCGAGAATCAGCTCAAACCCACTAAAAAAAGGAATTTCAAAAACAAAACAAAAAAACAGGAAAATTCTTTACAATTCCTTCAGGGTCTCTGATGAAACCTGGAATGACACTATCTACAACGATAGATAGATGTGGCATAATGCTGGACACATGGGACTGAGAGGATTGGTGAGACTGGGTGAGAAAATGCAGAACCTTTAAAGCAATAATGCATGGCACCCATTCCATGGGTCCCAACTCTCCAGGTTGAAGGGAATATTACTACAGCTATAACATGTATGGGAAACCTAGAGAATGGACACACTGTGAATACGAATGGTCTCTAAAACTCAACGAATACTCCCCCTCCAGGAGCTCCGGTTTGATTTTCCAACTGCTTTACTATCAGTCTCCAACCCTGGAGAGACAGTAACTTTAACCTCCTATTTCGCACAGGTTGCCTATTTGGCAGAGGATGAATGGGAAGAGGGAGAACCAATGAGAGAGTAGCTGTTAGGCATTTGGACGGGCACATGTCATTCTTATTTCCCGGGAGGAAGAAGAATTTACCAAAGTCTCAGCCACCCACCGAGAACCAGTATAGGTACTGAACCAAAATATTAAACTTGCATTCAGCTCAGAAAAAATGAGTTAAATAATGTAGCCCATGGGCACAACAATTCACAAACTGGCAGAGTAATAAAGGACAACTATCATCGCAAAATCTGTTCAGGGAAGGCAACGAGCCGGACTTGAAAGCGAGACAGAATAGCAGGAAACCGATTACAAGAGGAAATTTGGAATCGGCTTTAAAGGACAGGAAGAGGGGCTCAACTTCGATAATGATGCACTTGGCCAAAAAGGGCGTATGCGTTTTCCCCTGAATATATTCAGGAGAAAAAGCATACGCCCTTTTTGGCAAAGCAAGCAAGTAGGCAATGCAAATCTGCAGTACAAAGAAGTATCACTTCCCACCGGTCAAAAGGGACATCCACAAAATCGGGAAAAATCAGAAAGGCTAGACAGGCCCTGGAGAAAAGGGAGCCTTTTTATGCTGATGAGCGGGATGTAAATTGCCAACTGCCTCTCTGGAGGAGTGCATTGTGTTCCCTAAAACAAGTAAACAACAGAGCTACAGAGCCAAGGGCACTTCAAGTCTAGGGAATATACTTTTGGAAAACTGAAAATCAATAAGACAGAGCCACACCAAATTTAGGGCTTCACTGCTTACAAGAACCTCAACTTGGGTTCACCTTAAATATCCCAGGAAAGATAAATATGGCTCAAAAAATTGTGGTGCTTATGTACGATGGAGTATCCCTCAGCCATGAAATCAATGTCATAAGACCAGTAGCAGCAAAATGAGTGGATTCAGGTACGATGATTCTAAGTGAAATAAGTCACACAGAAAAATAAACGTATCATAATCTATCACTTATGAAGATCCTGCAAACATGGCTACACATGAACTGAGTTAGGAAAGAGAACAGAGTCTCACATTTAGAAAACACTCTTATGCCTGCTTAAGGGGGATTGAGAGGTGGGGTGATGCATAAAACCAGAGTTTGATATAAGCACTGGTACCGTTCCAAAAACCAACTATGGAATAGACAAGACCTACACCTTCCTCAGTGAAAGGGATTCAAAATCCCATATTTCCCGCAGAGGAATATATCTGACTAGTAAGAATCTTAAAACCTATGTATTGATATGTCTCCGTAAGGGAATCAAGTGTGTCTAGACTGGCATAAATATGGCAGCGAGAATCAGCTCAAACCCACTAGAAAAAGGAATTTTAAAACCAAAAAAAAAGGGAAATTCTTTAGAATTCCTTCAGGGTCTCTGATGAAACCTGGAATGACCCTATCTACAATGACAGCTGGATATGGCATAAGGCTGGATACCTGGGAATGAGAGGATTTGTGAGAATGGGTGAGCAAATGCAGACCCTTTAAAGCAATAATGCATGGCACCCATTCCATGGGTCCCAACTCCCCAGGTTGAAAGGAATATAACTACAGTAATAACATGTACAGGAAACCTAAGTTGGACACATTGTGAATACGAAAGTTCTCTAAACTCAACGAATATTCCTTCTCCTTGTGCTCAAGTTTGACTTTCCAACTGCTTTACTGTCAATCTCCCAAATTGGAGAGACAGCACCTTTAACCCCCTGGTTCACACAGGTTGCCAATTTGGAAAAGGATGAAAGGAATAGGGAGAACCAATGAGAGAGTAGCTCTTAGGCATTTGGACGGGCACATATCACTCTTATTTCCCGGGAGGAGAAGAATTAATTGAAGTTTCAGCCACCCACCGAAAACCAGTATAGTTCCTGAACCAAAATATTGGACTTGCGTTCAGCTCACAAAAAACGAGTTGAAAAATGGAGCTCATGGGCAAAGCAATTCACAAACTGGCAGAGTAATAAAGGGCAACTATCTTCCAACAATCTGTTGAGGGAAGGCAACTAGGCGGACTTGAAAGCTAGGCAGAATAGCAGGAAACAGATTTCAAGAGGTACGTTGGAATCGCCTTTAAAACACAGGAAGAGGAGCACAACTTCGACAATGATGCACATGGCAAAAAATGCCATATGCTTTTTCTCCTGAATATATTCAGGGGAAAACGCATACGCACTTTTGGCCAAGCAAGCAAGTGGGCAATGCAGGTCTGCACTACAAAGAAGTATCACTTCCCACCAGTCAATAGGGACATCCACAAAATGGGTAAAAACCAGAAAGGCAAGACAGGCCCTGGAGAACAGGGAGCCTTGTTATGCTGATGGCCGGGATGTAAATTGCCAACTGCCTCTCTGGAGCAATGCATTGTGTTCCCTAAAACAAGTAAACAACAGAACTACAGAGCCAAGTACACTCCCAGTCTAGGGAATATACCTTGGGAAAATTGAAAATGAATAAGACAGAGACACCCCAAAATTTAGGACTGCACTGCTTACAAGAAACTCAACTTGGGTACACCTAAAGTATCCCAGGAAAGGTAAAAATTGTTCAAAATATTGTGGTACTTACGTATGATGGAATATCCCTCAGCCATGAAATCAATGTCATAAGACCAGTAGCGCAAAATGAGTGGATTCAGGTACTATGATTTTAAGTGAATTAAGTCACAGAGAAAAAGAAACTTAGCATAAGATATCACTTATGAAGATCCTGTAAACATGGCTACACATGAACTGAGTTAGGAAAGAGAAGAGAGTCTCACATTTAGAAAACACTCGTATGCCTGCTTAAGGGGGAAGGAGAGGTGGGGTGATGCATAAAACCAGAGTTTGATATAAGCACAGGTACCCCTCCAAAAACCAACTATGGAATAAACAACACCTACACCTTCCTCAGTGAAAGGGACTCAAAACCCCACATTTCCCTCAGAGGAATATATCTGACTAGTAAGAATGTTAAAACCTATGTATTGATATGTCTCCGTAAGGGAATCAAGTGTGTCTAGACTGGCATAAAGATGGCAGCGAGAATCAGACGAAACCCACTATAAAACGGAATTTCAAAAACAAAACAAAAAAACAGCGAAATTCTTTACAATTCCTTCAGGCTCTCTGATGAACCTTGGAATGACCTTATGTACAATGACAGCTAGAGGTGGCATAAGGCTGGACACATGGGACTGAGAGGATTGGTGAGATTGGGTGAGCAAATGCAGACCCTGTAAAGCAATAATGCATGCCACCCATTCCATGGGTCCCAAATCTCCAGATTGAAGGGAATATTACTACAGATATAACAGGTATGGGAAACCTAGAGAATGGACACACTGTAAATACGAAAACTTTCAAAACTTAACGAATAGTCCCTCTCCTTGTGCTCCAGTTTGACATTCCAACTGCTTTACTATCAATCTCCCAACTTGGAGAGACAGCACCATTAACCTCCTGGTTTGCACAGGTTGCCAATTTGGCAAAGGATGAAAGGGAAGAGGGAGAACCAAAGAGAGAGTAGCTGTTAGGCATTTGGACGGGCACATGTCACTCTTATTTCCTGGGAGGAAGAAGAATTAACCAAAGTCTCAGCCACCCACCGGGAACCAGTATAGGTCCTGAACCAAAATATGGGACTTGCGTTCAGCTCACAAAAAACGAGTTAAAAAATGGAGCTCAGGGGCACAGCAATTCACAAACTGGCAGAGTAATAAAGGACAACTATCATTCAAAAATCAGTTGAGGGAAGGCAATGAGGTGGACTTGAATGTGAGGCAGAATAGCAGGAAACAGATTTCAAGAGGTACGTTGGAATCGCCTTTAAAGCACAGGAAGAGCGGCACAACTTCGACAATGATGCACTTGGCCAAAGAGGGAGTATGTGTTTCCTCCTGAATATGTTCAGGAGAAAACGCATACGACCTTTTTGGCCTAGCAAGCAAGTGGGCAATGCAAATCTGCACTATAAAGAAGTATCACAACCCACCGGTCCTAAGGGACATCCACATAAAGGGTAATAACCAGAAATTCAAGACAGGCCCTGGAGAAAAGGGAGCCTTGTTATGCTGATGGCCGGGATGTAAATTGCCAACTGCCTCTCTGGAGGAGTGCATTGTGTTCCCTAAAACAAGTAAACAACAGAGCTACACAGCCAAGAGCACTTCCAGTCTAGGGAATATACCTTGGGCAAACTGAAAATCAATAAGACAGAGACAGCCCAAAATTTAGGGCTGCACTGCTTACAAGAACCTCAACTTGTCTACACATTAAATATCCCTGGAAACATAAAAATGGTTCAAAAAATTGTGGTACTTACGTACGATGGAATATCCCTCAGCCATGAAATCAATGTCATAAGACCAGTAGCAGCAAAATGAGTGGATTCAGGTACGATGATTCTAAGTGAAATAAGCCACACAGAAAAAGAAACTTATCATAAGATATCACTTATGAAGGTCCTGTAAACATGGCTACACATGAACTGAGTTAGGAAAGAGAAGTGAGTTTGACATTTAGAAAACATTTTTATGCCTGCTTAAGGGCGAAGGAGAGGTGGGGTGATGCATAAAACAAGAGTTTGATATTAGTTCAGGTACCGTTCCACAAACCATATACGGAATAGACAAGAACTACACCTTGCTCAGTGAAAGGGACTCAACTCCCCATATTCCATGCAGAGGGATATATCTTACTAGTAAGAATCTTAAAACCTATGTATTGATATGTCCCCATAATGGAATCAAGTGTGTCTAGACAGGCATAAACATGGCAGTGAGAATCAGCTCAAACCCACGATAAAAAGGAATTTCAAAAACGAAACAAAAAAACAGGGAAATTCTTAACAATCCCTTCAGGGTCTCTGATGAAACCTGGAATGACCCTATCTACAATGACAGCTGGATGTGGCATAAGGCTGGACACATGGGACTGAGAGGATTGGTGAGATTGGGTGAGCAAATGCAGACCCTATAAAGCAATAATGCATGGCAACCATTCCATGGGTCCCAACTCTCCATGTTGAAGAGTATATTACTACAGCTATAAAATGTACGGGAAACCTAGAGACTGGACACACTGTGAATACGAAAGGTCTCTAAAACTCAACGAATAGTCCCTCTCCTGGTGCTCAGGTTTGACTTTCCAACTGCTTTACTATCAATCTCCCAGCTTGGAGAGACTGCACCTTTAACCTCCTGTTTTGCACAGGTTGCCAATTTGGCAGAGGATGAAAGGGAAGAGGGAGAACCAATGAGAGAGTAGCTGTTAGGCATTTGGACGGGCACATGTCACTCTTATTTCCCGGGAGAAAGAAGAATTAACCAAAGCCTAAGCCACCCACCGCAAACCAGTATAGGTCCTGAACCAAAATATTGGACTTGCGTTCAGCTCACAATAAACGAGTTAAATTATGGAGCTCAGGGGCACAGCAATTCACAAACTGGTGGAGTAATAAAGGACAACTATCGTACAAAAATCTGTTGAGGGAAGGCAACGAGGCGGAATTGAAAGCGAGGCAGAATAGAAGGAAACAGATTTCAACAGATACGTTGGAATCGCTTTTAAAGCACAGGAAGAGGGGCACAACTTAGAAAATGATGCACTTGGCCAAAAAGGGCGTATGCATTTTCTCCTGAGTATATTCAGGAGAAATCACATAAGCCCTTTTTGGCCAAGCAAGCAAGCGGGCAATGCAAATCTGCACTACAAAGAAGTATCACTTCCCACAGGTCAAAAGGGATATCCACAAAATGGGTAAAAAGCAGAAAGGCAAGACAGGGCCTGGAGAACAGGGAGCCTTGTTATGCTGATGGGCGGGATGTAAATTGCCAACTGCCTCTCTGGAGGAGTGCATTTTGTTCCCTAAAACAAGTAAACAACAGAGCTACAGAGACAAGGGCACTTCCAGTCTAGGGTATATAACTTGGGAAAACTGAAAATCAGTAAGACAGAGCCACCCCAAAATTTAGGGCTGCACTGCTTACAAGAACCTCAACTAGGCTACACCTTAAATATCCCAGGAAAGACATAATTTTTTCAAGAGATTGTGGTAATTACATACGATGGAATATTTCTCTGCCATGAAATTAATGTCATCAGGCCAGTAGCAGCAAATTTAGTGGATTCAGTTACGAGGATTCTAAGTTAAATTAGTCACAGAGTAAAATAAACTTATCATAAGATATCACTTATGAAGGTCATGTAAACATGGCTACACATGAACTGAGTTAGTAAAGAGAAGAGAGTCTCACATTTAGAAAACACTCTTACACCTGCTTAAGGGGTAAGGAGAGGTGGGGTGTTGCATAAAACCAGAGTTTGATATTAGTAAAGGCTCCATTCCAGAAACCAAATACAGAATAGAAAAGATCTACACCTTCCTCACTGAAAAGGAATAAACACCCCATACTTCCCTCAGAGGAATATATCTGACTAGTAAGAATCTTCAAACCTATATATTGATATGTCTCCGTAAGGGATCAAGTGTGTCTAGACTGGCATAAAAATGCAGTGGGAATCAGCTCAAACTCACTATAAAAAGGAATTTCAATAACAAAACAACAAAACAGGGAAATTCTTTACAATTCCTTCAGGGTCTCTGATGAAACCTGAAATGAACCTATCTACAACTACAGCTTGCTTTGGCATAATGCTGGACATTTGGGACTGAGAGGATTGGTGAGACTGGGTGAGCAAACACAGACAGTTTAAAGCAATAATGCATGGCCTCCATTCCATGGTTCCAAACTCTCCAGGTGGAAGGGAATATTACTACAGCTATAACATGTACGTGAAACCTAGAGAATGGACACACTGTGTATACGAAAGGTTTCTAAAACTCAACTAATTGTCCCTCTCCTGGTGCTCCAGTTTGACTTTCCAACTGCTTTACTATCAATCTCTCAACTTGGAGAGACAGCCCCTTTAACCTCCTGGATAACACAGGTTGCCAATTTGGCAGAGGATGAAAGGGAATAGGGAGAACCAATGAGAGAGTAGCTGTTAGACATTTGGACGGGCATTTGTCACTCTAATTGCCCGCAGGAAGAATAATTAACCAAGGCTCATCCCCCTGCCGGGAACCAGTATAGGTCCTGAACCGAAATTTTGGACTTGCGGTCAGCTCACAAACAACGATTTGATAAATGGAGCTCAGGGGCACAGCAATTCACAAACTGGCAGAGTAATAAAGACAACTATCGTCCAAAAATATTTTGAAGGAAGGCAACGAGGCGGACTTGAACCCGAGGCAGAATTGCAGGAAACAGATTTCAAGAGGTACATTGGAATCACCTGTAAAGCACAGGAAGAGAGGCACAATTTCGACAATGATGGACTTGGCCAAAAATGGTTTATTCATTTTCTTCTGAATATATTCTGAAGAAAACGCATACACACTTTTTGGCCAAGCAAGCAGGCGGGCAATGCAAATCTGCACTACAAAGAAGTATCCCTTCCCACCGGTCAAAAGGGACATCGGCAAAATGTGTAAAAACCAGAAAGGCAAAAGAGGGCCTGCAGAACAGGGAGCCTTGTTATGCTGATGGGCAGGATGTAAGTTGGCAACTGCCTCTCTGGAGGAGTGCACTGTGTTCCATAATACAAGTAAACAACAGAGCTACATAGTGAAGGGCACTTCCAGTCTAAGGAATATACCTTGGGAAAACTGAAAATCAATAAGACAGAGCCACCCCAAAATTTAGGGATGCACTGCTTACAAGAACCTCAACTTGGGTACACTTTAAATATCCCAGGAAAGTTAAAAATTGTTCAAAAAATTGTGGTATTTATGTACGATGGAATATCCCTCAGCCATGAAATCAATGTCATAAGACCAGTAGCAGCAAAATGAGTGGATTTAGGTATGATGATTCTAAGTGAAATAAGTCACACAGAAAAAGAATCTTATCATACGATATTACTTAAGAAGATCGTGTAAACATGGCTACACATGAAGTGAGTGAGGAAAGAGAACAGTGTCTCACATTTAGAAAACTCTCTTATGCCTGCTTAAGGGGGAAGGAGAAGTGGGGTGATGCATAAAACCAGAGTTTGATATAAGCACAGGTACCGTTCCAAAAACCAACTATGGAATAGACAAGACCTACAACTTCCTCGGGGAAAGGGACTCAAAAACGTATATTTTCTGCAGAGGAATATATCTGACTAGTAAGAATCTTAAAACCTATGTATTGATATGTCTCCATCAGGGAATAAAGTGTGTCTAGACTGGCATAAACACGGCAGTGAGAATCAGCTCAAACCCACTATAAAAAGGAATTTCAATAACAAAACAACAGAACAGGGAAATTCTTTACAATTCCTTCAGGGTCGCTGATGAAACGTGGAATGAACATATCTACAACTACAGCTTGATATGGCATAAGGCTGGACACTTGGGACTAAGAGGATTGGTGAGACTGGGTGAGCAAACACAGACCGTTTAAAGAAATAATGCATGGCCTCCATTCCATGGTTCTAAACTCTCCAGGTGGAAGGGAATATTACTACAGCTATAACATGTATGGGAAACCTAGAGAATGGACACACTGTGTATACGAAAGTTTTATAAACCTCAACTAGTTGTCCCTCTCCTGGTGCTCCAGTTTGACTTTCCAACTGCTTTACTATCAATCTCCCAACTTGGAGAGACAGCCCCTTTAATCTCCTGGATAACACAGGTTGCCAATTTGGCAGAGGATGAAAGGGAACAGTGAGAAACAATGAGAGAATAGCTGTTAGGCATTTGGACGGGCACATGTCACCCTAATTGCCTGGCAGAAAGATGAATTAACCAAAGACTCATCCCCCTGCTGGGAACCAGGATAGTTCTTGAACCGAAATTTTGGACTTGCGGTCAGCTCACAAAAACCGATTTGATAAATGGAGCTTAGGGGCACAGCAATTCACAAACTGGCAGTGAAATAAAGGACAACTATCGTCCAAAAATCTTTTGAAGGAAGACAACGAGGCGGACTTAAAAGCGAGGCAGAATAGCAGGAAAAAGATTTCAAGGGGTACTTTGGAATCACCTGTAAAGCACAGGAAGAGGGGCACAACTTCGACAATGATGCACTTGGCCAAAAATAGTGTATGTGTTTTCTCGTGGATATATTCAGGAGAAAACACATACGCCCATTTTAGCCAAGCCAGCAAGCAGGCAATGCAAATCTGCAGTACAAAGAAGTATCACTTCCCACCAGTCAATAGTGACATCCACAAAATGTGTAAAAATCAGAAAGGCAAGAGAGGACCTGAAGAACAGGGAGCCTTGTTATACTAATGGGTGGAATGTAAGTTGCCAACTGCCTCTCTGGAGGAGTGCATTGTGTTCCCTAAAAGAAGTAAACAACAGAGCTACAGAGCCAAGGGCACTTCCAGTCTAGGGAATATACCTTGGGAAAACTGAAAATCAATAACACAGAGCCACCCCAAAATTTAGGGATGCACTGCTTACAAGAACCTCAACTTGGGTACACCTTAAGTATCCCAGGAAAGATAAAAATTGTTCAAAAAATTGTGGTACATACGTATGATGGAATATCCCTCAGCCATGAAATCAATGCCATAAGACAAGTAGCAGCAAAATGAGTGGATTCAGGTACAATGATTCTAAGTGAAATAAGCCACACAGAAAAAGAAACATCATAAGATATCACTTATGAAGATCCTGTAAACATGGCTACATATGAACAGAGTTAGGAAAGAGAACACAGTCCCACATTTAAAAAACAAACTTATGCCTGCTTAAGGGGAAAGGAGAGGTGGGGTGATGCATAAAACCACAGTTTGATATAAGCACAGGTACCGTTCCAAAAACCAACTATGAAATAGACAAGACCTACACCTTCCTCAGTGAAAGGGACTCAAAACCCCATATTTCCCGCAGAGGAATATATCTGACTAGTAAGAATCTTAAAACATATGTATTGATATGTCTCCATAAGAGAATCAAGTGTGTCTAGACTGGCATAATCTTGGCAGCGAGAATCAGGTCAAACCCACTATAAAAAGGAATTTCAAAAAGAAAACAAAAAAACAGGGAAATTCTTTACAATTCCTTCAGGGTCTCTGATGAAACCTGGAATGACCCTATCTACAACGACAGCTGGATGTGGCATAAGGCTGGACACATGGGACTGAGAGGATTGGTGAGATTGGTTGAGAAAATGCAGACCCTTTAAAGCAATAAAGCATGGAACCCATTCCATGGGTCCCAACTCTCCAGGTTGAAGGGAATATTACTACAGCTATAACATGTACGGGCAACCTAGAGAATGGACACAATGTGAATACGAAAAGTCTCTAAAACGCAAAGAATACTCCCCCTCCTGGTGCTCCGGTTTGACTTTCCAACTGCTTTACTATCAATCTCCCCACCTAGAGACACAGCACCTTTAACCTCCTGTTTCGCACAGGTTTCCAATTTGGCAGAGGATGAATGGGAAGAGGGAGAACCAATGAGAGAGTAGCTGTTAATCATTTGGACGGGCATATGTCACTCTTATTTCCCGGGAGGAAGAAGAATTAACCAAAGTGTCAGCCACCCAACGAAAACCAGTATAGGTCCTGAACCAAAATATTGGACTTGCGTTCAGCTCACAAAAAAACGATGTAAATAATGTATCTCAGGGGCAGAGAAATTCACAAAATGGCAGAGTAATAAAGGGCAACTATCGTCCAACAATCTGTTGAGGGGAGGCAATGAGGCGGACTTGAAAGCTAGGCAGAATAGCAGGAAACAGATTTCAAGAGGTACGTTGGAATCGCCTTTAAAGCACAGGAAGAGGGGCACAACTTCGACAATGATGCACGTGGCCAAAAATGGCATATGTGTTTTGGCCTGAATATATTCAGGGGAAAACACTTACGCCGTTTTTCGCCAAGCAAGCAAGTGGGCAATGCAAGTCTGCACTACAAAGTAGTATCACTTCCCACCGGTCAAAAGGGACATGCACAAAATGGGTAAAAACCAGAAAGGCAAGACAGGCCATGGAGAACAGGGAGCCTTGTTATGCTGATGGGCGGGATGTAAATTGCCAACTGCCTCTATGGAGGATTGCACTGTGTTCCCTAAAACAAGTAAACAACAGAGCTACAGAGCCAAGGGCACTTCCAGTCTAGGGAATATACCTTGGGAAAACTGAAAATCAATAAGACAGAGCCAACCCAAAATTTAGGGCTACACTGCTTACAAGAACCTCAACTTGGGTACACCTTAAATATCCCAGGAAATATAAAAATGGTTCAAAAAATTGTGGTACTTACATACGAAGGAATATCCTTAAGCCATGAAATCAATGACATAAGAATAGTAGCAGCAAAAGGAGTAGATTCAGGCATGATGATTCTAAGTGAAATAAGTCACACAGAAAAATAAACTTATCATAAGATATTACTTATGATGATCCTGTAAACATGGCTACATATGAACTGAGTTAGGAAAGAGTACAGAGTCTCACATTTAGAAAACACTCTTATGCCTGCTTAAGGGGTAAGGAGAGGTGGGCTGATGCATAAAACCAGTGTTTGATATAAGCACAGGTACCGTTCCAAAAACCAAGTATGGAATAGACAAGACCTACACCTTCCTCAGTGAAAGGGACTCAGAACCCCATATTTCCCGCAGAGGAATATATCTGACTAGTAAGAATCTTAAAACGTATGAATTGATATGTCTCCATAAGGGAATCAAGTGTGTCTAGACTGGCATAAACATGGCAGTGAGAATCAGCTCAAACCCACTATAAAAAGGAATTTGAAAAACAGAAAAACAGGGAAATTCTTTACAATTCCTTCAGGGTCTCTGATGAAACCTGGAATGACCCTATCTACAATGACAGCTGGATGTGGCATAAGGCTGGACACATGGGACTGAGAGGATTGGTGAGATTGGGTGAGCAAATGCAGACCCTTTAAAGCAATAATGCATGGCACCCATTCCATGGGTCCCAACTCTCCAGGTTGAAGGGAATATTACAACAGCAATAACATGTATGGGAAACCTAGAAAATGGACACACTGTAAATACGAAAAATCTCTAAAACTCAACGAATACTCCACCTCCTGGTGCTCCTGTTTTAATTTCCAACTTCTTTACTATCAATCTCCGAACCTAGAGAGACAGCACTTTTAACCTCCTGTATCCACAGGTTGCCAATTTGGCAGAGGATGAATGGGAATTGGGAGAACCAATGAGAGAGTAGCTGTTAGGCATTTGGACGAGCATATGTCACTCTTATTTCCCTGGAGGAAGAAGAATTAACCAAAGTCTCAGCCACCCACAAAAAACCAGTATAGGTCCTGAACCAAAATATTGGACTTGCGTTCAGCTTACAAATAAACGAGTTAAATAATGTAGCTCAGGGGCACAGCAATTCACAAAAAGGCAGAGTAATAAAGGGCGACTATCGTCCAACAATTTGTTGAGGGGAGGCAACGATTCGGACTTGAAAGCGAGGCAGAATAGCAGGAAACAGATTAAAGAGTTACATTGGAATCGCCTTTAAAGCACAGGAAGAGGGGCACAACTTTGACAGTGATGCACTTAGCCAAAAAATGCGTATGCGTTTTCTCCTGAATATATTCAGGAGAAAACGCATACGCCCTTTTTGGCCAAGAAAGCAAGTGGGCAATGCAAGTCTGCACTACAAAGAACTATCACTTCCCACCGGTCAAAAGGGACATACACAAAATGGGTAAAAACCAGAAAGGCAAGACAGGCCCTGGAGAACAGGGAGCCTTGTTATGTTGATAGGCGGGATGTAAATTGCCAACTGACTCTCTGGAGGAGTGCACTGTGTTCCCAAATACAAGTAAACAACAGAGCTACAGAGCCAAGGGCACTTTCAGTGTAGGGAGTATACCTTGGGAAAACTGAAAATCAATAAGACAGAGCCACCCCAAAATTTAGGGCTACACTGTTCACAAGAACCTCAACTTGGGTACACCTTAAATATCCCAGGAAATATAAATATGGTTAAAAAAATTGTGGTACTTACTTACGATGGAATATCCCTCAGCCATGAAATCAATGTCATAAGACCAGTAGCCACAAAATGAGTGGATTTAGGTACGATGATTCTCAGTGAAATAAGTCACACAGAAAAAGAAACTTATCATAAGATATCACTTATGAAGATCCTGTAAACCTGGCTTCACATGAACTGAGTTAGGAAAGAGAACAAAGTTTCACATTTAGAAAACACTCGTATGCCTGCTTAAGGGGGAAGGAGAGGTGGGGGAATTCATAAAACCAGAGTTTGATATAAGCACAGGTACCATTCCAAAAACCAACTATGGAATAGACAAGATCTACATCTTCCTCAGTGAAAGGGACTCAAAACCCCATATTTCCCGCAGAGGAATATATCTGACTAGTAAGAATCTTAAAACCTATGTATTGATATGTCTCCGTAACAGAATCAATTGTTTCTAGACTGGCATAATAATGGCAGCGAGAATCAGCTCAAAACCACTATAAAAAGGAATTTCAAAAACAAAACAAAAAAACAGGGAAATGCTTTACAGTTCCTTCAGGTTCTCCTTTGAAACCTGGAATGACCCTATCTAAAATGACAGCTGGATGTGACATAAAGCTGGACACATGGGACTGAGAGGCTTGGTGAGATAGGGTGAGCAAATACAGCCCCTTTAAAGCAATAATGCATGGCACCCATTCCATGGGTCCCAACTCTCAAGGTTGAAGGGAATATTACTACAGCTATAACATGTATGGGAAACCTAGAGAATGGACACACTGTGAATACGAAAGGTTTCTAAAACTCAACGAATACTGCCTCTCCTGGTGCTCCAGTTTGGCTTTCCAACTGCTTTACTATCAATCTCCCAACTTGGAGAGACAGCAACTTTAAACTCCTGGTGCGCTCAGCTTGCCAATTTGGCAAAGGATGAAAGAGAACAGGGAGAACCAATGAGAGAGTAGCTGTTAGGCATTTGGACGGTCACCTGTCACTCTTATTTCCTGGGAGGAAGAAGAATTAACCAATGTCTCAGCCACCCACCGGGAACCAGTATAGGTCCTGAAGCAAAATATTGGATTTGCGTTCAGCTCACAAAAAACGAGTAAAAAAATGGAGCTATGGGGCAGAGCAATTCACAAACTGGCAGAGTAAAAAAGGCCAGCTATCATCCAAAAATGTGTTGAGCGAAGGCAACGAGGCGGACTTGAAACTGAGGCAAAATAGCAGGAAAGAGATTTCAAGAGATTGTTGGAATCGTCTTTAAAGCACAGGAAGAGGGGCACAACATCGACAATGATGCACTTGGCCAAAAAGTGTGTATGCGTTTTATCCTGAGTATATTCAGGAGAAAAGGCATAAGCCCTTTTGGGCCAAGCAAGCATGTGGGCAATACAAGTCTTTACTACAAAGAAGTATCACTTCCAACCGGTCAAAAGGGACATCCACAAAATGGGTAAAATTCAGAAAGGCAAGACAGGCCCTGGAGAACAGGGAGCCTTGTTATGCTGATGGGTTGGATGTAAATTGCCAACTGCCTCTCTGCATGAGTGCACTGTGTTCCCTAAAACAAGTAAACAACAGAGCTACAGAGCCAAGGGCACTTCCAGTCTAGGGAATATACCTTGGGAAAACTGAAAATCAATAAGACAGAGCCAACCCAAAATTTAGGGCTTCACTGCTTACAACAACCTCAACTTGGGTACATCTTAAATATCCCAGGAAATATAAAAATGGTTCAAAAAATTGTGGTACTTGCGTACGATGGAATATCCCTCAGCCATGAAATCAATGTCTTAATTCCAGTAGCAGCAAAATGAGTGGATTCAGGTACGATGATTCTAAGTGAAATAAGTCACACAGAAAAACAAACTTATCATATGATATCACTTATGAAGGTCCTGTAAACATGGATACACATGAACTGAGTTAGGAAAGAGAACAGAGTCTCACATTTAGAAAACACTCTTATGCCTGCTTAAGGGGGAAGGAGAGGGGCGGTGATGCATTAAACCAGAGTTTGATATAAGCACATGTACCGTTCCAAAAACCAACTATGGAATAGACAAAACCTACACCTTCCTCAGTGAAAGGGACTCAAAACCCCATATTTCCCGCAGAGGAATATATCTGACTCGTAAGAATCTTAAAAACTATGTATTGATATGTCTCCATAAGGGAATTATGTGTGTCTAGACTGGCATAAACATGGCAGCGAGAATCAGCTCAAACCCACTAAAAAAATGAATTTCAAAAACAAAACAAAAAAACAGGAAAATTATTTACAATTCCTTCAGGGTCTCTGATGAAACCTGGAATGACCCTATCTACAATGATAGCTAGATGTGGCATAATGCTGGACACATGGGACTGAGAGAATTGGTGACACTGGGTGAGCAAATGCAGACCCTTTAAAGCAATAATGCATGGCACCCATTCCATGGGTCCCAACTCTCCTGGTTGAAGGGAATATTACTACAGCTATAATATGGATGGGAAACCTAGAGAATGGACACACTGTGAATACGAAAGGTCTCTAAAACTCAACGAATACTCCCCGTCCAGGGGCTCCGGTTTGATTTTCCAACTGCTTTACTATCAGTCTGCAACCCTGGAGAGACAGTAACTTTAACCTCCTATTTCGCACAGGTTGCCTATTTGGCAGAGAATGAATGGGAAGAGGGAGAACCAAAGAGAGAGTAGCTCTTAGGCATTTGGACGGGCACATGTCACTCTTATTTCCCGGGAGGAAGAAGAATTAACCAAAGTCTCAGCCACCCACCGAGAACCAGTATAGGTACTGAACCAAAATATTAAACTTGCGTTCAGCTCAGAAAAAATGAGTTAAATAATGAGCCCAGGGGCACAGCAATTCACAAACAGGCAGAGTAATAAAGGACAACTTCCTTCCAAAAATCTGTTGAGGGAAGGCAACGAGGCGGACTTGAAAGCGAGGCAGAATAGCAGGAAACAGATTTCAAGTGGTACATTGCAATCACATTTGAAGCACAGGAAGAGGGGCACAACTTCGACAATGATGCACATGGCCAAAAAGTGCGTATGTGTTTTCTCCTGAATATGTTCAGGAGAAAACGCGTACGTCCTATTTGGCCTAGCAAGCAAGTGGGCAATGCAAATCTGCACTACAAAGAAGTATCCCTTCCTATCGGTCATAAGGGACATCCACAAAATTGATAAAATCCAGAAAGGCAAGACAGGCATTGCAGAACTGGGAGCCTTTTTATGCTGATGGCCGGGATGTAAATTGCCAACTGCCTCTCTGGTGGAGTGCATTGTGTTCTGTAAAACAAGTAATCAACAGAGCTACAGAGCCAAGGGCACTTCCAGTCTAGGGAATATACCTTGGGAAAACTGAAAATCAGTAAGACCGAGACACCCGAAAATTTAGGGCTGCACTGCTTACAAGAAACTCAACTTGGGTACACCTTAAGTATCCCAGGAAAGGTAAAAATTGTTCAAAATATTGTGGTACTTACATATGATGGAATATCCCTCAGCCATGAAATCAATGTCATAAAACCAGTAGCAGCAAAATGAAAGGATTCAGGTACCATGATTCTAAGTGAAATAAGTCACACAGAAAAAGAAACTTATCATAATATATCACTTGTTTAAGATCCTGTAAACATGGCTATACATAAACTGAGTTAGGAAAGAGAACAGAGTCTCACATTTAGAAAACACTCTTATGCCTACTTAAGGGGGAAGGAGAGGTGGGGTGATACATAAAACCAGAGTTTGATAAAAGCAGAGGTATTGTTCCAAAAACCACCTATGGAATAGACAAGACCTACACCTTCCTCAGTGAATGGGACTCAAAACACCATATTTCCCGCAGAGGAATATATCTGACTAGTAAGATTCTTAAAACCTATGTACTGGTATGTCTCCATAAGGGAATCAAGTGTGTCTAGACTGGCATAAACATGGCAGTGAGAATCAGCTCAAACCCAGTATAAAGAGGAATTTCTAAAACAAAACAAAAAAACAGGGAAATTCTTTACAATTCCTTCAGGGTCTCTGATGAAACCTGGAATGACCCGATCTACAATGACAGCTGTGTGTGGCATAAGGCTGGACACATGGGACTGAGAGTATTGGTGAGATTGGGTGAGCAAATGCAGACCCTTTAAAGAAATAATGCATGGCACCCATTCCAAGGGTCCAAACTCTCCAGGTTGTAGGGAATATTACTATAGCTATAACATGTATGAGAAACCTAGAGAATGGACACACTGTAAATACGAAAGGTTTCTAAAACTCAACGAATATTCCCTTTTCTTCTGCGCCAGATTGACGTTCCAACTGCTTTACTATCAATCTCCCAACTTGGAAAGACAGCATCTTTAACCTCCTGGTTCTCCCAGGTTGCCAATTTGGCAAAGGATGAAAGGGAAGAGGGAGAACCAATGAGAGAGTAGCTGTTAAGCATATGGACGGGCACATGTCACTCTTATTTCCCGGGGGGATGAAGAATTAACCAAAGTATCAGAGACCCACCAAAAACCTCTATCGGTCCAGAACCAAAATATTGGTCTTGCGTTCAGCTCACAAAAAACGAGTTAAAAAATGGAGCTCAGGGGCACAGCAATTCAAAAACTGGCAGAGTAATAAAGTGCAACTATCGTCCAATGATCTGTTGAGGGAAGGCAACTAGGCGGAATTGAAAGCGAGGCAGAATAGCAGGAAACGGATTTCAAGATGTACGTTGGAATCGCCTTTAAAGCACACGAAGAGGGACAAACTTCGACTATGATGCACTTGGCCAAAAAGGGCTTATGTGTTTTCTCCTGAATATACTCAGGAGAAAACGCATACGCCCTTTTTGGCCAAGCATGCAAGCGGGCAATGCAAACCTGCAGTACAAAGTAGTATCACTTCCCACCAGTCAAAACGGACACCCACAAAATGGGTAAAAACCACAAAGCCAAGACAGGCCCAGGAGTACAGGGAGCCTTGTTATGCTGATGGGCGGGATGTAAATTGCCAACTGCCTCTCTGGAGGAGTGCATTGTGTTCCCTAAACCATGTAAAAAACAGAGCTACAGAGCCAAGGGTACTTCCAGTCTAGGGAATATACCTTGGGAAAACAGAAAATCAATAAGACAGAGCCACCCCAAAATTTAGGGCTGCACTTCTTACAAGAACCTCAACTTGTGTAAAACTTAAATATCCCAGGAAATATAAAAATGGTTCAAAAAATTGTGGTACTTACGTACGATGGAATATCCCTTAGCCATGAAATCAATGTCACATGACCAGTAGCAGCCTAATGAGTGGATTCAGGTACGATGATTCTAAGTGAAATAAGTCACACAGAAAAAGAAACATATCATAAGATATCACTTATGAACATCCTGTAAACATGGCTACACATGAACTGAGTTAGGAAAGAGAACAGAGTCTCACATTTAGAAAACACTCTTATGCCTGCTTAAGGAGAAAGGAGAGGTAGGGTGATGCATAAAACCAGAGTTTGATATACGCACAGGTACCGTTCCATAAACCAACTATGGAATAGACAAGACCTACACCTTCCTCAGTGAAAGGGACTCAAAACCCCATATTTCCCGCAGAGGAATATATCTGACTAGTAAGAATCTTAAAACCTATGTATTGATATGACTTCTTAAGGGAATCATGTGTGTCTAGACTGGCATAAACATGGCAGAGAGAATCAGCTCAAACCCACTATAAAAAGGAATTTCAAAAACAAAACAAAAAAACAGGGAAATTCTTTACAAATCCTTCAGGGTCTCTGATGAAACCTGGAACGACCCTATCTACAACGACAGCTGGATGTGGCATAAGGCTGGACACATGGGACTGAAAGGAGTGGTGAGATTGGGTGAGCAAATGCAGACCCTTTAAAGCAATAATGCATGGCACCCATTCCATGGGTACCAACTCTCCAGGTTGAAGGGAATATTACTATAGCTATAACATGTATGGGAAACCTAGAGAATGGACACACTCTGAATACGAAAAGTTTCTAAAAGTCAACGAATAGTCCCACTTCTTGTGCTCCAGCTTGATTTTCCAACTGCTTTACTATCAATCTCCCAACTTGGAGAGACAGCACCTTTAACCTCCTGGTTCTCCCAGGTTGCCAATTTGGCAGAGGATGAAAGGGAAGAGGGAGAACCAATGAGACAGTAGCTGTTATGCATTTGGACCGGCACATGTCACTCTTATTTCCCGGGAGGAAGAAGAATTGACCAAACCCTCAGCCACCCACCGAAAACCAGTACAGGTTCTGAACCAAAATACTGGACTTGCGTTCAGCTCACAAAAAACGAGTTAAAAAATGGAGCTCAGGGGCACAGCAATTCACAAACTGGCAGAATAATAAAGGGCAACTATCGTCCAAAAATCTGTTGAGGGAAGGCAGCGAGATGGACTTGAAAGCGAGGCAGAATAGCAGGAAACAGATTTCAAGAGGTACGTTGGAATAACATGTAAAGCACAGGAAGAGGGGCACAATTTCGACAATGATGCACTTGGCCAAAAAGGGAGTATGCATTTTCTCTTGAATATATACAGGAGAAAACGCATACGTCCTTTTTGGCCAAGCAAGCAAGCGGGCAATGCAAATGTGCACTACAAAGAAGTATCACTTCCCACGGGTCAAAAGGGACATCCACAAAATGGGTAAAAACCAGAAAGGCAAGACAGGCCCTGGAGAACAGGGAGCCTTGTTATGCTGATGGGCGGCATGTACATTAACAACTGCCTCTCTGGATGAGTGCATTGTGTTCCCTGAAAGAAGTAAACAACTGAGCTACAGAGCCAAGGGCACTTCCAGTCTAGGGAATATACCTTGGGAAAACTCAAAATCAATAAGCAGAGCTCCCCCAAAATTTACGGCTGCACTGCTTACAAGAACCTCAACTTGGGTACACCTTAAGTATACTAGGAAAGGTAAAAATTGTTCAAAAAATTGTGGTACTTACGTATGATGGAGTATCCCTCAGCCATGAAATCAATGTCATAAAACCAGTAGCATCAAAATGAGTGGATTCAGGTACGATGATTCTAAGTGAATTAAGTAACACAGAAAAAGAAACTTATCATAAGATATCACTTATGAAGATCCCGTAAACATGGCTACACATGAACTGCGTTAGGAAAGAGAACAGAGTCTCACATTTAGAAAAAACTCTTATGCCTGATTAAGGGGGAAGGAGAGGTGAGGTGATGCATAAAACCAGAGTTTGATATAAGCACAGGCACTGTTCCAAAAAGCAACTATGGAATAGACAAGACCTACACCTTCCTCAGTGAAAGGGACTCAAAACCCAATATTTCCCGCAGAGGAATATATCTGTCTAGTATGAATCTTAAAATCTATGTATTGATATGTCTCCGTAAGGGAATCAAGTGTGTCTAGACTGGCATAAACATGGCAGCGAGAATCAGCTCAAACCCACTGTAAAAAGGAATTTCAAAAAAAAAAAAAAAAACAAGGAAATTCTTTACAATTCCTTCAGGGTCTCTGATGAAACCTGGAATGACCTTATTTAAAACGACCCCTGGATGTGGCATAAGGTTGGACACATGGGACTGAGAGTATTGGTGAGATTGCGTGAGCAAATAGAGACCTTTTAAAGCAATAATTCATGGCACCCATTCCATGGGTCCCAACTCTCCAGGTTGAAGGGAATATTACTATAGCTATAACATGTATGGGAAACCTAGAGAATGGACACACAGTGAATACCAAAGGTTTCTAAAACTCAACGAATAGTCCCACTCCTGGTGTTCGGTTTGACTTTCCAACTGCTTTAATATCAATCTCCCAACTGGGAGAGACAGCACCTTTAACCTCCTGGTTTGCACAGGTTGCCAATTTGGCAGCGGATGAAAGCGAATAGGGAGAACCAATGAGAGAGTAGCTGTTAGGCATTTGAACGGGCTCATGTCACTCTTATTTCCCGTGAGGAAGAAGAATTAAACAAAGTCTCAGCCAACCACCGAAAACCAGTATAGGTTCTGAACCAAAATATTCTACTTGCGTTCAGCTCACAAAAAAATGAGTTAAAAATTGGAGCCCAGTGGCACAGCAATTCACAAATTGGCAGAGTAATAAAGGGCAACTATCGTCCACAAATCTCTTGAGGGAAGGTAATGAGGCAGACTTGAAAGCAAGGCAGAATAGCAGGAAACAGATTTCAAGAGATACGTTGGAATCGCCTTTATAGCACAGGAAGAGGGGCACAACGTCGAAAATGATGCACTTGGCCAAAAAGGGCGTATGCGTTTTCACCTGAATATATTCAGGAGAAAACGCATACGAACTTTTTGGCCAAGCAAGCAAGTAGGCAATGCAAATCTGCACTACAAAGAAGTATCATTTCCCACAGGTCAAAAGGGACATCCACAAAATGGGCAAAAATCAGAAAGGCAAGACAGGCCCTGGAGAACAGGGAGCCTTGTTATGCTGATTGGCGGGATGTAAATTGCCAACTGCCTCTCTGGAGGAGTGCATTGTGTTCCCTAAAACAAGTAAACAACAGGGCTAGAGAGCCAAGGGCACTTCCAGTCTAGGGAATATACCTTTGTAAAATTGAAAATCAATAAGACAGAGCCACCCCCAAATTTAGGGCTGCACTGCTTACAAGAACCTCAACTTGGGTACACCTGAAATATCCCAGGAAAGATAAATATGGTTCAAAAAACTGTGGTACTTATGTACGATGGAATATACCTCAGCCATGAACTCAATGTCATAAGACCAGTAGCAGCAAAATGAGTGGATTCAGGTACGATGATTCTAAGTGAAATAAGTCACACAGAAAAAGAAACTTATCATAAGCTATCACTTATGAAGATCCTGTAAACATGGCTACACATGAACTGAGTTAGGAAAGAGAACAGAGTCTCACATTTACAAAACACTCTTATGCCTGCTTAAGGGGGATTGAGAGGTGTCGTGATGCATAAAACCAGAGTTTGATATAAGCAGAGGTACCGTTCCAAAAACCAACTATGGAATAGATAAGACCTACACCTTCCTCAGTGAAAGGGACTCCAAACCCCATATTTCCCGCAGAGGAATATATCGGACAAGTAAAAATCTTAAATCCTAGGTATTGATATGTCTCCATAAGGGAATCAAGTTTGTCTAGACTGGCATAAATATGGCAGCGAGAATCAGCTCAAACCCACTATAAAAAGGAATTTCAAAAACAAAAAATGGGAAATTCTTTACAATTTCTTCAGGGTCTCTGATGAAACCTGGAATGACCCTATCTACAATGACAGCTGGATATGGCATAAGGCTGGATACCTGGGACTGAGAGGATTGGAGAGATTGGGTGAGCAAATGCAGACCCTTTAAAGCAATAATGCATGGCACCCATTCCATTGGTCCGATGTCTCCAGGTTGAAGGGAATATTACTACAGCTATAACATGTACGGGAAACCTAGAGAATGGACACAATGTGAATACGAAAGGTCTCTAAAACTCAACGAATAGTCCCTCTCCTTGTGCTCTAGTTTGACTTTCCAACTGCTTTACTGTCTATCTCCCAACTTGGAGGGACAGCATGTTTAACCTCCTGGTTCGCACAGGTTGCCAATTGGCAAAGGATGAAAAGGAATAGGAGAACCAATGAGAGAGTAGCTCTTAGGCATTTGGACGGGCATATATAACTCTTATTTCCCGGGAGGAAGAAGAATTAACTGAAGTCTCAGCCACCCACCGAAAACCAGTATAGGTCCTGAACCAAAATATTGGACTTGCGTTCAGCTCACAAAAAACGAGTAAAAAAATGGAACTTAGGGGCAAAGCAATTCACAAATTGGCAGAGTAATAAAGGGCAACTATCTTCCAACAATCTGTTGAGGGAAGGCAACTAGGCGGAATTGAAAGCGAGGCAGAATAGCACGAAACAGATTTCAAGAGGTACGTTGGAATCACCTTTAAAGCACAGGCAGAGGATCACAACTTCGACAATGATGCACATGGCCAAAAAGGCCATATGCATTTTCTCCTGAATATATTCAGGGGAAAATGCATACACACATTTGGCCAAGCAAGCAAGTGGGCAATGCAAGTCTGCACTACAAAGAAGTATCACTTCTCACCAGTCAAAAGGGACATCCACAAAATGGGTAAAAATCAGAAAGGCAAGACAGGCCATGGAGAACAGGGAGCCTTGTTATGCTGATGGCCGGGAAGTAAATTGCCATCTGCCTCTCTGGAGGAGTGCATTGTGTTCCCTGAAACAAGTAAACAACAGAGCTACAGAGCCAAGTACACTCCCTGTCTAGTGAATATACCTTGGGGAAACTGAAAATGAATAAGACAGAGCCACCCCAAAATTTAGGGCTGCACTGCTTACAAGAACCTCAACTTGGGTCCACCTTAAGTATCCCAGGAAAGGTAAAAATTGTTCAAAAAATTGTGGTACTTACGTATGATGGAATATCCCTCAGCCATGAAATCAATGTCATAAGACCAGTAGCAGCAAAATGAGTGGATTCAGGTACGAAGATTCTAAGTGAATTATGTCACACAGAAAAAGAAACTTATCATAAGATACCACTTATGAAGATCATGTAAACATGGCTACACATGAACTGAGTTAGGAAGGGTAGAGAGTCTCACATTTACAAAACACTCTTATGCCTGCTTAAGGGGTAAGGAGAGGTGGGGTGATGCATAAAACCAGAGTTTGATATAAGCACATGTATCTTTCCAATAACCAACTATGGAATAGAAAAGACCTACACCTTCCTCAGTGACAGGGACTCAAAACACCATATTTCCTGCAGTTGAATATATCTGACTAGATAGAATCTTAAAACCTATGTATTGATATGTCTCCGTAAGGGAGTCAAGTGTGTCTAGACTGGAATAAAGATGGTAGCGAGAATCAGATCAAACCCACTATAAAACGGAATTTCAGAAACAAAACAAAATACAGCGAAATTCTTTACAATTTATTCAGGCTCTCTGATGAACCTTGGAATGACCCGATCTACAACCACAGCTGGAGGTGGCATAAGGCTGGACACATGGGACTGAGAGGATTGGTTAGATTGGGTGAGCAAATGCAGACCCTGTAAAACAATAATGCATGCCACCCATTCCATGGGTCCCAACTCTCCAGGTTGAAGGGAATATTACTACAGCTATAACATATATGGGAAACCTAGAGAATGGACACACTGTGAATATGAAAGGTCTCTAAAACTCAACGAATATTCCCTCTCCTGGCGCTCCGGTTTGACTTTCCAACTGCTTTACTATCAATCTCTGAACCTGGAGAGACAGCACTTTTAACCTCCTGTTTCGCACAGGTTGCCAATTTTGCAGAGGATGAATGGGAAGAGGGAGAACCAATGAGAGAGTAGCTGTTAGGTGTTTGGACGGGCATATGTCACTCTTATTTCCCGGGAGGAAGAAGAATTGACCAAAGTTTCAGCCACCCACCGGGAACCAGTATAGGTCCTGAACCAAAATATTGGACTTGCGTTCAGCTCAGAAAAAACGAGTTAATATATGGAGCTCAGGGGCACAGCAATTCACAATCTGGCAGAGTAACAAAGGGCAACTATCGTCCAAAAATCTGTTGAGGGCAGGCAACGAGGTGGACTTGAAAGAGAGGCAGAATAGCAGGAAACAGATTTCAAGAGGTACGTTCGAATCGCCTTTAAAGCACAGGACGAGTGTCACAACTTCGACAATGATGCACTTGGCCAAAATGTGCGTATGTGATTTCTCCTGAATATATTCAGGAGAAAACGTATACGCCCTTTTTGGCCAAGCAAGCAAGCGGGCAATGCAAATCTGCACAACAAAGTAGTATCAATTCCAACCGTTCAAAAGGGACATCGGAAAAATGTGTAAAATCCAGAAAGGCAAGACAGGCCCTAGAGAACAGGGAGCCTTGTTATGCTGAAGGAAGGCATGTAAATTCCCAACTGCCTCTCTGGAGGAGTGCATTGTGTTCGCTAAAACAAGTAAACAACAGAGCTACAGAGCCAAGGGCACTTCAAGTCTAGGGAATATACCTTGGGAAAACTGAAAATCAATAAGACAGAGCCACCCCAATATTTAGGGCTGCACTGCTGACAAGAACCTTAACTTGGGTACACCTTAAATATTCCGTGAAAGATAAAAATGGTTCAAAAAATTGTGGTACTTACGTTATGATGGAATATCCCTCAGCCATGAAATCAATGTCAAAAGACCAGTAGCAGCAAAATGAATGGATTCAGGTATGATGATTCTAAGTGAAATAAGTCACACAGAAAAAGTATCTTATCATAAGATATCACTTATGAAAATCCTGTAAACATGGCTACACATGAACTGAGTTAGGAAAGAGAACAGAGTCTCACATTTAGAAAACACTCTTACGCCTGCTTAAGGGGGAAGGAGAGGTGGGGTGTTGCATAAAACAGAGTTTAATATAAGTACAGGCACCATTCCAGAAACCAAATACAGATTAGACAAGATCTACACCTTCCTCACTGAAAGGTTATCAAGACCCCATCCTTCACACAGAGGAATATATCTGACTAGTATGGATCTTAAAACCTATGTATTGATATATCTCCGTAAGGGAAACAATTGTGTCTAGACTGGCATAAACACGGCAGTGAGAATCAGCTCAAACCCACTATAAAAAGGAATTTCAAAAACAAAACAACAAAACAGGGAAATTGTTTACAATTCCTTCAGGGTCTCTGATGAAATCTTGAATGACCCTGTGTACAACGACAGCTGGATGTGGCATAAGGCTGGACACTTGGGACTGAGAGGATTGGTGAATTTGGGTTAGCAAATGCAGACCCTTCAAAGCAATAATTTGTGGCACCCATTGCATGGTTCCCAACTCTCCATGTTGAAGGGAATATTACTACAGCTATAACATGTACAGGAAACCAAGAGAATGGTCACACAGTGAATACGAAAGGTTTCTAAAACCCAACTAACTGTCCCTCTCCTGGTGCTCCGGTTTGACTTTCCAACTGCTTAACTATCAATCTCCCAACTTGGAGAGACAGCCCCTTTAACCTCCTGGTTTTCTCAGGTTGCCAATTTGGAAGAGGATGAAAGGGAAAAGGGGGAACCAATGAAAGAGTAGCTGTTAGGCCTTTGGACGGGCACATGTCACTCTAAATGCCCGGCAGGAAGAAGAATTAACCAAAGTCTCAGCCACCCGCCGTGAACAAGTATAGGTCCGGAACCAAAATTTTGGACTTGCGGTCAGCTCACAAAAAACGAGTTAGAAAATGGAGCTCAAGGGCACAGCAATTCACAAACTGGCACAGTAATAAAGGACAACTATCGTCCAAAAAATTTGTTAAGGGAAGGCAACGAGGTGACCTTCAAAGCGAGGCAGAATAGCAGGAAACAGATCTCAAGTGGTTCGTTGCAATCACCTGTAAAGCACAGGAAGAGGGGCACAATTTCGAAAATGATGCACTTGGCCAAAAAGGGCGTATGCGTTTTCTCCTGAATATATTCAGGAGAAAACCCATACGCCCTTTTTGGCCAAGCAAGCAAGCGGGCAATGCAAATCTGCAGAGCAAAATAGTATCACTTCCCACCTGTCAAAAGGGATATCCACAAAATGTGTAAAAACCAGAAATCCTAGAGAGACCCTGGAGAACACGGAGCCTTGTTACGCTGATGGGCGGGATGTAAGTTGCCAACTTCCTCTCTGGAGGAGTGCATTGTGTTCCCTAAAACAAGTAAACAACAGAGCTACAGAGCCAAGGGCACTTCCATTCTAGGGAATATACCTTGGGAAACCTGAAAATCAATAAGATAGAGCCACCCCAAAATTTAGGCCTGCACTACTTACAAGGATCTCAAATTGAGTACTCTCTAAATATCCCAGGATAGATAAAAATGATTCAAAAATTGTGGTACTTATGTACGATGGATTATCCCTCAGCCATGAAATCAATGTCATAATGCCAGTAACAGGAAAATGAATGGATTCAGGTACGATGATTCTAAGTGAAATAAGTCACACAGAAAAATAAACTTATCAAAAGATAGCACTTATGAATTTTCTGTAACATGGATACACATGAACTGAGTTAGGAAAGGGAACAGCGTCTCACATTTAGAAAACACACTTATCCCTGCTTAAGGAGGAAGGAGAGGTGGCGTGATGCATAGAACCAGAGTTTGATATTAGTACAAGTACCATTCCAAAATCAAAATACGGAATAGACAAGACCTACACCTTCATCAGTGAAAGGGACGCAAAACCCAATATTCTGCGCAGAGGTATATATCTGACTAGTAAGAATCTTAAAACCTATGTATTGATATGTCACCGTAAGGGAATCAAGTGTGTCTAAACTGGCATAATCATGGCAGTGAGAATCAGCTCAAACCCAGTAAAAAAAGAAATTTCAAATACAATACAAAAAAAAAGGGAAAATCTTTACAATTCCTTCAGGGTCTCTGATGAAACCTGGAATGACCCTACCTACAACGAGAGCTGGATGTGGCATAAAGCTGGACACTTGAGACTGAGAGGTTTGGTGAGACTGGGTGAGCAAATGCAGACCTTTTAAAGCAATAATATGTGGCACCCATTCCATGTGTCCCAACTCTCCATTTGTAAGGGAATATTACTACAGCCATAACATTTACGGGATACCTAGAGAATGGACACACTTTGAATACGAAATGTTTCTAAAACTCAACATATAGTCCCTCTCCTTGTGCTCCAGTTTGAACTTCCAACGGCTTTACTATCAATCTCCCAACTTGGAGCGATAGCCCGTTAAACCTCCTGGTTCGCACAGGTTGCCAATTTGGCAGAGGATGAAAGGGAAGAGGGAGAACCAATGAGAGAGTAGCTGTTAGGCATTTGGACAGGTACATGTCACTTTAATTGCCCGGCAGGAAGTAGAATTAACCAATGTCTCAGCCACCTCCCGGGAACCAGTATAGGTTTTGAATCATAATTTTGTATTTGCTGTCAGCTCACAAAAACGAGTTGAAAAATGGCGATCAGGGGCACAGCAATTTACAAACTGGCAGAGTAATAGAGGAAAACTATCGTCCAAAAATCTTTTGAGGGAAGGCAGAGAGGCGGACTTTAAAACGAGGCAGAATAGCAGGAAACAGATTTCAGGAGGTACGTTGGAATCACTTTTCAAGCACAGGAAGAGGGGCACAACTTCGACAATGATGCACTTGGCCAAAAAGGGTGTATGCGTTTTCTCCTGATTATATTCAGGAGAAAATGCATACGCCATTTTTGGCCAAGCAAGCAAGCAGCAATGCAAATCTGCACTACAAAGAAGTATCCCTTCCCACCGATCAAAAGGGACATCCACAAAATGTGTAAAAACCAGAAAGGCAAGACAGGCCCTGGAGATCAGGGAGCCTTGTTATGCTGATGGGCGGGATGTAAGTTGCCAACTGCCTTTCTGGAGGAGTGCATTGTGTTCCCTAAAACAAGTAAACAACAGAGCTACACAGCCAAGGGCAGTTCCAGTGTAGGGAATATACCTTGGGAAAACTGAAAATCAATAAGACAGAGCCACCCTAAAATTTAGCGCTGCACTGCTTACAAGAACCTCAACTTGGGTACACCTTAAGTATCCCAGGAAAGACAAAAATGGTTCAAGGTATTGTGGTACTTACGTACGATGGAATATCGCTCAGCCATGAAATCAATGTCATAAGGCCAGGAGCAGCAAAAAGAGTGGATTCAGGTATGATGATTCTAAGTGAAATAAGTCACACAGAAAAAGAAACTTATCATAAGATATCACTTATGAAGGTCCTGTAAACATGGCTACACATGAACTGAGTTAGGAAAGATTACAGAGTAACTAATCTTATCATAAGTTATCACTCATAGCGGGAATGTACACATGACTACACATGAACTGAATTACAAACACAACAGAGTCACACATTTAGAAAACATCTTCTGCCTGCTTAATGGGAAAGCCGATGTGGGGTGATGCATAAAACCACAGTTTTAAATTAGCACAGATACCGTTATATAAACCATGTATGTAATAGACAACACCTACTCCCGGCACAATGAACTGGACTCAACACCCCCTATTCATTGCAGAGGAATATGTCTGACTCTAAGTATTTTAATACATATGTATTCTCATGTCTCCATAAAGGAATCATGTGTGTGTATAACGGCATGAACACAGCACTGAAATTCAGTTAAACCCACTTATAAAAATAAATTTCAAAAGCAAAATGCAAAAACAGAGAGAAAGTCTTAAAAATTACGTTCAGGGCCTGTGATGCAAGTTAGATTGACCCCCTTTTAACCCACAGCTGGATGAGACATAAAACTGGACACTTGGGGCTGACAAGATTGCTGAGGTTGTGTGAACAAAAGAACACCACTTAGAGCAATACTGTGTGCTACCCATTCTAGTGGTCCCAACTCTCCAGGTTTAAGGGAATCTTCCTAAAGTTAAAACATGCATGGGAAACCCAGTGGATGGAACACTGTGTAATTGGGAAAGTTTTCTAAAAGGTACCTCATTTTTCCTTTTGTCATGCTCGGCTTCGCCATTCCATCTGCATTACTCAAAATCTCCCCACTTGGAATGTCAGCGCCTTTACCCTCCCATTATGCACAGTTTGCAAACTGTGCAGAGGATGAACAGGAAGAGGGGAAATAAATGAGAGATTAGCTGTAGGTGTTTGGATGGGCACATGTCACTCTAGTTGCCCATCAGGAAGAATAATTAACCAAAGGCTCAGCCTGAAGCCCCGGAACCAGACTAGGGCCTAAAGCCATCCTGCGGTATTGCAGCCAGCTCACAAAGAGGCGAGTTGAAAAATGGAAATCAGGGGCACAGCAATTCACAAACTTGCAGAATTATAAAGGACAACTATCATCCAGAAATATATTGAGGAAAGGCAGTGAAGAGGATTTGAATGCAAGGCAGAATTGAAGGAAACAGATTTCAAGAGGTAGATTGGAGTCGTTTTTAAAGCACATGAAAAGCCACAGAATTTCGACACTGTTGCCCTTGGCTGAAAAGGGATTATGTGTATTTTCTTGAATATATTCGGGAAAAAATGCATATGCCCTTTTTGGCTAAGCAAGCCATCAGGCATTGCAAATCCACACTACAGAGAAGTGTCCCTTACCTCCAGTCAAAAGGGCCATCCACATATAGTGTAAAAGCCACAAATGCAGGACAGGCCATGGAGAAAAGGGAGCCTGGTTACGCCGATGGACAGGAAGTAAATTGCCAACAGCCTCTCTGGAGAACTGTATGTTGTTTTCTAAAACAGAGCTACAGAGTATAGCACACTTCCACTCATGGGTGTGTATTTTGGGAAAACTAAAAATCCACAACACTCAGCCAGCCCAAACTTTAGGGCTGCTCTGTTTACAAGAACCTCGATTTCGGTACACTTTTATATCCCAGGAAAGGAAAAAAAAATGGATATAGATGTTGTGGTACTTATATACAATGGAATGTCACTCAGACATAAAATCAATGTCATAAGGCCAATAGCAGCATAATGAGTGGTTTTAGGTACGATGATGCTAAGTGAAATGAGCCACAAAGAAAAAGAAACTTATTGTAATATATCACTTATAGAGGAAATGTAAACATGGCTATACATGAACTGAATTTCAAAAGAGAACAGAGTTACACATTTAGAAAACACACTTATGCCTCCTTAAGGGGAAAGGTGACGTGGGGTGATGTGTAAAAGCAGAGTTTGAAATTAGCACAGATCCTATTCAATATACCAAATAGTTAATAGACAAGACCTACTCCTTTCTCAATGAACTGGACACAAAACACCCTATTCACTGAAGTGGAATATATCTGACTGGTAATAACCTTGAAACCTATGTATTTATATGTCTCCATAATGGAATCAAGTGTATGTAGATTGGCATAAACACAGATCAATGGAACAGGACAGAAAGCCCAGAGATAAACCTACATACCTATGGCTATCTCATCTATGACAAAGGAGCTAAGGATATACAATGGAGAAAAGACAGTCTCTTCAGTAATTGGTGCTGGGAAAACTGGACCCCTACACATAAAAGAATGAAATTAGAACACTCCATAACACCATACACAAAAATAAACTCTAAATTGATTAGAGATCTAAATATAAGACCAGACACTATAAAACACTTAGAGGAAACCATAGGCAGAACACTCTATGACATAAATCACAGCAAGATCCTTTTGGACCCACCTCCTAGAGAAATGGAAATAAAAACAGAAATCAACAAATGGGACCTAATGAAACTTAAAAGCTTTTACACAGTACAGGAAAACATAAACAAGATGCAAAAACAACCCTCAGAATGGGAGAAAATATTTTCAAATGAAGCAATTGACAAAGGATTAATCTCCAGACTTTACAAGCACCTCATGTAGCTCAATATCACAAAAACAAACAACCCAATCCAAAACCGGGCAGAAGACCTAAATAGACATTTCTCCAAAGAAGATATACAGATTACCAAGAAACACATGAAAGGATGCTGAACATCACTAATTATTAGAGAAATGCAAATCAAAACTACCCTGAGGTATCACCTCACAGCAGTCAGAGTGGCAGTCATCAAAAAAATCTACAAAACAATAAATGCTGGAGAGGCCTTTATTGGAGAAAATGGAACACACTTGCACTGTGGTTGGGAATGTAAATTGATATGGGCACTAGGGAGAACAGTACAGAGGTTCCTTTAAATAACTAACAATAGAAGTACCATACGACACAACAATCCAAGTACTGGGCATTTGCCTTGCGAAAACCATAATTCAAAAAGAGTTATGTACAAAAATGTTCATTGCAGCTCTATTTGCATTAGCCAGGACATGGAAGCAACCTAAGTGTCCATCGACAGATGAATGGATATAGAAGATCTGGCACATATATACAATCAAATATTACTCAACCATAAAGAGAAGCAAAACTGAGTTATTTATACTGAGGTGGATGGATTTAGAATCTGTCCTACACAGTGAAGTAAGTCAGAAAGGGAAAAACAAATACTGTATGTTAACAGAGATATATGGAATCTAATGAAGAAAAAAAAAAGATTTTGAAGAACCTAGTGGCAGGACAGGATTAAGGACACAGACTTAGAGAAAGGACTTGAGTGCACCGGAAGGGGGATGGGTAAGCTGGGACGAAGTGAGAGAGTGACATGGACATAAATACATTACCAAATGTAACACCGATAGCTACTGAGAATCAGCCACATAGAACAGGGAGATTAGCTCGGTGCTTTGTGACCACATAAAGGGGTGGGATATGGAGTGTGGGAGGGAGATGCAAGAGGGAGGGGATTTGGTGATATTTGTATAGGTATAGCTGATTCACTTTGTTATATAGCAGAAACGAACACTCCTTTGTAAAGCAATTATACTCCAATAAACGTGTAAAAGGAAAAAAAAAAAAAAAAAACAAAGCCCAAGGATAAACCTACACACTTATGGTCAACTAATCTATGACAAAGGAGGCAAGACTATACAATGGAGATAAGACAGTCTCTTCAATCATTGGTGCTGGGAAATATGGAGAGCTACATGTAAAAGAATGAAATTAGAACACTCCCCAACACCATACATAAAAATATATTCAAAATGAATTAGAGACCTTAATGTAAGACCAGACAGTATAAAACTCTGAGAGGAAAACTTACGAAGGATACTCTGACGTAAATCACCTTTTGATCCACCTTCTATAGTAATGAAATAAAAAAGAAAACTAAACAGATGGGACCTAATGAAACGTAAAAGCTTTTGCAAAGCAAAGGAAACTACAAACAAGACGAAAAGACAACCCTCAGAATGGCAGAAAATATTTGCAAACGAATCAATGGACAAATGATTAATCTCCAATATATATAAACTGCTCATGCAGCTCAATATTAATAAAACAAACAACCCAATACAAAATGGAAGATCTAAATAGACATTTCTTCCAAGAAGACATAGAGATGGCCAGTACGCACATGAAAATCTGCTGAATATCACTAATTATTAGAGAAATGGAAATCGAAACTACAATGAGGTATCATGTCACACCTGTTAGAATGGGCATCATCAGAAAATCTACAAACAACAAATGCTGGAGAGGGTGTGGAGAAAAGGAACCTTCTTCCACTATTGTTGGGAATGTAAATTGATACAGTCTCTATGGAGAACAGTATGGAGGTTCCTTAAAAAACAAAAATAGAATTACCATATAATCCAGCAATCCCACTACTGGGCATATACCCAGAGAAAACCATAAATCAAAAAGACACATTCACCAATATGTTCACTGCAGAACTATTTACAATAGACAGGTAATGAAAGCAACCTAAGTGCCCACAAACAGACGAATGGATAAAGACGTGGTACATATATACAACGGAATATTACTCAGTCATACATAGGAATGAAATTGGGTCATTTGTAGAGACCTCGATGGATCTAGAGACTGTCATACAGAGTGAAGTAAGTCAGAAAGAGAAAAACAAATATTGTATATTAATGCATATATGTGGAACCTAGAAAAATGGTACAGATGAACCAGTTTGCAGGGCAGAGATAGAGACAGATGTAGAGAACAAACATATGGACACCAAGGAGGGAACGCCATGTGAGGGTGGTGGTGGGATGAATTGGGAGACTGGGATTCACATGTGCACACTTATATGTATAAAATATATATCCAATAAGAACCTGCTGTATAAAAGAAATAAATTTAAAAAAATTAAAAATAAATAAATAACATTTAATAAAATAAAACAGAAAAAAAGTTTTTCCCTTCTCATAGACGTCTTTATATTAATGCATTATTTCCATGTATATATCTCCAAATTAAAAAAAAAAAGAGGAATAAATAAAATCTAACTTGAACCAAAAAGAAAAAAAGAAAAAAAAAAAACAGAACTCACCAGTTATACAGAGTAAAATTGTATCAGGGCACTTGCTCCAGTGGTAAAAAATTCTTAAGTTGGTCAGAGGTGGGAAATCGTCTCCCATGCCGTCAGCAGCGCTCCCCCCCACAAGGAGCATCCTCATTGCAAAGCTGGGGGATATTGTTGAGGCATATGTAAGTAAATGTGAGCTGAGCCCCAGTCCTGCTGCAGCTGAACTCTTCCCACCCTTTCCAGGTAAAACACCTGAATATGTACAAGCACTTGCAAGCCTACAGGAAGGGCTGTGGAGCCACATTAGCGAGAGCACGCAGGCCAACTTGGTGCCTGCAGGCCAGCCAGGATGGTCCTGGCCACAGATGCTCTTCTGGAAGCTTTCCATTTCCCTGCCTGAGATACCCCTCCTGCCACAGCCCCCACTGCTTTTTTACTTCCTCACCTCGGCCTGGGGAGAAATTCCAGTGGCAGGTATGGGTGACACATCCTCTTCTTTAGCAGGTGGCAGCCTGGCAACTCCTGCAGAAAGTCCAGCAGAGCCCAAATCACACTGGGCCACCCACAAAGCCACGGCCCCTCACTCCCTCCCACCACCCCAGCCCCGAAACTGCTGATGGGGCAGAGAATATGGCGTCAGTCACAGCTACAGGTGCTCTTGCTGACTGGAGAGGTGTTTATATTGACCTCAACCCAGGCACACTTTTGGGGTGGGGGCTGGCAGGCAGTGTCAGGCTGCCCAAATCAGCCAAACCTCACCCCTCAGGGGCTCACAGTTGCAGAAAATGAACCTTGCTAAAAGGGTCAGTCCCAAGGAACAGTTGTGGGCCTTGAGAGTCAGGCTAGACAAGGGGCTGCAGCTGCGGCTTGTTTTCTTATCATTTTATCTGGTCCATGAGTGGAAAACAACTTCAAGAAGACCCTATCCTAATGAGAGGAACCCAGGAGTCAGGCAGAGGAGTGATGGTGGGTGGAGACAGAGGCCTGGTGCCCTGGCTGCAGTGGAAGTGTCTGGAAGACCAGGCAGAGAGAGGCTGCACAGAGTGATAGCCAGGGTCACAGACCTGTCAGAGCTGCTGTTTGTTAGTTCAAGTCCTGCTCTGAGGTGTTCTGTGTCAGCTGTGAGCGACAGGTGAGCTGGGGGTTCTCTGCAAGGTGGGCTATGTGCACAGTTCCTGTGTGTCCAGCCCTGCTGGGGTACCTGCCCAGGGGAGTTCCGTATACCGGGAAGGGCCTGACTATGAGAGACCCATGGGCTGCTGGGTAGCTGCACAGGTGAGCTCCGTACCCAGGGAGGGACTTGAACACGAGAGCCCCGTGGGCTGTGGGGTGCGGGATGCAGCCCAGGTGAGCTCCATATCCTGGGATTGGCCTGACCACGAGAGCCCCATGGGCTGCTGGAGACCTGGTAAAGGATATCAGGACAGTCAGTGAAGCCACCGAGGATATACATCCAGTAGCTCCTATTTCCTACACCCTGCTGCTCATTCTACCATCCACCAGGCCATGGCATTCTGTATTACACTTCAATGATGCCTTTTTCTGTATTCCATTCATCTCAGAGTCACAAGAATTTTTGGCTTGTGAGTGGCAGGACACAACATGCAACACAAGCAATAATGCTGGGCCGTCCTGCACCAATGGTTCAAAAATCCCCACACCATCATTGGGGAAATGTCCTCTAAAGACCTAAAAGTTCTACCTCTGTAAAAGGGAACCCTCCTTCAATATGCAGATGACATTCTGATCGCCAGGCCTACTAAAGACGCCTCTGAACTACCTAGCCAAGAAAGGATAGAAGGTGTCCAAGGAAAAGGCTCAAATATCCCAGGCTCAGGTGACATGCCTGGGCTTCATTCTCACAGATATTCGGAGAAACGCATCCCAGGATAGGGAAGAAGCCATTTGCAGCCTTACCTTTTCTAAAACTAGAAGACAGCTTAGGGGTTCCTGGCGAGGCCAAGGTTTTCTGCATCTGGATCCCTAACTATAGTCTAATAGCTGGGCCTCTACATGAAACACTGACATGAAAAGATGATGATCCTTTTGAATAGAATCCAGAAGCAGCCTTTCAAGAATGGAAAGAGCAGTCAATTCAGATCCTTGCCCAGGAACTCACTAATTTAGCTAAACCCTTTGACCTTTACATACCCGGTCAAAGGTTAATCGCCCTTGGAGACTTAGTGCAAAAACTGGGACCACTTGAAATGGAGCAACACAAGAATGCCCTTCAGGTATGATAAACTATGGTCACCAAGGGCTTTGCCCACCGACTCATCAGGCCAGGATACTGGGGTATCTAAAAAGCTAGAAATCAGCAGCCCGCAAGGCCAGCTCCCTCCTAAGGGAAAAGGACCCCACGTGGTGATCCTAACCACCCATCATGCCCTGAAGTTGTAAGGGTCGCTCTGTGGACACACTGACCTCGAGTGAGGAGGCCTTCCAACTCCAACTTCCAGAGAGACAAATGGGGAAATCAGGCCCCCAAGATGACTTGTGTGACCATCACTTGACCTGGAGTTTCTCTCAGAAAACAAGAAGACTGTGCCCCGAAAGAGCAGACTACTGCTTGCAGGACTTACTGCACCCAGAAGGGAGCTAATAAGCTTGGCGGGGGAAACGTATATCACGCTTTCACCATAGAAAACCCTACAGACTCCGCAGTGATGGTCGCCAATATGACCAGATGGACTGCTGGCTACTTCTAAAGGCCGTTGACTCAGTGTACGTCATGGTCCTGGATCACCACTGACCCTGGACTCTCTGGGAGTTGCGTGGGCAGGGCTCTGACACATGGTGCTGTTTGTACATTAATTCAGGGACCTAATTAAAGAAAGCACAGACTACTGGTCAGAGCATCTAGGCTGACAAAAACCGTCAGCCTAAGGTCGCCAAACAAATGTGGGGTGGGGTGAAACCTGCCACCACAGCATCTTTGCGCATCTCTTTCCTGGACCCTTAAAGGTCATTAGAATCTATAACACATCCAATGCTGGTGCTCAGGCGGACGAGAAGTGAGGCAGGAGGCTTTGGAACAATCAACCTCACCTGGAGGCTGGTGGGGAGACGTTTTGCCCCACCCCCCAGGTATCAGGGCTGCCACCACAGCATGAAGCAGTTACAAAAGAGGGGTCTGCACCCTCAACACCCCAAGAATGAGGAACGGAACAAAAAGCAGAGGAGGTGTTCATCTCTGGCAACGTTCATTAAAAATTCCTGGGAGATAAAAAGAGAATCTGGGCAATAAAATAATGTCTAACATGTTTTTCCTTTGTGCTTTGTCTAATTTCACGTGCTCCTAGGGTTGCGCATGCAGAGGTCCCACACCCGGCACTTCAGACCCGATTTCCTAGTGCAGAATGGCTGGGTCGACACCTCAGCTAGCGGAGTCCCATGCAGACTCCACGGCATAGAGCCTGAGCTGCAGCCAACCCAGCCCTCGAGAGCTCCATCTCCTAACTCCCACTGACGCTGCCGGGATCCCTACACAGCAGCCCAGCCCACAGCCTGTGGGGGAGTGCACGCTCTCACCTCTCCATTCTGTTTTCAAAATAATGTTTCCTTTGCTTCTGAAGCAAACTCAGTCTTGATCTGTTGGCTCCAATGACACTGGGCTCGGGGACTCCTGTTGGGGTACACTCTGGAGGATCAGTAACAGAAATTGAGAACATTGTAACTTCAATGAACAGATGTGTGAGCCAAACTGTAGTTAACATACAGCAGTGTATAATGCTCGGGTAAAATAAGATTTTTCTAAGACTTACATTTGATAATACCATCCCTTTACTATAAGCAAGTTCAGTGAAGACGTCTGTCTTATTTGTCAGGTCAACATTAGAGAAATGAAGTGATTTATTTCCATGGTTGTACATCGAATACTCTTGGCTGAAACTTCAATCTTGTTTTGAATGCTTTTCCATTGAAAAGGATACCTCTCTTTCAGCTCCCCCATTCCTGAGAAGTATAAAATCTTATAATTTATTATTACCAAAGGGGAAAGGTAGGAAAAGGGATAAATTAACAGTTTGGGATTAACACATACACACTGCTATGTATAAAATAGATCATCAACAAGGAACTACTGTATAGCACAGGGAACTACACTGAATATTTTGCAATAACCTATAAGGGGAAATAATATGAAAAAGAATCGATATTTTTATTGACATCATCTATCAATGACAGAGAAAATGTAACCTAAGCAAGGCCGATGGTGAGCGCTTCTGAACCTGAAGATTTCAATCATCTAAAATTTCGGCTCTGCCTATTTCCCAAGGCCCTTAATGGACATACGTGTAGCCGTAGCTTAAAAATTCCCCAGTTTGGGTTTCGGGGAGGCACTGATTTGGAAAAATCCCTGGTGTTCTCCTTCCATGCACGGGACCCTTCCTACAGCTAAAACATGCCTGTCACACCTAGACGATGGTACACCGTTTGATCGGAAAGATTTTGGAAAAGGCACCTCATCTCCTCATTGCCTGGTGCACGGGTTCAACCCTCCAGCATCTTTCCTGACAATCTCCTTACTTGGGGATATCAGCACCGTCAACATCCTGTTGCACACAGTTTGGAATTTGTCCAGAGGATGAAGCGGAAGGATGAGAAAAATTTAGAGACAAGTCTTAGTTGTTCAGACAGGCAAATGCCACTCTATTTTCCTATCTGGAAGACAAATTCATCAAAGGCTAGAATTGCCCATGGAAACAGAATAGGGCTAGAGGAAATCCCACTGTTTTGTGTCCAGTTTCCAAATACACAATTTGAGAAATGGAACTCGGGGGCAATAAAATTCATGAAACTGCAGAGTTGAAAATATCTATTGTCGAAAAATGTCTTGAGGTAAGTCACAGAAAAGGACTTGTAAGCAAGGGAGAGTGGCAGGAAACAGATTTGAAGAGGTAGAAAGGATTCCCCATTAAAGCACAAGAAAAGGGGCTGAACATCCCCAATGATGCAGTTGGCCCAAAAGGGCGTATGCATTTTTTTCTGAATATATCCAACTACAGGCCATACACACTTTTTATCCAACCAAACAGGTGGGCACTGTAAATCAATACTACAAAATGTATCACTTCACATCAGTCAGAAGGGTCATCCACATAAAGTGTAAACACAAGAAATGCCGGACAGGGTGAGGAGAAAAGGGAGCACTGTGAGGCTGATAGTGGAAATGTAATGTGCCAAAGGCCACTCTGGAGAAGTGTATTGTGTTTGCTAAAACATCTGAAAACTGAGCTACAGAGCATAGGGCACTTGCACTCATGGGCGTATACCTTGAGAAAAACAAAAAATGACAGAAAACAGGCACTCCAACGTTTACCACCTCTCTGTTAAAAAGGGCCTCCACTTGGATATAACCTAAATGTCCCTGGAAGGATAAAATGGATAAAAGAGATGGGGTACTTATGTAGAGTGGAATATTACTCATCCCGAAATCAATGAAATAAGGCCAGTTGTAACAACTCTGGAGGAGTTACATACGATCATTCTAAGTGACACATGTCAGAAAGAAAAAGACACATATCATAAGATGTCACTTAAAGGTGGAATCAAAAATGGCTACACATGAAATAAACTACAAAACAGAAACATAGTCAAATATGTAGAAAAGAGACATAAGGCTGCTAAATGGGAAAGGTGGGGAATGGTGAGGTATTATCCAGGAGGTTGAAATTAGCAAAGATACCATTCCAAGTACCAAATTGAATAACTGGCAAGGCCTACATGGTACCTCAAAGAACTGCACTCAGTCCACTCAAGTCACTGGAAAATAATACATATGACTCGTAAGCATCTGAGAAAGAATTTATTGTTGTCACACAGTACATGAATCAAGTGGATGTACAGCAGCAAAAAACAGAGCTTTGAAAATCAGCTGTAACCAATATAAAAATAAATTTAAAAATATTTATAAAAACAGTGAGACAGACAAAAATTCTTACAACTTTTGTTGAAGGGCTATGATGTAACATGGATTGAACACATGTAGACCCACAGCAGGATGATATATAAGGCTGGAAGCTATGCACGCTAAGAGATGTTAGAGAGGCTGGGTGAGGAAATGCAGACCTTTTAAAGTAATACTGCCTGGTACCCATTCCATGGGTCCCAAATCGGCAGTTTCAAGGGAATCTTCTGACAGAAAAAACATGCCTGGGAAACCAAGATGAATGTACACCGTGTCCTCAGGAAAGGTGTCTAAAATGCACCTCATTTTTGATCTCCTGGTGCTGGGGTTCACCATTCCAGCCACATTACTAACAATCTCCCCACTTGGAGAATCAGCACCTTTAACCTCCTGTTTCACACAGTTTGCAATTTTTGCAAAGGATAAATGGGAAGAGGAGGAACCAGTGAGAGATTAGCTGTAGGAGTTTTGACAGGCACATGTCACTCTAATATCCCTTTAGGAAGAAGAATTAACCAAAGGTTCAGCCTGCCTCCCCAGAAACAGAATAGGGCCGGAATCAATCCAATGGTTTGGCGGCCAGCTCACAAAAATGCGAGTTGCAAAATGGAGCTCAGGAGCAGACAATTCAAAGACCTGCAAAGGAATAAATGAGAACCAACGTCCAAAAATATATTCAGGTAAGGCAACGAAGAGGTTCTGAATGAGAGGCAGAATTGCAGGAAACATTTTTCAAAAGGTAGATTGTACTCACATTTAAAGCGTATGAAAAGCAGCAGAATTTCTAAAATGATGCAGTTGGGCAAAAGGGTGTATGCGATTTTTTCGTGAATATCTTCAGGAAAAAAACACATACAGAGTTTTAGGCCAACCAAGCAAGAGGGAAATGAAAATCTGCACAATAAAGAAGTCTCAATTTCCACTGCTCAGAAAGGCCATCCAAAAAATGTGTACAAATCAAAAATGCAGGAGAGGCCATGGAAAACAGGGAGACTAGTCACGCTGATGGGTGGGGTATAAATATCCAAGAGCTACTCTGAAGAAGTGTATGCTGTTTCCTAAAACATCTAAAATACAAAGCCCCCGAGCAAAGGGGACTTCAACTCATGGACATATAACTTGGGAAGACTAAATATCAACAAGACACAGGCACCCCAAAGTTTAGGGCTGCTCTGCATACAAGAACCTCAACTTCGGTACACCTAAAGTATCCCAGGAAAAAGAGAAATGCATAAAGAACTTGTGGTAATTTTGTACAACGGAATATCACTCAGACGTGAAATCAATGTCATAAGGCCAGTAGCAGCATAATGAGAGGATTTAGGTATGATGATTCTAAGGGAAATTAGTCACACAGAAAAAGAATCTTATCATAAGATATCACTTACAGAGGGAATGTCAACATCACCACACATGAACTGAATTAGGAAAGAGAGCAGCGTCTCACATTTAGAAAACACTCTTATGCCTCCTTAAGGGGAAAGGAGAGGTGGGGTGATGCATAAAACCAGAGTTTGATATTAGCACAGGTACCATTCCATAAACCAAATACAGAATAGACAAGACCTACACCTTCCTCAGTGAACGGGACTCAAAACCCCTATTCCCCACAGAGGAATATAGCTGATTAGTAAGAATCTTAAAACCTATGTACTGATATGCCTCTGTAAGGGAATCAAGTGTGTCTAGACCGGCATAAACACGTCAGGGAAAATCAGCTCAACCCCATTATAAAAATGAATTTCAAAAACAAAACAAAAAACAGCGAAATTCTTACACAATTCCTTCAGGGGTTCTGATGAAACCTAGAATGACCCTATCTGCAAAGACAGCTGGATGAGACATAAGGCTGGACACTTGGGACTGAGAGGACTGGTGAGATTGGGAGAGAAAATGCAGACCCTTTAAAGTAGTAATGCATGCCACCATTCCATGGGTCCCAAATTTCCAGGTAGAAGGGAATATCACTACAGTTATAACATGTATGGGAAACCTAGAGAATGGACACCCTGTGATGGCGAAAGGTTTCTGAAAGTCTCCTACTTTTTCCTCTCCTTGTGCTACAGTTTGCCATTCCAACTACTTTACTATCAATCTCCCAACTTAGGAGAGTCATCCCCTATAACCTCCTGGTTCGCACAGTTTGCTAATTGTGCAGAGGATGAAAGGGAAGAGGGAGAACAAATCAGAGAGTAGATGTAGGCCTTTGGACGGACACATGTCACTCTAAATTCCCGTCAGGAAGAAGAATTAACCAAAGCCTCAGCCACCCACAGGGAACCAGTATAGCCACCCCTGGAACCAGTATAGATCCTGAAGCAAAATTGTGGATTTGCGGTCAGCTCCCAAAAATGGGATTTGAAAATTGGAGCTCAGGGGCAAAGCAAATCAAAATCCTGCAGAGTTATAAAGGACTACTCTCTTCCAAAAATCTGTTGAGGGAAGGCAAAAAAGCGGACTTGAAAATGAGGCAGAATTGCACAAAACATATATCAAGAGGTAAATTGGAATCGCCTTTAAAGCACAGGAAAGGCATCACAACTTTGAGAATGATGCACTTGGCCAAAAACAGCATATGAATTTTCTCCTGAATATATTCAGGAGAAAAGGCATAGGCCCTTTTTCGCCAATCAAGCAAGCGCACAATGCAAATCCACACTACAAAGAATTGTCACTTCCCACCGGTCAAAAAGGACATCCGAAAATCTGTAAAAACCAGAAAGGCAAGATAGAGATAACAAGGGCATAAAGCAGTATGATCCCAAGGGTCATGGAGGATTGTGATGACAAGCACACGGAGCATTGTGATGACAAGATTATGTATCATTTTGCTGTCAAAGGCATTGTGATGACAAGGTTCATGGAGCACTGTGATGACAAGCGTCATGGAGCATTGTGATTACAGGGTTCATGGAGCATTGGGATGACAACGGCATGGAGCATTTTGATGACAAGATTCCCGGATCATTGTGTTGTCAGGGTTCATGGAGCGTTGTGATGACAGTGGTCATGGAGCATTGTTATGACAGAGGTCATGGAGCATTGTTATGAGAACGTCATGGAGCACTGGGCTGAAAATATTCATGGATTATTGTGATGACAGGGGTCAAGGAGCATTGTGATGACAAGGTACTGGAGCATTGTGATGAGAAGACCATGGAGCCATGTGATGACAAGTCTCATGGAGCATTCTGATGAAAAGGGTCATGGAGCATTGTGATTACAGGGGTCTTGGAGCATTGTGATGACAAGGGCATGGAACATTGGGATGAGAATGTCATGGAGCGTTCTGATGACATGCATCATGGAGCTTTGTGATGACAAGGGCATGGAACATTGTGATTACAGGGCTCTTGGAGCATTGTGATGACAAGGGCAGTGAACAATGGGATGAGAATGTCATGGAGCGTTCTGATGACATGCATCATGGAGCTTTGTGATGACAAGGGCATGGACCATTGTGATTACAGTGGTCTTGGAGCACTGTGAGGGAAAGGGCATGTAACATTGTGATGAAAAAGGCATGGAGCCTTGTCATGACAGGGTTCAAGGAGCATACTGATGACAAGTGTCAGGGACCATTGTGATGACAAGGGTATTGAGCACTGTGATGACAAATGTCATGGAGGATTGTGATTAAAAGACCATGGATACTTGTGATGACGAGCGTTATGGGGTGTTGTGATGATAGGTGTTATGGAATATTGTGATCACAAGGATTTGGAGCATTGTGATGACAGACGTCATAGAGCATTTTGATTTCATTGTGATGACAATAGCATGAAGCATTATGATGATGCACATTTGGTGCATTGTGATGACAGCGTTCATGGAGCATTGAGATGAAAAGGGGCATGGAGCATTATGATTACAGGAGTCTTGGATCATTGTGATGAAAAGGGCATGGAACATTGGTCTGAAATGTTTCATGGATTATTGTGATGAGAGGGGGCAAGGAGCATTGTGATAACAATGGCACGGAACACTGTGATACATGGTTCATGGAGGATTGTAATGAGAAGCGCATGGAGCATTGTGAGAAGAATGGCATCGAGCATTGTGATGAAAAGCATCATGGATCCTGTGATGACAAGGGCTTGGAACAATGTAATGAGAGGTTTTTGGAGCATTGTGATGAAAATGGCATGGAGCATTGTGATGCCAAGGGTCATGGCGCTTTGTGATGAAAAAGGTCATGGAGCATTTTGAAGACAATTTCATGGTGCATTGTGATGAGAAGGGCAGGGAGTATTTTGATGACAGGGTCATGCAGCAATATGATGGAAAGTGTATTGGAACATTTTGATGACAGGGGTTATAGAATATTGTGATGTCAGGGGTCATGGAACTTTGTGATGATAAAGGGAGGTAGCATTGTGATGACAGGGGTCATGAGACATTGTGATTACAGTGGTGAGGGAGTATTGTGACAACTAGTGATGGAACAATGTGATATCTCTGGTGAGAGAGCATTTTGATGAGAAGTGTATGGAGCATTGTGATTACAAGGTTTATGGAGCATTGCAATGACAATTTTCTGGACCGTTGTGATGAAAAGCGAATGGCACATTGTGATGACAAGGGTCATGGAACATTTTTCAGACAAAGTCATGGAGCATTTTGATGACAATGGTCACGGAGCATTGTGATGAAAACGGAATGGGGCATGGTGATGAAAAAGGCATGGAGCCTTTTCGTGACAGGGTTCAAAGAGCATTCTGATGACAAGTGTCAGGGAGCATTGTGATGACAAGTGTACTGAGCATTGTGATGACAAATGTCATGGAGCACTGTGATGAAAAGGGCATGGAATTTTGTGATGACAGGCATCATGGAGCATTGTGATGACAAGTGTTATGGAACATTGGGATCACAAGGGTTTGGAGCATTGCGATGACTGGTCATGGATCATTTTGATTTCAAGGAGCATGGAGCATTGTGATGACAAGGGTATGAAGCAATGTGCTCTCAAGGTTCATGGAGGATTGTGATGACAATAGAAATGGAGTATTGTGATGACAAGCGCATAGAGCATTGTAATGACAAGGTCATGTAGCATTTTGCTGACAAAGCCATGGAGCACTGTGATGACAGGTGTCATTGAGCACTGTGATGACAAGCGTCATGGAGCATTGTGAATACAGGTATCATGGAGCATTGGGATGACAAGGCCATGGATCATTGTGATGAGAAGATCATGGAGTATTGTAAACACAGGTGTCAGGGAGCATTGTGATGACATATGTCATGGTCCATTGCAATGACAATGGCAGGGAGCATTGTGATGCCAAATGTAATGGAGGATTTTGATGACATATATAATGGAGCATTGTGATGACTAGGGCTTGGAGCATTATGATGGCAAGGGCCATTGAGAATGTTCAGAACAAGGTCGAGAAGCATTGTGATGACAAGTTCCTGGAGCATTGTGATGAGAAATCCACAGAGACTTGTGATGACAAATCTCATGGAGCATAATGATGAAAAGGGGCATGGACCACTGTGATTACAGGGGTCTTGGAACATTGTGATGACATGGGCATGGAGCATTGTGAGGAGAAAGCCAAGGAGCATTCTGAAGACATGTGTCATTGAGCTTTGTGATGACAAGGGCATGGAGCATTGTGTTTAAAGGGGTCTTGGAGCATTGTGAAGAAAAGGGCATGGATCATTGTGATGAAAAAGGCATGGAGCCTTGTCATGACAGGGTTCAAGGAGCATAGAGACAACAAGTGTCAGGGAGCATTTTGTTGACAAGTGTATTGAGCATTGTGATGACGAAGGTCATGGAGCATTGTGATGAGAAGACCATGGATAATTGTGATGACGAGTGTCATGGGGCACTGTGATGACAAGTGTTATGGAATATTGTGATTACAAGGGATTGGAGCATTGTTATGCCAGAGGTCATGGAGCATTTTGATTTCATTGTGATGACAATAGCATGAAGCATTATGATGATGGGCATGGTGCATTGTGATGACAGGGTTCATGGATCATTGAGATGAAAAATGGGCATGGAGCATTGTGATTACAGGGGTCTTGGAGCATTGTGATGAGAAGGGTCATGGAGCCTTGTGATGACAAGGCCACGGAACATCGTGATGGCAGGTGTCATGGAGCATTTTTATGACAGGTGTAATGGAGCATTGTGACGGCAAGGGCATGGAGCATTGTGATGAGAAGGCAATGGAGCATTCTGATGACATGTGTCATGGAGCTTTGTGAGGACAAGGGCATGGAGCATTGTTATGCCAAGGGTCATGGATCTTTGTGATGACAAAGGTCATGGAGCATTTTGATGACAAGGGCGTTGTGCACTGTGATGAGAAGGACAGGGAGCATTGTGATGACAGGGTCAAGGAGCAATTTGATGAAAAGTGTCATGGAACATTTTGATGAGAAGGGTTATGGAACATTGTTATGTCAGGTGTCATGGAGCATTATGATGAAAAGGGTCATGAAGCATTTTGCTGACAGGGGTTATGGAGCATTGTGATGTCAGGGGTCATCGAACATTGTGATGATAATTGCATGTAGCATTGTGATGACAGGAGTCATGGAACATTGTGATAACAGGGGTGAGGGAGTATTGTGACGAATAGTGATGTAACATTGTGATATCTGTGGTGAGATAACATTTTGATGAGAAGTGCATGGAGCATTGTGATGACAAGGTTTATGGAGCATTCTGATGACAAGCTTGTGGAGCACTGTGATGACAAGCGCATGGTGCATTATGATGACATGTGTCATGTAGCATCGTGCTGACAAGCGCATGGAGCATTGTGATGACAAGGGTCACAGAGCATTGCGCTGAGAAAGGCATAGAGAATTGTGATGACAAGGATCAAAGAGCATTGTGATGAAAAGTTCATGGAGTATTGTGATGACAAGGGTCATGGAGCATTGTGATGACAAGGGCATGGAGCATTGGTCTAGTAAGTTTCATGGATTATTGCGATGACTGTTGGAATGGTGCATTGTGGTGACTAGGGCATGGAGCATTGTGATGACCAGGTCATGCAGTATTGTGAAGAGAGGTGTCAGGGAGCATTGTGATGACATATGTAATGGCCCATTGTGATGACAATGACATGGAGCATTGTGATGCCAAGTGTCATGGAGGATTCTGATGACAAAGGTAATGGTGCATTGTGATGACAGTGGCTTGGAGCATTGAGATGACAAGTGTCAGGGAGCATTGTGCTGACAAGTGAATGGAGAATTTGATGACAAGGGTCATGGAATATTCTCATGATAAGCTTGTGGAGTTTTTTGCTGAAAGTGGCGTGGAGTATTGTGATGAAAACGGCATGGGGCATTGTGTTGAAAAAGGCATGGAGCCTTTTCGTGACAGGGTTAAAGGAGCATTCTGACGACAAGTGTCATGGAGCATTGTGATGACAAGTGTATTGAGAATTGTGATGACAAAGGTCGTGGAGCATTGTGATGAAAAATCCATGGGGTGTTGTGATGACAGGCATCATGGAGCGTTGGGATGACAAGTGTTATGGAACATTGTGATCACAAGGGTTTGGAGCATTGTGATGACAGAGGTCATGGATCATTTTGATTTCAAGGAGCATGGAGCATTGTGATGACAAGGGCATGTAGCAATGTGATCCCAAGATTCATGGAGGATTGTGATGACAATGGTAATGGAGTATTGTGATGACAAGCGCATAGAGCATGGTAATGACAAAGTCATGTAGCATTTTGCTGACAAAGGCATGGAAGAGTGTGATCACAGGTGTCATGGAGCACAGTGGTGACCATCGTCACGGAGCATTGTGAATACAGGGGTCATGGAGCATTGGGATGACAAGGGAATGGAGCATTGTGATGACAGGTGTCATGGAGCACTGTGATGACAAGCGTCACGGAACATTGTGAATAAAGGGGTCATGGAGCATTGGGATGCCAAGGGCATGGATCATTGTGATGACAAGGGTCATGGAGCATTGGGCTGCAAATGTTCATGTAATGTTTTGATGACAGGGGTCATGGAGCATTGTCATGACAGAGGTCATTGAGAATTTTAATTTCATTGTGCTGACAATAGCCGGAAGCATTATGATGAAGGGAATGATGCATTGTGATGACAGGGTTCATGGAGCATTGAGATGAAAAGGGGCATGGAGCATTGTGATTACAGGGGTCTTGGAGCACTGTAATGACAAGGGCATGGAGCACTATGATGAGAAGGCCATCGAACATTCTGATGACATGTGTCATGGAGCTTTGTGATGACAAGGGCATGGAGCATTTTGATTACAGGTGTATTGGAGCATTGTGATGACAAGTGTCATGGAGCCTTGTCATGACAAGGCCGTGGATCATTGTGATGACAGGGGTCATGGAGCATTGTTCTGACAAGGGTAATGGAGCATTGTGATGAGAAGGGCATGGAGCATTGAGATTACAAGGTTTATGGAACATTGCTATGACAACTTTGTGGACCGTTGTGATGAAAAGCACGTGGCACATTGTGATGACAAGGGTCATGGAGCATTTTTCTGACAAAGGCATGGAACCTTGTGATGACAAGGATCACGGAGCATTGTGATGAAAAGTTCATGGAGCATTGTGGTTACAAAGGTCACAAAGCCTTGTGATGACGTGGGCATGTACAATTGTGATGACAAATGTTATGAAGCATTGTGGTGACTGGAGTCATGGAGCATTGTGATGACAGGGGTCATGGAGTACTGTGATGACAAAGGCAAGGAGCATTGTGATGACAGGCGTCATGAAGCACTGTGATGACAAGCGTCACGGAGCATTGTGAATACAGGGGTCATGGAGCATTGGGATGACCAGGGCATGGAGCATTCTGATGACAGATGTCATGGAGCACTCTGATGACAAGTGTCACGGAGCATTGTGAATACAGGCGTCATGGAGCACTGGGTTGACAAGGGCATGGATCATTTTGATGACAAGGGTCATGGAGCATTGGGCTGAAAATGTTCATGGAGTATTTTGATGACAGGTGTCATGGAGCATTGTGATGACAGAGGTCATGGAGAATTTTGATTTCATTTTGCTGACAATAGCCGGAAGCATTATGATGATGGGCATGGTGCATTGTTATGACAGGGTTCATGGAGCATTGAAATGGAAAGGGGCATGGAGCATTGTGATTACAGGTGTCTTGGAGCACTGTGATGCCAAGGGCATGGAGCATTTTGATGAGAAGGACATGGAACATTCTGATGGCATGTGTCATGGAGCTTTGTGATGACAAGGGCATAGAGCATTGTGATTACAGGGGTCTTGGAGCATTGTGATGACAAGTGTCATGGAGCCTTGTGATGACAAGGCCGTGGAATATTGTGATGGCAGGGGTCATGGAGCATTGTTATGACAGGGGTAATGGAGCATTGTGATGAGAAGCGCATGGAGCATTGTGATTACAAGGTTTATGGAGCATTACCATGACAAATTTGTGGACCGTTGTGATGAAAAGCACGTAGCACATTGTGATGACAAGGGTCAAGGAGCATTTTTCTGACAAAGGCATGGAGCATATTGATGACAAGGGTCACGGAGCATTGTGATGAACTGTTCATGGAGCATTGTGGTTACAAAGTCACAGAGCCTTGTGATGACGTGGGCATGGACCATTGTGATGACAACGTTATGAAGCATTGTGATGAGTGGAGTCATGGAGCATTGTGATGACAGTGGTCATGGAGCATTGTGATGACAAGGGAAAGGAGCGTTGTGGTGACAGGGGCATGGAGCATTGTTCTGACAAATTTCATAGATTATTGTGATGAGAGTGCACATGGTGCATTTTGATGAAAAGGGCATGGATCATTGTGATGAGAAGGTCATGGAGTTTTGTGAAGACAGGTGTCCGGGAGCATTGTGATGACATACGTCATTTTCCATTGCAATGACAAAGGCAGGGAGCATTATAATGCCAAAGGTAATGGAGGATTTTGATGACAAATATAATGGAGCATTGTGATGACTAGGGCTTGGAGCATTATGAAGACAAGGGCCATTGAGAATTTTCAGAACATTGTCGTGCAGCATTGTGATGACAAGGTCCTGGAGCATTGTGATGAGAAATCCATAGAGACTTGTGATGACAAATCTCATGGAGCATACTGATGAAAAGGGGCATGGACCATTGTGATTACAGGGGTGTTGGAACTTTGTGATGACATGGGCATGGAGCATTGTGAGGAGAAGTACAAGGAGCATTCTGAAGACATGTTTCATTGAGCTTTGTGATGACAAGGGCATGGAGCATTGTGTTTAAAGGGGTCTTGGAGCATTGTGAGGAAAACGGCATGGATCATTGTGATGAAAAAGGCATGGAGCCTTGTCATGACAGGGTTCAAGGAGCATACAGACCACAAGTGTCAGGGAGCATTTTGATGACAAGTGTATTGAGCATTGTGATGACAAAGGTCATGGAGCATTGTGATGAGAAGACCATGGATAATTGTGATGATGCGTGTCATGGGGCACTGTGATGACAAGTGTTATGGAATATTGTGATCACAAGGTTTTGGAGCATTGTTATATCAGAGGTCATGGAGCATTTTGATTTCATTGTGATGACAATAGCATGAAGCATTATGATGATGGGCATGGTGCATTGTGATGACAGGGTTCATGGATCATTGAGATGAAAAGGGGCATAGAGCATTGTGATTACAGGGGTCTTGGAGCATTGTGATGAGAAGGGTCATGGAGCCTTGTGATGACAAGGCCACGGAACATCGTGATGGCAGGGGTCATGGAGCATTGTTATGACAGGGGTAATGGAGCATTGTGATGGCAAGCGCATAGAGCATTGTGATGAGAAGGCCATGGAGAATTCTGATGACATGTGTCATGGAGCTTTGTGATGACAAGGGCATGGAGCAATGTGATGAGAGTGTTCATGGAGCATTGTGATGACAATGACATGGAGCACTGTGATGCCAAGTGTCATGGATCTTTGTGATGTCAAAGGTCATGGAGCATTTTGATGACAAGTGCGTTGTGCATTGTGATGAGAAGTGCAGGGAGCATTGTGATGACAGGGTCATGGAGCAATTTGTTGAAAAGGGTCATGAAACATTTTGATGACAGGGGATATGGAACACTGTGATGTCAGGGGTCATGGAGCATTTTGATGAAAAGTGCATGGATCATTGTGATAAAAAAGGCATGGAGCCTTGTCATGAAAGGATTCAAGGAGCATACAGACAACAAGTGTCAGGGAGCATATTGATGACAAGTGTATTGATCATTGTGATGACAAAGTTCATGGAGCATTGTGATGAGAAGACCATGGATAATTGGGATGACGAGCTTCATGGTGCATTGTGATGACAAGTATTATGGAATATTGTGATCACAAGGGTTTGGAGCATTGTTATGACAGAGGTCATGGAGCATTTTGATTTCATAGTGATGACAATAGCATGAAGCATTATGATGATGGGCATGGTGCATTGTGATGACAGGGTTCATGGATCATTGAGATGAAAACGGGCATGGAACATTGTGATTACAGGGGTCTTGGAGCATTGTGATGAGAAGGGTCATGGAGCCTTGTGATAACAAGGCCATGGAACATCGTGATATCAGGGTTCATGGAGCATTGTTATGACAGGGGTAATGGAGCATTGTGATGGCAAGGGCATGGAGCATTGTGATGACAAGGCCATGCAGCATTCTGATAACTTGTGTCATGGAGGTTTGTGAAGACAAGGACATGGAGCAATGTAATGAGAACCTTCATGGAGCACTGTGATGACAATGACATGGAGCATTGTGATGACAGGGTCATGGAGCAATTTGATGAAAAGGGTCATGGAACAATTTGATGATAGGGGTTATGGAACATTGTGATGCCAGGGGTCATCGAACATTGTGATGATAAGTGCATGTAGCATTGTGATGACAGGAGTCATGGCACATTTTGATGACAGGGGTGAGGGAATATTGTGACGAATAGGGATGTAACATTGTGATATCAGTGGTGACAGAGCACTTTGATGAGAAGTGCACAGAGCATTGTGATGACAAGGGTCAAAGAGCATTTTGAGGGAAAGTTCATGTAGCATTGTTGTTAAAAAGAACACAGAGACTGTTGATGACGAGGGCATGGACCATTGTGGTGACAAAGGTCATGAAGCATTGTGATAACTGGAGTCACGGAGCACTGTGATGACAGGGGTCATGGAGCATTGTGATAACAAGGGCTTGGAGCATTGTGATGACAAGGGCATTGAGCATTGGTCTAATAAGTTTCATGGATTATTGTGATGACAGTTGGAATTGCGCATTGTGATAACAAGGGCATGGAGCATTGTGATGACCAGGTCATGCAGTATTGTGAAGACAGGTGTCAGGGAGCATTGTGATGACATATGTAATGGCCCATTTTGATGACAATGACATGGAGCATTGTGATACCAAATGTCATGGAGGATTCTGATGATAAAGTAATAGAGCACTGTGATGGCAATGGCTTGGAGCAGTTATCACAAATGTCAGGGAGCAATGTGCTGACAAGTGCATGGAGAATTGTGATGCCAAGGGTCATGGAGCATTCTCATGACAAGCTTGTGGAGTATTTTGATGACAGTGGCGTGGAGCATTGTGATGAAAACGGCATGGGGCCTTGTGATGAAAAAGGCATGGAGCCATTTCGTGACAGGGTTCAAGGAGCATTCTGATGACAAGTATCAGGGAGCATTGTGATGACAAGTGTATTGAGAATTGTGATGACAAAGGTCGTGGAGCATTGTGATGAAAAGCGCATAGCACATTGTGATGACAAGGGTCATGGAGCATTTTTCTGACAAACGCATGGAGCATTTTGATGACAAGGGTCACGGAGCATTGTGATGAAAAGTTCATGGAGCATTGTGGTTATAAATGTCACAGAGCCTTGTGATGACGCGGGCATGGACCACTGTGATGACAAATGTTATGAAACATTGTGATGACTGGAGTCAAGGAGCATTGTGATGACAGGGGTCATGGAGTACTATGATGACAAGGGCATGGAGCATTGTGATGACAAGGGAACAGAGCATTTTGATGACAGGGGCATGGGTCATTGTTCTGACAAGTTTCATAGATTATTGTGATGACAGGGGACATGGTGCATTGTGATGACAAGGGCATGGATCATTGTGATGAGAAGGTCATGGAGTATTGTGAAGATAGGTGTCAGGGAGCATTGTGATGACATATGTCATGGTCCATTGCGATGACAAAGGCAGGGAGCATTGTGATGCCAAATGTAATGGAGGATTGTGATGACAAATATAATGGAGCATTGTGAGGACTAGGGCTTGGAGCATTATGATGACAAGGGCCATTGAGAATTTTCAGGACAATGTCGTGAAGCATTGTGATGATAAGGTCCTGGAGCATTGTGATGAGAAAACCATGGTGCACTGTGATGACAAATCTCTTGGAGCATACTGATAAAAAGGGACATGGACCATTATGATTACAGGGGTCTTGGAACATTGTGATGACATGGGTATGGAGCATTGTGAGGAGAAGGCGAAGGAGCATTCTGAAGGTATGCGTCATTGAGCTTTGTGATGACAAGGGCATGGAACATTGTGATTACAGGGTTCTAGGAGCATTGTGATGAAAAGGGCATGGATCATTGTGATGAAAAAGGCATGGAGCTTTGTCATGACAGGGTTCAAGGAGCATACTGACAACAAGTGTCAGGGAGCATTGTGATGACAAGTGTATTGAGCATTGTGATGAGAAAGGTCATGGAGCATTGTGATGAGAAGACCATGGATAATTGTGGTGACGAGCGTCATGGGGCATTGTGATGACAAGTGTTATGGAATAATGTGATCACAAGTGTTTGGATCATTGTTATGACAGAGGTCATGAAGAATTTTGATTTCGTTGTGCTGACAATAGCATGAAGCATTATGATGATGGGCATGAGGCATTGTGATGACAGGGTTCATGGAGCATTGTGTTGAAAAGGGGCATGGATCACTGTGATTACAGGGGTCTTGGATCATTTTGGAGACAAGTGTCATGGAGCCTTGTGATGACAAGGCCATGGAACATTGTGATTGCAGGGGTCATTGATCATTGTTATGACAGGGGTAATGGAGCATTGTGATGGCATGGGAAAGGAACACTGTGATGAGAAGACCATGGAACATTCTGATGACATGTGTCATGGAGCTATGTGATGACATGGGCATGAAGCAATGTGATGAGAGCGTTCATGGTGCATTGTGATGACAATGACTTGGAGCATTGTTATGCCAAGGGTCATAGATCTTTGTGATGACAAAGGTCATGGTGCATTTTGATGACAAGGGCGTTTTGCATTGTGATGAGAAGGGCAGGAAGCATTGTGATGACAGGGTCATGGAGCAATTTGATGAAAAAGGTCATGGAATATTTTGATGACAGGGGTTATGGAACATTGTGATGTCACGGGTTATGGAGCATTTTGATGAAAATTGTCATGGAGTATTTTGATGACGGGGTTATGTAACATTGTGATGACAGTGCTCATCGAACATTGTGATGATAATGCATGTAGCATTGTGATGACAGGAGTCATGGAACATTGTGATGACAGGGGTGATGGAGTATTGTGACGAATAGTGATGTAATATTGTGATATCAGTTGGAGAGAGAATTGTGATGAGAAGCGCATGGAGCATTGTGATGACAAGGTTTATGGAGCATTGTGATGACAAGATTGTGGAGCACTGTGATGACAAGCGCATGGAGCATTGTGGTGACATGTGTCATGGAGCATTGTGCTGACAAGCGCATGGAGCATTGTGATGACAATGGTCATGGAGCATTGTGCTGAGAAAAGCATAGAGCATTGCGATGACAAGGGCCAAAGAGCATTGTGGTGAAAAGTTCATGGAGCATTGTGGTTAAAAATGTCACAGAGACTGTTGATGATGAGGGCATGGACCATTGTGATGACAAAGGTCATGAAGCATTTTGATGACTGTAGTCACGGAATATTTTGATGACAGGGTTCATGGAGCATTGTGATAAGAAGGGCATGGAGCATTGTGATGACAAGGGCATGGAGCATTGGTCTAATAAGTTTCATGGATTATTCGATGAGAGTTGGAATGGCGATTTGTGATGACAAGGGCATGGAGCATTTTGATGACCAGGTCATGCAATATTGTGAAGAGAGGTGTCAGGGCGCATTGTGATGACATATGTAATGGCCCATTGTGATGACAATGGCATGGAGCATTGTGATGCCAATTGTCATGGAGGATTGTGATGACAAAGGTAATGGAGCATTGTGATGACAATGGCTTGGAGCATTGTGATGACAAGGGTCAGGGAGCATTTTGCTGACAATTGCATGGAGAATTATGATGACAAGGGTCATGGAACATTCTGATGACAAGCTTGTGGAGTATTTTGATGACAATGACATCGATCAGTTTGATGAAAACGGCATGGGGCCTTGTGATGAAAATATCATGGAGCCTTTGGTGACAGGGTTCAAGGAGCATTGTGACGACAAATGTCAGGGAGCATTGTGATGACAAGTGTAATGAGAATTGTGATGACAAAGGTCATGGTGCATTTTGATGAAAAGGGCATGGAGTATTGTGATGACAGGCATCATGGAGCGTTGTGATGACAAGTGTTAAGGAACATTGTGATCACAAGGTTTTGGAGCATTGTGATGAGAGAGGTCATGGATCATTTTGATTTCAAGGAGCATGGAGCATTGTGATGACAAAGGCATGAAGCAATGTGATCAAAAGTTTCATAAAGGATTGTGATGACAATGGTAATGGAGTATTGTGATGAGAAGCACATAGAGCATTGTAATGACAAGGTCATGTAGCATTTTGCTGACAAAGGCATGGAGCATTGTGATGACAGGTGTCATGGAGAACTCTGATGACAAGCGTCACGGAGCATTGTGAATACAGGGGTCATGGAGCACTTGGATGAGAAGGGCATGGATCATTGTGATGAAAAGTGTCATGGAGCATTGTGATGAAAATGTTCATGGAGTATTGTGATTCTTTGGGTCATGGAGCATTGTGATGTCAGAGGTCATAGAGAATTTTGATTTCATTGTGCTGACAATAGCCAGAAGCATTATGATGTTTGGCATGATGCACTGTGATGTCAGGGTTCATGGACCATTGATAGGAAAAGGGGCATGGAGCACTGTGATTATAGGGGTCTGGGAGCATTGTGATGACAAGGGCATGGAGCATTTTGATGAGAAGGCCATGGAATATTCTGATGACATGTGTCATGGAGCTTTGTGATGACAAGGGCATGGAGCATTTTGATTACAGGGGTCTTGGAGCATTGTGATTAAAAGTGTCATGGAGCCTTGTGATGACAAGGCCGTGGAACATTTTGATGGCAGTGGTCATGGAGCATTGTTATGACAGGTGTAATGGAGCATTGTGATGAGAAGGGCATGGAGCATTGTGATTACAAATTTTATGGAGCATTGCAATGACAAATTTCTGGACCGTTGGGATGAAATGTGCGTGGCCCATTGTGATGACAAGGGTCATGGCGCATTTTTCTGACAAAGGCATGGAGCATTGTGATGACAAGGGACACGGAGCATTGTGATGAAAAGTTCATGGAGCATTGTGGTTACAAAGGTAACAGAGCCTTGTGATGACGCGGGCATTGACCATTGTGATGACAAATGTTATGAAGAATTGTGATGACTGGAGTCACGGAGCATTTTGATGACAGGGGTCATGGAGCATTGTGATGAGAAGGGCATGGAGCATTGTGATAAGAAAGGCATAGAGCATTGTGATGACAAGGGTCAAAGAGCATTATGATGAAATGTTCATGGAGCATTGTGGTTAAATTGGTCACAGACAGTGTTGATGATGACAGCATGGACCATTGTGATGACAAAGGTCATGGAGCATTGTGATGACTGGAGTCACGTAGCATTGTGATGACAGGGGTCGTGGAACATTGTGATAACAAGGGCATGGAGCATTGTGATGACAAGTGCATGGAACATTGTTCTAATAAGTTCCATGGAGTATTTTGATGACAGTTGGAATGGCGCATTGTGATGACAAGGGCATGGATCATTGTGATGACCAGGTCTTGCAGTATTGTGAAGAGAGGTCTCAGGGAGCACTGTGAAGACATATGTAATGACCCATTGTGATGACAATGGCTTGGAGCATTGTGATGACAAGGGTCAGGGAGCATTGTGCTGACAAGTGCATGGAGAATTGTGATAACAAGGGTCATGGAGCATTCTGATGACAAGCTTGTGGAGTATTTTGATGAAAATGGCATGGAGCATTGTTATGAAAATGGAATGGCGTATAGTGATGAAAAAGGCATGGAGCCTTTTCGTGACATGGTTCAAGGAGCAGTCTGACGACAAGTGTCAGGGAGCATTGTGATGACAAGTGTATTGAGAATTGTGATGACAAAGGTCATGGAGCATTTTGATGAAAAGGGCATGGAGTATTGTGATGACAGGCATCATGGAGCGTTGTGATGACAAGTATTAGGTAACATTGTGATCACAAGGTTTTGGAGCATTTTGATGAGAGAGGTCATGGATCATTTTGATTTCAAGGAGCATGGAGCATTGTGATGACAAAGGCATGAAGCAATGTGATCAAAAGGTTTAATTAGGATTGTGATGACAATGGTAATGGAGTATTGTGATGACAAGCACATAGAGCATTGTAATGACAAGGTCATGTAGCATTTTGCTGACAAAGGCATGAAGCATTGTGATGACAGGTGTCATGGAGCACTGTTATGACAAGCGTCACAGAGCATTGTGAATACAGGGGTCATGGAGCTTTGGGATGACAAGGGCATGGATCATTGTGATGACAAGTGTCATGGAGCTGTGGGCTGAAAATGTTCATGGAGCATTTTGATTACAGGGGTCTTGGAGCATTGTGATGACAAGGGTCATGGAGCCTTGTGATGACAAGGCCGTGGAACATTGTGATGGCAGGGGTAATGGAGCATTGTTATGACAGAAGTAATGGAGCATTGTGATGAGAAGGGCATTGAACATTGGTCTGAAATATTTCATGGTTTATTGTGATGACAAGGGCAGGGTATACTGTGATACATTGGTCAAGGGGGATTGTAATGACAAGGGCATGGAGCATTGTGATGAGAAGGGCATCGAGCATTGTGATGACAAGTGTCATGGAGCTTTGTGATGACAAGGGCATGGAGCAATGTGATGAGAGGGTTCATGGAGCATTATGATGACAATGACATGGAGTATTGTGATGCCGTGGGTCATGGAGCTTTGTGATGGCAAAGGTCATGGAGCATTTTGATGACAAGTGTGTGGTGCATTGTGATGAGAAGGGCAGGGAGCATTTTGATGACAGGGTCATGCAGTAATTTGCTGAAAAGTGTAATGGAACATTTTGATGACAGGGGTTATAGAGCATTGTGATGCCAGGGGTCATGGAGCTTTGGGATGAAATGAATCATGGAGCATATTGATGACAGGGGTTATGGAACATTGTGATGTCAGGGGTCATGGAACTTTGTGATGATAAGGGGATGTAGCATTGTGATGACAGTGTCATGGAACATTGTGATTACAGGGATGAGCGAGTATTGTGATGACTAGTGATGGAACATTGTGATATCTCTGGTGAGACAGCATTTTGATGAGAAGTGCATGGAACATTGTGATTACAACGTTTATGGGGCATTGCAATGACAAGTTTGTGGACCGTTGTGATGAAATGCGCGTGGCACATTGTGATGAAAATGGACATGGAGCATTGTTCTGACAAAGACATGGCACACTGTGATGACAATTGTCACAGAATTGTGATTAAAATTTCATGGAGCATCGTGGTTACAAAGGTCACAGAGCCTTGTGATGACACGGGCATGGACCATTGTGATGACAAACGTTATGAAGCATTGTGATGACTGGAGTCACGGAGCATTGTGATGACAGCGGTCATGGAGCATTGTGATGACACGGGCATGGAGCATTGGTCTGAGAAGTTTCATAGATTATTGTGATGAGAGTGGGCATGGTGCATTTTTATGACAAGGGCATGGAGGATTGTGATGATAAGGTGATGGAGTATTGTGAAGATAGGTGTCACGGAGCATTCTGATGACATATGTCATGGGCCATTGTGATGAAAATGGCATGGAGCATTGTGATGCCAAATGTAATGGAGAATTGTGAAGACAAATATAATAGAGCATTTTGATGATTAGTGCTTGGAGCATTATGATGACAAGGGCCATTTAAAATTTTCATGACAAGGTCGTGAAGCATTGTGATGACAATGTCCTGGAGCATTGTGATGACAAAACCATGGAGCCTTGTGATGACAAGTCTCATGGGGCATACTGAAGAAAAGGGGCATGGAGCATTGTGATTACAGGGGTCTTGGAACATTGTAATGACAAGGGCATCGAGCATAGTGAGTAGAATTCAAAGGAGAATCCTGATGGCATGTGTCATTGAGCTTTGTGATGACAAGGGCATGGAGCATTGCGATTACATGGTTCTTGGAGCATTGTGATGAAAAGGGCATGGATCATTGTGATGAAAATAACATGGAGCCTTGTCATGACAGGGTTCAAGGAGCATACAGACAACAAGTGTCAGGGAGCATTTTGATGACAATTGTATTGATCATTGTGGTGACGAAGGTCATGGAGCATTGTGATGAAAAGACCATGAATAATTGTGATGACGAGCGTCATGTGGCATTGTGATGACAAGTGTTATGGAATATTGTGATCACAAGGGTTTGGAGCATTGTTATGACAGAGGTCATGTTGCATTTTGATTTCTTTGTGATGACAATAGCATGAAGCTTTATGATGATGGGCATGGTGCATTTTGATGACAGGGTTCATGGATCATTGAGATGAAATGGGGCATAGAGCATTGTGATTACAGGGTTCTTGGAGCATTGTGATGAGAAGGGTCATGGAGCTTTGTGATGACAAGGCCATGGAACATAGTGGTGGCAGGGGTCATGGAGCATTATTATGACAGTGGTAATGGAGCATTGTGATGGCAAGGGCATTGAGCATTGTGATGAGAAGGCCATGGAGCATTCTGATGACTTGTGTCATGGAGCTATGTGAAGACAAGGGCATGGAGCAATGTGATGACAATGACATGGAGCATTGTGATGCCAAGGGTCATGGATCTTTGTGATGACAAAGGTCATGGAGCATTTTGATGGCAAGGGCGTTGTGCATTGTGATGAGAAGGGCAGGGAGAATTGTGATGACAGGGTCATGGAGCAATTGGATGAAAAGTGTCATGGAACATTTTGATGACTGGTATTATGGAACATTGTGATGTCATGGTTCATAGAACATTGTGATGATAAGAGCATGTAGCATTGTGATGACAGGAGTCATGGAACATTCTGATGACAGGGGTGAGGGAGTATTGTGACAAATACTGATGTAGCATTGTGATATCAGTGGTGAGAGAGCATTTTGATGAGAAGTGCATGGAGCATTGTGAGGACAATTTTTTTGGAGCATTGTGATGACAAGATTGTGGAGCACTGTGATGAGAGGCGCATGGTGCACTGTGCTGACAAGCGCATGTAGCATAGTAATGACAAGGGTCATGGAGCATTGTGCAGAGAAAGGCATAGATCATTGTGATGACAAGGGTGAAAGAGCATTGTGATGAAAATTTCATGGACCATTGTGGTTAAAAAGGTCACAGAGACTATTGATGACGAGGGCATGGACCATTGTGATGACAAAGGTCATGAAGCATTGGGATGACTGGAGTCACGGAGCATTGTGATGAGAGGGGACATGGAACACTGTGATAACAAGGGCATGGAGCACTGTGATGACAAAGGCATGGAACATTGGTCTAATATGTTTCATAGATTACTGTGATGACAGTTGGTATGGCGCATTGTGACGACAAGGGCATGGAGCATTGTGATGACCAGGTCATGCAGTATTGTGAAGACAGGTGTCAGGGAGCATTGTGATGACATATGTAATGGCCCATTGTGATGACAATGGCATGGAGCATTGTGATGCCAAGTGTCATGGAGGATATTGATGACAAAGGTAATGGAGCATTGTGATGACCATGGCTTGGAACACTGTGATGACAAGGGTCAGGGAGCATTGTGCTGACAAGTGAATGGAGAATTGTGATGACAAGGGTCATGGAGCATTCTGATGACAAGCTTGTGGAGTATTTTGATGACCATGGCATGGAGCATTGTGATGAAAACGGCATGGGGCATTGTGATGAAAATGGCATGGAGCCTTTTCGTGACAGGGTTCAAGGAGCATTCTGATGACAAGTGTCAGGGAGCACTGTGATGGCAAGTGTATTGAGAATTGTGATGACAAAGGTCATGGAGCATTGTGATGAAAAGGGCATGGAGTATTGTGATGACAGGCATCATGGAGCGTTGTGATGACACGTGTTATGGAAAATTGTGATCAAAAGGGTTTGGAGCATTGTGATGACAGAGGTCATGGATCATTTTGATTTCAAGGAGCATGGAGCACTGTGATGACAAGGGCATGAAGCAATGTGATCCCAATGTTCATGGAGAATTGTGATGACGATGGAAATGGAGTATTGTGATGACAAGGGCATAGAGCATTGCAATGACAAGGTCATGTAGCATTTTGCTAACAAAGGCATGGAGCATTGTGATGACATGTGTCATGGAGCACTGTGATGACAAGCATCATGGAGCATTGTGAATACACGGGTCATGGAGCATTGGGATGACAAACGCATGGATCATTGTGATGACAAGGGTCATGGAGCACTGGGCTGAAAATGTTCATGGAGTGTTGTGATGACAGGGGTCATGGAGCATTGTGATGACCAAGGAATGGAGCAATGTGATGACAAAAGTCCTGGATCATTGTGTAGTCAGGTGTCATGGAGTGTTGTGATGACAGTGGTCATGGAGCATTGTGATGATATTGGCCATGGAGCATTGTGATGAGTAGGTCGTGGAGCATTGGGCTGAAAATGCTCATGGATTATTGTGATGACAGGGGTCATGGAGCATTGTGATGACAAGGGAATGTAGCATGGTGATGACAAGGTCATGGAGCATTGTGATGAGAAGACCATGGAGACTTGTGATGACAACTCACATGGAGCATTCTGATGAAAAGGGGCATGGAGCATTATGATTACAGTGGTCTTGGAGCATTTTGATGACAAGGGTATGGAGCACTGTGATGAGAAGGCCATGAAGCATTGTGATGACATGCGTCATGGAGCTTTTTTATGACAACGGCATGGAGCATTGTGATTACATGGATCTTGGAGCATTGTGATGAAAAGGACATGGACTATTGTGATGAAAAATGCATGGAGCCTTGTCATGACAGGGTTCAAGGGGCATACTGACGACAAGTGTCAGTTAGCATTGTGATGACAAGTGTATTGAGCATTGTGATGACAAAGATCATGGAGCATTTTGATGAGAAGACAATGGCTAATTGTGATGATGAGTGTCATGGGGTTTTGTGATGATAAGTGTTATGGAACATTGTGATTACAAGGTTTTGGAGCATTATGATGACAGAGGTCATGGAGAATATTGATTTCATTGTGATGACAATAGCCTGAAGCATTATGATGATGGGCATGGAGCATTGAGATTAAAAGGGGCATGGAGCATTGTGTTTACATGGGTTTTGGAGTATTGTGATGAGAAGGGCAAGGAGCATTGTGATGAGAAGGCCATGGAATATTCTGACCACATGAGTCATGGAGGTTTGTGATGACAAGGGCATGGAGCATTGTGATTACATGGGTCTTCAGCATTGTGATAACAAGTTTCATGGAACCTTGTGATGACTAGGCCGTGGAACATTGTGATGGCAGTGGTCATGGTGGATTGTTATGACAGAGGTAATGGAGCACTGTGATGAGAAGGGCATGGGACATTGGTCTGAAAAGTTTCATGGATTATTGTGATGAGAGAGGGCATGGAGACTTCTGATGACAAGGGTACAGAACACTATGATACATGGGTCATGCAGGATTGTAATGACAAGGGCATGGAGCATTGTGATGAGAAGGGCATTGAGCATTGTGATGACAAGTGTCATGGAGCTTTTTGATGACAAGGGAATTGAGCAATGTTATGAGAGGGTTCATGGAGCATTGTGATGACAATGACATGGAGCATTGTGATGCCAAGTTTCATGGGGCTTTGTCATGACAAGTAATGGAGCATTTTGATGACAAGGGCATTGTGCATTGTGATGAGAAGGGCAGGGAGCATTTTGATGACCGGGTCATGCAGCAATTTGATGAAAAGTGTAATGGAATATTTTGATGGCAGGGGTTATAGAACATTGTGATGTCAGGGGATTTGGAGCGTTGGGATGAAAAGGGTCATGGGGCAATTTGATGACAGGTGTCATGGAACATTGTGATGATAAGGGGATGTAGCATTGTGATGACAGTGTCATGGAACATTGTGATCACAGGGGTGAGGGAATATTGTGATGACTAGTGATGTAACACTGTGATATCTCTGGTGAGAGAGCATTTTGATGAGAAGGGCATGGAGCATTGTGATTTCAAAGTTTATAGAGCATTGCAATGCCAAGGTTGTGGACGGTTCTGATGAAATGTGCGTGGCACATTGTGAAGACAATGGTCATGGAGCATTGTTCTGACAAAGACAGGCAGCATTGTGATGACAAGGGTCACAGAGAATTGTGATGAAAAGTTCAAGGAGCATTGTGGTTACAAGGTCACAGAGCCTTGTGATGATGCGCGCATGGACCATTGTGATGACAAACGTTATGAAGCATTGTGATGACTGGAGTCACGGAGCATTGTGATGAGAGGGGTCATGGAGCATTGTGATGGCATGTGTCATGGAGCATTGTGCTGACAAGCGCATGTAGCATAGTAATGACAAGGGTCATGGAGCATTGTGCAGAGAAAGGCATAGATCATTGTGATGACAAGGGTGAAAGAGCACTGTGATCAAAATTTCATGGAGCATTGTGGTTAAAAAGGTCACAGAGACTATTGATGACAAGGGCATGGACCATTGTGATGACAAAGGTCATGAAGCATTGGGATGACTGGAGTCACGGAGCATTGTGATGAGAGGGGTCATGGAGCATTGTGATGGCATGTGTCATGGAGCATTGTGCTGACAAGCGCATGTAGCATAGTAATGACAAGGGTCATGGAGCATTGTGCAGAGAAAGGCATAGATCATTGTGATGACAAGGGTGAAAGAGCACTGTGATCAAAATTTCATGGAGCATTGTGGTTAAAAAGGTCACAGAGACTATTGATGACAAGGGCATGGACCATTGTGATGACAAAGGTCATGAAGCATTGGGATGACTGGAGTCACGGAGCATTGTGATGAGAGGGGCATTGGAACACTGTGATAACAAGGGCATGGAGCACTGTGATGACAAAGGCATGGAACATTGGTCTAATATGTTTCATAGATTACTGTGATGACAGTTGGTATGGCGCATTGTTATGACAAGGGCATGGAGCATTGTGATGACCAGGTCATGCAGTATAGTGAAGACAGTTGTCAGGGAGCATTGTGATGACATATGTAATGGCCCATTGTGATGACAATGGCTTGGAGCATTGTGATGACAAGGGTCAGGGAGCATTGTGCTGACAAGTGCATGGAGAATTGTGATGACAAGGGTCATGAAGCATTCTGATGACAAGCTTGTGGAGTATTTTGATTATAATGGCATGGAGCATTTTGATAAAAATTGCATGGGGCTTTGTGATGAAAAAGGCATGGAACCTTTTTGTGACAGTGTTCAAGGAGCATTCTGACGACAAGTGTCAGGGAGCATTGTGATGACAAGTGTATTGAGAATTGTGATGACAAAGGTCATGGAGCATTGTGATGACAAGGGCATGGTGCATTGTGATGTGAAGGGCAGGGAGCGTTTTGATGACCGGGTCATGCAGCAATTTGATGAAAAGTGTAATGGAACATTTTGATGGCAGGGTTTATAGAACATTGTGATGTCAAGGGTCTTGGAGCTTTGGGATGAAAAGGGTCATGGAGCATTTTGATGACACGGGTTATGGAATATTGTGATGTCAGCGGTCATGGAACATTGTGATGATAAGGGGATGTAGCACTGTGATGACAGTGTCATGGAACATTGTGATTACAGGGGTGAGGGAGTATTGTGATGACTAGTGATGGAACACTGTGATATCTCTGGTGAGAGAGCATTTTGATGAGAAGTGCATGGAGCATTGTGATTAAAAGGTTTATGGAGCATTGCAATGACAAAGTTGTGGACCGTTGTGATGAAATGTGTGTGGCACATTGTGATGATAATGGTCATGGTGCATTGTTCTCACAAAGACATGGAGCCTTGTGATGACAAGGGTCACAGAGAATTGTGATGAAAAGTTCATGGAGCATTGTGGTTACAAAGGTCATTGAGCCTTGTGATGACGCGGACATGGACCATTGTGATGACAAACGTTATGAATCATTGTGATGAGTGGGGTCATGGAGCATTGTGATGACAAGGGCCTGGAGCATTGTGATGAGAGTGGCATGGAGCATTGGTTTGACAAGTTTCATAGATTATTGTGATGACAGTGGGCATGAAGCATTGTGATGAGAAGGTCATGGAGTATTGTGAAGACAGGTGTCAGGGAGCATTGTGATGACATATGCCAGGGTCCATTGCGATGACAATGGCATGGAGCATTGTGATGCCAAATGTAATGGAGGATTGTGATGACAAATATAATGGAGCATTGTGATGACTAGGGCTTGGAGCTTTATGATGACAAGGGCCATTGAAAATTTTCATGACAACGTCGTGAAGCATTGTGATGACAAGGTCCTGGAGCATTGTGATGACAAAACCATGGAGTCTTGTGATGACAATTCTCATGGAGCATACTGATGGAAAGGGGCATGGAGCATTGTGATTACAGGGATCTTGGAACATTGTGATGACAAGAGCATGGAGCATTTTGAGGAGAAGACCAAGGGGCATTCTCATGGCATGTGTCATTGAGATTTGTGATGAGAAGGGCATGGAGCATTGTGATTACATGGGTCTTGGAGCATTGTGATGAAAAGGGCATGGATCATTGTGATGAAAAAGGCATGGAGCCTTGTCATGACAGTGTTCAAGGAGCATACAGACAACAAGTGTCAGGGAGCATTTTGATGACAAGTGTATTGAGCATTGTAATGACAAAGGTTATGTAGCATTGTGATGAGAAGACCATGGATAATCGTGATGACGAGCGTCCAGGGGCATTGTGATGACAAGTGTTATGGAATATTGTATTCACAAGGGTTTGTAGCATTGCTATGACAGAGGTCATGGAGCACTTTGATTTCACTGTGATGACAATAGCATGAAGCATTATGATTATGTGCATGGTGCATTGTGATGAGAGGGTTCAGGGATCATTGAAATGAAAAGGGGCATAGAGCATTGTGATTACAGGGTTCTTGGAGCACTGTGAAGAGAAGGGTGATGGAGCGTTGTGATGACAAGGCCATGGAATATCGTGATGGCAGGGGTCATGGAGCAATGTTATGACAGTGGTAATGGAGCATTGTGATGGCAAGGGCATGGAACATTGTGATGAGAAGGCCATGGAGCATTCTGATGACATGTGTCATGGAGCTTTGTGATGACAAGGGAATGGAGCCATGTGATGAGAGCCTTCATGGAGCATTGTGATGACAATGACTTGGAGCATTGTGATGCAAAGGGTCATGGATCTTTGTGATGACAAAGGTCATGGAGCATTTTGATGGCAAGGGCGTTGTGCATTGTGATGAGAAGGCCAGGGAGCATTGTGATTACAGGCTCATGGAGCAATTGGATGAAACGTGTCATGGAACATTGTGATGACAGGAGTTATGGAACATTGTGATGTCAGGGTTCTTGGAGCATTTTGATGAAAAGGGTCATGGAGCATTTTGATGACAGGTGTTACGGAACATTGTGATGTCATGGGTCATCGAACATTGTGATGATAAGTGCATGTAGCATTGTGGTGACAGGAGTCATGGAACATTGTGATGACAGGGATGAGGGCGTACTGTGACAAATAAGGATGTGGCATTGTGATATCAGTGGTGAGAGAGCATTTTGATGAGAAGTGCATGGAGCATGGTGATGACAAGTTTTATGGAGCATTGTGATGACAAGATGGTGGAGCACTGTGATGACAAGCGCAAGATGCATTGTGATGACATGTGTCATGGAGCATTGTGCTGACAAGCGCATGGAGCATTGTGATGACAAGGGTCATGGAGAATTTTGCTGAGAAAGGCATAGAGAATTATGATGACAAGGGTCAAAGAGCATTGTGATCAAATGTTCAAGGAGCATTGTTGTTACAAAGGTCACAGAGACTGTTGATGATAAGGGCATGTATCACTGTGATGACAAAGTTCATGGAGCATTGTGATGACTGGAGTCACGGAGCATTGTGATGACAGGGGTCATGGAGCATTGTGATAACAAGGGCATGGAGCATTGTGATGTCCACGTCATGCAGTATTGTGAAGACAGGCGTCAGGGAGCATTGTGATGACGTATGTAATGGCCCATTGTGATGAAAATGGCATGGAACATTGTGATGCCAAGTGTCATGGAGGATTCTGATGACAAAGGTAATGGAGCATTGTGACAACAATGGTTTGGACCATTGTGATGACAAGGGTCAGAGAGCATTGTGCTGACAAGTGCATGGAGAATTGTGATGACAAGTGTCATGAAACATTCTGATGACAAGCTTGTGGGGTATTTTGATGACAATGGCATGGAGCATTGTGATGAAAACGGCATGGGGCATTGTGATGGAAAAGGCATGGAGCCTTTTCATGACAGGGTTCAAGGAGCATTGTGATGACAAGTGTCACTGACCATTGTGATGACAAGTGTATAGAGAATTGTGATGACAAAGGTCATGGAGCATTGTGATGAAAAGGGCATGGAGTATTGTGATGACAAGCATCATGGAGCGTTGTCATGACAAGTGTTATGGAACATTGTGATCACAAGGGCTTGGAGCATTGTGATGACAGAGGTCATGGATCATTTTGATTTCAAGGAGCATGGAGCATTGTGATGACAAAGAAATGAAGCAATGTGATCCCAAGGTTCATGGAGGATTGTGATGACAATGGTAATGGTGTATTGTGATGACAAGCACATAGAGCATTGTAATGACAAGGTCATGTAGCATTTTGCTGACAAAGGTATGGAGCATTGTGATGACAGGTGTCATGGAGCACTGTGATGACATGCGTCATGGAGCATTGTGAATACAGAGGTTATGGAGCATTGGGATGACAAGGGCATGGATCATTTTGATGACAAGTATCATGGAGCATTGGGATGACTAGGGAATGGAGCATTGTGATGACAAGAGTCCCGGATCATTGTGTTGTCAGGTGTCATGGAGTGTTGTGATGACAGTGGTCATGGAGAATTGTGATGATATTGGTCATGGAGCATTGTGATGAGAAGGGAATGGAGCATGGTGATAACAAAGTTATGGAGCATTGTGATGAGAAGACCATGGAGACTTCTGATGAGAAGTCTCATGGAGCATTCTGTTGAAAAGGGGCATGGAGCATTGTGATTACAGGGGTCTTGGAGCATTGTGATGACAAGGGCATGGATCATGGTGATGAGAAGGCCATGGAGCATTCTGATGACATGCGTCATGGAGCTTTGTGATGAGAAGGGCATGGAGCATTGTGATTACAGGGGTCCTGAGCATTGTTATGAAAAGGGCATGGAACATTCTGATGAAAAAAGCATGCAGCCTTGTCATGACAGGGTTCAAGGAGCATACTGACGATAAGTGTCAGGGATCATTGTGATGACAAGTGTACTGAGCATTGTGATGACAAAGATCATGGAACATTGTGATGACAAGTCATGGAGCATTGTGATGACAAGGGCATGGAGCATTGTGATGACAGGGAAATGGAGCATTGTTATGACAGGGGCATGGAGAATTGGTCTGACAATTTTCATAGTTTATTGTGATGACATTGGACATAGTGCATTGTGATGACAATGGCATGGAGCATTGTGAAGAGAAGGTCATGGAGTATTGTGAAGACAGGTGTCAGGGAGTATTGTGATGACATATGTCATGGTCCATTGCGATGACAATGGCAGGGTTTATTGTGATGCCAAATGTAATGGAGGATTGTGATGACAAATATAATGGAGTATTGTGATGACTAGGGCTTGGAGAATTATGATGACAAGGGCCATTGAGAATTTTCATGACAAGGTCGTGAAGCATTGTGATGAGAAATCCATGGAGGTTTGTGATGACAAGTCTCATGGAGCATACTGATGAAAAGGGGCATGGAGCATTGTGATTACAGGGGTCTTGCCACATTGTGATGACAAGGGCATGGAGCATTGTGAGCAGAGGGCCAAGGAGCATTCTGATGACATGTGTCATTGAGCTATGTGATGACAAGGGCATGGAACATTGTGATTACAGGGGCCTTGAAGCATTGTGATGAAAAGGGCAAGGATCATTGTGATGAAAAATGCATGGAGCTTTGTCATGACAGGTTTCAAGGAGCATACAGAAAACTATGTCAGGGAGAATTTTGATGACAAGTGTATTGAACATTGTGATGACAAAGGTCATGGAACATTGTGATGAGAAGACCATAGATAATTGTGATGACGAGCCTCATGGGGCACTGTGATGACAAGTGTTATGGAATATTGTGATCACAAGGGTTTTGAGCATTGTCATGACAGAGGTCATGGAGCATTTTGATTTCATTGTGATGACAATAGCATGAAGCATTATGATGATGGGCATGGTGCATTGTGATGACAGGGTTCATGGATCATTGAAATGAAAAGGGGCATAGAGCATTGTGATTACAGTGTTCTTGGAGCATTGTGATGAGAAGGGTGATGGAGCCTTGTGATGACAAGGCCATGGAATATCATGATGGCAGGGGTCATGGAGCATTGTTATGAGAGGGGAAATGGAACATTGTGATGGAAAGGGCATGGAGCATTGTGATGAGAAGGCCATGGAGCATTCTGATGACATGTGTCATGGAGCTTTGTGAATATAAGTGCATGGAGCAATGTGATGAGAGTGTTCATGGAGCAATGTGATGAGAATGACATGGAGCATTGTGATGAGAAGGCCATGAAGCATTCTGATGACATGCGTCATGGAGCTTTTTGATGACAAGGGCATGGATAATTGTGATTACAGTGATCTTGGAGCATTGTGATGAAAAGGGCATGGATTATTGTGATGAAAAAGGCATGGAGCCTTGTCATGACAGGGTTCAAGGAGCATACTGACGACAAGTGTCAGGGAGCATTGTGATGACAAGTGTATAGAGCATTGTGATGACAAAGATCATGGAGCATGGTGATGAGAAGGCCATGGATAATTGTGATGATGAGCGTCATGGGGTGTTGTGATGATAAGTGTTATGGAACATTGTGATCACATGTGTTTGGAGCATTATGATGACAGAGGTCATGGAGAATATTGATTTCACTGTGATGACAATAGCCTGAAGCATTATGATGATGGGCATGGTGCATTGTGATGGCAGGGTTCATGGAGCATTGAGATGAAAAGGGGCATGGAGCATTGTGTTTACAGGGGTCTTGGAGCATTGTGATGACAAGGGCATGGAGCATTGTGATGAGAAGGCCATGGAACATTCTGATGACATGCGTCATGGAGCTCTGTGATGACAAGGGCATGGAGCATTGTGATTACAGGGGCCTTCAGCATTGTGATGACAAGTGTCATGGAGCCTTGTGATGACTAGGCCGTGGATCATTGTGATGCCAGGGGTCATGGTGCATTGTTATGACAGAGGTAATGGAGCATTGTGATGAGAAGGACATGGAACATTGGTCTGAAATGTTTCATGGATTATTGTGATGAGAGTGGGCATGGAACATTGTGATGACAAGGGTACGGAACACTATGATACATGGGTCATGCAGGATTGTAATGACAAGGGCATGGAGCATTGTGATGAGAAGGGCATCGAGCATTGTGATGACAAGTGTCATGGAGCATTTTGATGACAAGGGCATGGTGCATTGTGATGTGAAGGGCAGGGAGCATTTTGATGACCGGGTCATGCAGCAATTTGATGAAAAGTGTAATAGAACATTTTGATGGCAGGGTTTATAGAACATTGTGATGTCAGTGGTCTTGGAGCTTTGGGATGAAAACGGTCATGGAGCATTTTGATGACAGGGGTTATGGAATATTGTGATGTCAGCGGTCATGGAACATTGTGATGATAAGGGGATGTAGCACTGTGATGACAGCGTCATGGAACATTGTGATTACAGGGGTGAGGGAGTACTGTGATGACTAGTGATGGAACACTGTGATATCTGTGGTGAGAGAGCATTTTGATGAGAAGTGCATGGAGCATTGTGATTAAAAGGTTTATGGAGCATTGCAATGACAAAGTTGTGGACCGTTGTGATATAATGCGTGTGGCACATTGTGATGACAATGGTCATGGAGCATTGTTCTGACAAAGACATGGAGCATTGTGATGACAAGGGTCAGAGAGAATTGTGATGAAATGTTCATGGAGCATTGTGGTTACAAAGGTCACAGAGCCTTGTGAATACGCGGGCATGGACCATTCTGTTGACAAACGTTATGAATCATTGTGATGAGTGGGCTCATGGAGCATTGTGAGGACAAGGGCATGGAGCATTTTGATGACAGTGGAATGGAGCATTGGTTTGACAAGTTTCATAGATTATTGTGATGACAGTGGGCATGGTGCATTGTGATGACAAGGGCACGGAGCATTGTGATGAGAAGGTCAACGAGTATTGTGAAGACAGGTGTCAGGGAGCATTGTGATGACATATGTCATGGTCCATTGCGATGACAATGGCATGGAGCATTGTGATGCCAAATGTATTGGAGATTGTGGTGACAAATATAATGGAGCATTGTGATGACTAGGGCTTGGAGCATTATGATGACAAGGGCCATTGAAAATTTTCATGACAAGGCCGTGAAGCATTGTGATGACAAGGTCCTGGAGTATTGTGATGACAAAACCATGGAGCCTTGTGATGACAAGTCTCATGGAACATACTGATGGAAAGGGGCATGGAGCATTGTGATTACAGGGGACTTGCCACATTGTGATGACAAGGGCATGGAGCGTTTTCAGGAGAAGACCAAGGAGCATTCTCATGGCATGCGTCATAGAGCTTTGTGATGACAAGTGCGTGGAGCATTGTGATTACATGGGTCTTGGAGCATTGTGATGAAAAGGGCATGGATCATTGTGATGAAAAAGGCATGGAGCCTTGTCATGACAGGGTTCAAGGAGCATACAGACAACAAGTGTCAGTGAGCATTTTGATGACAAGTGTATTGAGCATTGTGGTGACAAAGGTCATGGAGCATTGTGATGAGAAGACCATGGATAATCGTGATGACGAGCGTCATGGGGCATTGTGATGACAAGTGTTATGGAATATTGCATTCAAAAGGGTTTGTAGCATTGCTATGACAGAGGTCATGGAGCACTTTGATTTCATTGTGATGACAATAGCATGAAGCATTATGATGATGTGCATGGTGCATTGTGATGACAGTGTTCATCGATCATTCAGATAAAAAGGGGCATAGAGCATTGTGATTACAGGGTTCTTGGAGCATTGTGAAGAGAAGGGTGATGGAGCCTTGTGATGACAAGGCCATGGAATATCGTGATGGCAGGGGTCATGGAGCAATGTTATGACAGTGGTAATGGAGAATTGTGATGGCAAGGGCATGGAACATTGTGATGAGAAGGCCATGGAGTATTTTGATTACATGTGTTATGGAGCTTTGTGATGACAAGGGCATGGAGCCATGTGATGAGTGCCTTCATGGAGCATTGTGATGACAATGACATGGAGCATTGTGATGCCAAGGGTCATGAATCTTTGTGATGACAAACGTCATGGAGCATTTTGTTGGCAAGGGCGTTGTGCATTGTGATGAGAAGGCCAGGGAGCATTGTGATGACAGGGTCATGGAGCAATTGGATGAAATGTGTCATGGAACATTTTGATGACAGTAGTTATGGAACATTGTGATGTCAGGGGTCATGGAGCATTTTGATGAAAAGGGTCATGGAGAATTTTGATGACAGGTGTTATGGAACATTGTGATGTCAGGGGTCATCGAACATTGTGATGATAAGTGCATGTAGCATTGTGGTGACAGGAGTCATGGAACATTGTGATGACAGGGATGAGGGAGTACTGTGACAAATAGTGATGTAGCAGTGTGATATCAGTGGTGAGAGAGCATTTTGATGAGAAGTGCAAGGAGCATTGTGATGACAAGTTCTATGGAGCATTGTGATGACAAGATGGTGGAGCACTGTGATGACAAGTGCATGGTGCATTTTGATGACATGTGTCATGGAGCATTGTGCTGACAAGCGCATGGAGCATTGTGAGGAAAAGGGCGTGGAACATTGTGATGACAGGGGCATGGAGCATTTGTCTGACAAGTTTCGTATATTATTGTGATGACAGTGGGCATGGTGCATTGTGATGACAAGGGCATGGAGCATTGTGATGAGAAGGTCATGGAGAATTGTGAAGACAGGTGTCAGGGAGCATTGTGATGATATATGTCATGGTCCATTGCGATGACAATGGCATGGAGCATTGTGATGCCAAATGTAATGGAGGATTGTGATGACAAATATAAAGGAGCATTGTGATGACTAGGGCTTGGAGCATTATGATGAAAATGGCCATTGAGAATTTTCATGACAATGTCGTGAAGCATTGTGATGACAAGGTCCTGGAGCATTGTGATGACAAAACCATGGAGCCTTGTGATGACAAGTCTCATGGAGCATTGTGATTACAGGGATCTTGGAACATTGTGATGACAAGGGCATGGAGCATTGTGAGCAGAAGACCAAGGAGCATTCTGATGGCATGCGTCATTGAGCTTTGTGATGACAAGGGCATGGAGCTTTGTGATTACATGGGTCTTGGAGCATTTTGATGAAAAGGGCATGGATCATTGTGACGAAAAAGGCATGGAGCCTTGTCATGACAGGGTTCAAGGAGCATACAGACAACAAGTGTCAGGGAGCATTTTGATGACAAGTGTATTGAACATTGTGATGACAAAGGTCATGGAGCATTGTGATGAGAAGACCATGGATAATTGTGATGACGAGCGTCATGTGAAATTGTGATGACAAGTCTTATGGAATATTGTGATCTCAAGGGTTTGGAGCATTGTTATGACAGAGGTCATGGAGCATCTTGATTTCATTGTGATGACAATAGCATGAAGCATTATGATGATGGGCATGGTGCATAGTGTTGACAGGGTTCATGGATCATTGAGATGAAAAAGGGCATAGAGCATTGTGATTACAGGGTTCTTGGTGCATTGTGATGAGAAGGGTCATGGAGCCTTGTGAAGACATGCCATGGAACATCGTGATGGCAGGGGTAATGGTGCATTGTTATGACAGTGGTAATGGAGCATTGTGATGGCAAGGGCATGGGATATTGTGATGAGAAGGCCATGGAGCATTCTGATGACAAGTGTCATGGAGCTTTGTGATGACAAGGGCATGGAGCAATGTGATGAGAGCGTACATGGAGCATTGTGATGACAATGACATGGAGCATTGTGATGCCAAGGGGCATGGATCTTTGTGATGACAAAGGTCATGGAGCATTTTGATGGCAAGGGCGTTGTGCATTGTGATGAGAAGGGCAGGGAGCATTGTGATGACATGGTCATGGAGCAATTGGATGAAATGTGTCATGGAACATTTTGATGACAAGTGTTATGGACCATTGTGATGTCAGGGGTCATTGAACATTATGATAATAAGTGCATGTAGCATTGTGATGACAGGAGTCATGGAACATTTTCATGACATGGGTGAGGGAGTATTGTGACAAATAGTGATGTCGCATTGTGATATCAGTGGTGAGAGAGCATTTTGATGAGATGTGCATGGAGAATTGTGATGACAAATTGTGGAGCACTGTGATGACAAGCGCATGGTGCATTGTGATGATCTGTGTCATGGAGCATTGTGCTGACAAGTGCATGGAGCATTGTGATGACAAGGGTCATGGAGCATTGTGCTGAGAAAGGCATAGAGCCTTTTGATGACAAGGGTCAAAGAGCATTGTGATGAAAATTCATGGAGATTTGTGGTTAAAAAGGTCACAGAGACAGTTGATGATGATGACATGGACCATTTTGATGACAAAGGTCATGAAGCAATGCTATGAGTGGCGTCACGGAGCATTGTGATGACAGTGGTCATGGAGCATTGTGATAACAAGGGCATGGAGCATTGTGATGACAAGGGCATGGAACATTGGTCAAATAAGTTTCATGAATTATTGCGATGACAGTGGGAATGGCGCATTGTGATGAAAGGGGCATGGAGCATTGTGATGACCAGGTCATGCAGTGTTGTGAAGACAGGTGTCATCGAGCATTGTGATGACATATGTCATGGCCCATTGTGATGACAATGCCATGGAGCATTGTGATGCCAAGTGTCATGGAGGATTCTGATGACAAAGGTAATGGAGTATTGTGATGACAATGGCTTGGAGCATTGTGATGACCAGGGTCAGGTAGCATTGTGCAGACAAGTGCATGGACATTTGTGATTACAAGGGTCATGGAGCATTCTGATGACAAACTTGTGGAGTATTTTGATGACAATGGCATGGAACATTGTGATTTAAAAGGCATGGGACATTGTGATAAAAAAGGCATGGAGCCTTTTCGTGACAGGGTTCAAGGAGCATTCTGACGACAAGTGTCAGGGAGCATTGTGATGACAAGTGTATTGCAAATTGTGATGGCAAAGGTCATGGAGCATTGTGATGAAAAGGGCATGGAGTATTGTGATGACAGGCATCATGGAGCTTTGTGATGACAAGTGTTATGGTACATTGTGATTCCAAGGGTTTGGAGCATTGTGATGACAGAGGTCATGGATCATTTTGATTTCAAGGAGCATGGAACATTGTGATGACAAGGGAATGAAGCAATGTGATCCCAATGTTCTTGGAGGATTGTGATGACAATGGTAATGGAATATTTTGATGACAATCACATAGAGCATTGTAATGACAAGGTCATGTAGCATTTTGCTGCAAAGGCATGGAGCATTGTGATGACAGGTGTCATGGAGCCTTGTGATTACTAGGCCGTGGAACATTGTGATGGCAGGAGTCATGGTGCATTGTTATGACAGAGGTAATGGAGCATTGTGATGAGAATGGCATGGAAAATTGGTCTGAAATGTTTCATGGATTATTGTGATGAGAGTGGGCATGGAGCATTGTGATGACAAGGGTACGGAACACTATGATACATGGGTCATGCGGGATTGTAATGACAAGGGCATGGAGCATTGTGATGAGAAGGGCATCGATCATTGTGATGACAAGTGTCATGGAGCTTTGTGATGACAAGGGCATTGAGCAATGTAATGAGAGGGTTCATGGAGCATTGTGATGACAATGACATGGAGCATTGTGATGCCAAGGGTCATGGAGCTTTGTGATGACAAGTCATGGAGCATTTTGATGACAAGTGCATGGTGCATTGTGATGAGAAGGGAAGGGAGCATTTTGATGACCGTGTCATGCAGCAAATTGATGAAAAGTGTAATGGAACATTTTTATGGCAGGGGTTATAGAACATTGTGATGTCAGGGTTCTTGGAGCTTTGGGATGAAAAGGGTCATGGAGCATTTTGATGACAGGTGTTATGGATCATTGTGATGTCAGGGGTCATGGAACTTTGTGATGATAAGCGGAAGTTGCAGTGTGATGACAGGTTCATGGAACATTGTGATTACAGGGGTGAGGGTGTATTGTGATGACTAGTGATGGAACACTGTGATATCACTGGTGAGAGAGCATGTTAATGAGAAGTGCATGGAGCATTGTGATAACAATGTTTATGGAGCATTGCAATGACAAGGTTGTGGACCGTTGTGATGAATTGCCTGGGGCACATCGTGATGACAATGGTCATGGAGCATTGTTCTGACAAAGACATGGATCACTGTGATGACAAGGGTCACAGAGAATTGTGATGAAAAGTTAATGGAGCATTGTGGTTACAAAGTTCACAGAGCCTTGTGATGACGCGGGCAGGGACCATTGTGATGACAAACGTTATGAAGCATTGTGATGACTGGGTTCATGGAGCATTGTGATGAAAGGGGTCATGGAGCATTGTGAGGACAAGGGCATGGAGCATTGTGATGACAGGGGCATGGAGCCTTGGTCTGACAAGTTTCATAGATTATTGTGATGACAGTGGGCATGGTGCATTGTGAGGACAAGGGCATGGATCATTGTGATGAGAAGGTCATGGAGTATTGTGAAGACAGGTGTCAGGGAGCATTGTGATGACATATGTCATGGTCCATTGCGATGACAATGGCATGGAGCATTGTGATGCCAAATGTAATGGAGAATTGTGATGACAAATATAATGGAGCATTGTTATGACTAGGGCTTAGAGCATTATGATGACAAGGGCCATTGAAAATTTTCATGACAACGTCGTGAAGCATTGTGATGACAAGGTCATGTATCATTTTGCTGACAAAGGCATGGAGCATTGTGATGACATGTGTCATGGAGCACTGTGATGAAAAGCATCACGGAGCATTGTGAATAGAGGGGTCATGGAGCATTGGGATGACAAGGGCATGGATCATTGTGATGACAAGGGTCATGGAGCATTGGGCTGAAAATGTTCATGGATTATTGTGATGACAGGGGTCATGGAGCATTGTGAGGACAAGGAAATGGAGCATGGTGATGACAAGGCCCTGGAGCATTGTGATGAGAAGTCCATGGAGACTTGTTATGATAAGTCTCATGGAGCATTCTGATGAAAATTGTCATGGAGCATTGTGATTACAGGAGTCTTGGAGCACTGTGATGACTAGGGCATGGAGCATTGTGATGAGAAGGCCATGGAGCATTCTGATGACATGCGACATGGAGTTTTGTGATGACAAGGGCATGGAGCATTGTGATTACAGGGATCTTGGAGCATTGTGAAGAAACGGTCATGGATCATTTTGATGAAAACGGCATGAAGCCTTGTCATGATAGGGTTCAAGGAGCATACTGATGACAAGTGTCAGGGAGCATTGTGATGACAAGTGTATTGAGCATTGTGATGGCAAAGATAATGGAGCATTGTGATAAAAAGACCATGGATAATTGTGATGATGAGCGTCATGGGGTGTTTTGATGATAAGTGTTATGCAACATTGTGATCACAAGGGTTTGGAGCATTATGAAGACAGAGGTCATGCAGAATATTGATTTCACTGTGATGACAATAGCCTGAAGCATTATGATGATGGGGATGGTGCATTGTGATGACAGGTTTTATGGAGCATTGAAATGAAAAGCGGCAAGGAGTATTGTGATTACAAGGGTCTTGGAGCATTGTGATGACAAGGGCATGGAGCATTGTGAGGAGAAGGCCATGGAACATACTGATGACATGCGTCATGGAGCTTTGTGATGACAAGGGAATGGAGCAATGTGATTTCAGGGGTGTTGAGCATTGTGATCACAAGTGTCATGGAACCTTGTGATGACTAAGCCATGGAACATTGTGATGGCGGTGGTCATGGTGCATTGTTATGACAGGGGTAATGGAGCATTGTGATGAGAAGGGTATGGAATATTGGTCTGAAATGTTTCATGGATTATTGTGAGGAGAGTGGGCATGGAGCATTGTGATGACAAGGGCACGGAACACTGTGATACATGTGTCATGCAGGACTGTAATGAAAAGGGCATGAAACATTGTGATGAGAAGGGCATCGAGCATTGTGATGACAAGTGTCATGGAGCTTTGTGATGACAAGGGCATGGAGCAATGTGATGAGAGGGTTCATGGAGCATGGTGAGGACAATGTCATGGAGCATTGTGATGACAAGGGTCATGGAGCTTTGTGATGACAAGTCATGGAGCATTTTGATGACAAGGTCTTGGTGCATTGTGATGAGAAGGGCAGGGAGCATTTTGATGACCAGGTCATGCAGCAATTTGATAAAAAGTGTAATGGAATATTTTGATGGCAGGGGTTATAGAACATTGTGATGTCAGGGGTCTTGGAGCTTTGGGATGAAAAGTGTCATGGAGCATTTTGATGACAGGGGTTATGGAACATTGTGATGTCAGGGGTCATGGTACATTGTGATGATAAAGGGATGTAGCATTGTGATGACAGGGTCATGGAACATTGTGATTACAGGGGTGAGGGCGTATTGTGATGACTAGTGATGGAACAGTGTGATATCTCTTGTGAGAGAGCATTTTGATGAGAAGAGCATGGACCATTGTGATTAAAAGATTTATGGAGCATTGCAATGACAAAGTTGTGAAACGCTGTGAGGAAATGCACGTGGCACATTGTTATGACAATGGTCATGGAGCATTGTTCTGACAAAGACATGGAGCATTGTGATGACAAGGGTCACAGAGAATTGTGATGAAAAGTTCATGGAGCATTGTGGTTACAAAGGTCACAGAGCCTTGTGATGACGTGGGCATGGACCATTTTGATGACAAACGTTATGAAGCATTGAGATGACTGGAGTCACGGAGCATTGTGATGACAGGGGTCATTGAACATTGTGATGACAAGGGCATGGAGCATTGTGTTGACAGGGGAATGGAGCATTGGTCTGACAAGTTTCATAGATTATTGTGATGACAGTGGGCATTGTGCATTGTGATGACAAGGGCATGGAGCATTGTGATGAGAAGGTCATGGAGTATTGTGAAGACAGTTGTCAGGGAGCATTGTGATGACATATGTCATAGTCCACTGCGATGACAATGGCATTAAACACTGTGATGCCAAATGTAATGGAGGATTGTGATGACAAATATAATGGAGCATTGTGACGGTTACGGCTTGGAGCATTATGATGATAAGGGCCATTGAAAATTTTCATGACAAGATCGTGAAGCATTGTGATGAAGAATTCCTGGAGCATTGTAATGACAAAACCATGGAGCCTTGTGATGACAAGTCTCTTGGAGCATACTGATGAAAAGGGGCATGAAGTATTGTGTTTACAGGGGTCTTGGAACATTGTGATGACAAGGGCATGAAGCATTGTGAGGAGAAGACCAAGGAGCATTCTGATGGCCTGCGTCATTGCGCTTTGTGATGACAAGGGCATGGAGCATTGTGATGACAAGGGTCAGGGAGCCTTGTGCTGACAAGTGCATGGAGAATTGTGATGACAAGGGTCATGGAGCATTCTCATGACAAGCTTGTGGAGTATTTTGTGGACAATGGCATGGATTATTGTGATGAAAACGGCATGGGACATTGTGATGAAAAAGGCATGGAGCCTTTTCGTGACAGGGTTCAAGGAGCATTCTGATGACAAGTGTCAGGGAGCATGGTGATGACAAGTGTATAGAGATTTGTGATGACAAAATTCATGGAGCATTGTGATGAAAAGGGCATGGAGTATTGTGATGACAGGCATCACGGAACGTTTTGATGACAAGTGTTACGGAACATTGTGATCACAAGGGTTTGGATCATTGTTATGACAAAGGTCATGGATCATTTTGATTTCAAGGAGCATGGAGCATTGTGATGACAAGGGCATGAATCAATGTGATCCGAAAGTTCATGGAGGATTGTGATGACAATGGATATGGAGTATTGCGATGACAAACGCATAGAGCATTGTAATGACAAGGTCATGTAGCATTTTGCTGACAAAGGCATGGAGCATTGTGATGACAGGTATCATTCAGCACTGTGATGACAAGTGTCATGGAGCATTGTGAATACAGGGGTCATGGAGCATTGGGATGTCAAAGGCATGGATCATTGTGATGACAAGGGTCATGGAGCACTGGGCTGAAAATGTTCATGGAGTGTTGTGATGACAGGGGTCATGGAGCATTGTGATAACTAGGGAATGGAGCATTGTGATGACAAGAGTCCAGGACCATTGTGTTGTCAGGAGTCATGGAGTGTTGTGTTGACAGTGGTCATGGAGCTTTGTGATATTGGCCATGGAGCATTGTGATGAGTATGTCGTGAAGCATTGGGCTGAAAATGTTCATGGATTATTGTGATGACAGGGGTCATGGAGCATTGTTATGAGAAGTGAATGGAGCATGGTGATGACAAGTTCCTGTAGCATTGTGAGGAGAAGACCATGGAGACTTGTGATGACAAGTCTCATGGAGCATTCTGATGAAAAGGGACATGGAGCATTGTGAATACAGGGGTCTTGGAGCATTGTGATGACTAGGGCATGGAGCATTTTGATGAGAAGGCCATGGAGCATTCTGATGACATGGGTCATGGAGTTTTTTGATGACAAGGGCATGGAGCATTGTGATTACAGGGGTCTTGGAACATTGTGATGACAAGGGCATGGAGCAATGAGAGCAGAAGACCAAGGAGCATTCTTTTTTTTTCTTTTTTTTTTTTTTTTTTTTTTTTTTTTTTACCCTTCCCCCTCCCCATATCCTCAAGTCCATTCTCTAGTAGGTCTGTGTCTTTATTCCTGTCTTACCCCTATGTTCTTCATGACATTTTTTTTTCTTAAATTCCATATATATGTGTTAGCATACAGTATTTGTCTTTCTCTTTCTGACTTACTTCACTCTGTATGACAGACTCTAGGTCTATCCACCTCATTACAAATAGCTCAATTTCATTTCTTTTTATGGCTGAGTAATATTCCATTGTATATATGTGCCACATCTTCTTTATCCATTCATCCGATGATGGACACTTAGGTTGTTTCCATCTCCGGGCTATTGTAAATAGGGCTGCTATGAACATTTTGGTACATGTCTCTTTTTGAATTATGGTTTTCTCAGGGTATATGCCCAGTAGTGGGATTGCTGGGTCATATGGTAGTTCTATTTGTAATTTTTTAAGGAACCTCCATACCGTTCTCCATAGGGGCTGTACCAATTCACATTCCCACCAGCAGTGCAAGAGTGTTCCCTTTTTTCCACACCCTCTGCAGCATTTATTGTTTCTAGATTTTTTGATGATGGCCATTCTGACTGGTGTGAGATGATATCTCATTGTAGTTTTGATTTGCATTTCTCTAATGAGTAAAGATGTTGAGCATCCTTTCATGTGTTTGTTGGCAGTCTGTATATCTTCTGTGGAGAAATGTCTATTTAGGTCTTCTGCCCATTTTTGGATTGGGTTGTTTGTTTTTTTGTTATTGAGCTGCATGAGCTGCTTATAAATTTTGGAGATTAATCCTTTGTCAGTTGCTTCATTTGCAAATATTTTCTCCCATTCTGAGGGTTGTCTTTTGGTCTTGTTTATGGTTTCCTTTGCTGTGCAAAAGCTTTTAAGTTTCATTAGGTCCCATGTGTTTATTTTTGTCTTTATTTCCATTTCTCTAGGAGGTGGGTCAAAAAGGATCTTGCTGTGATTTATGTCATAGAGTGTTCTGCCTATGTTTTCCTCTAAGAGTTTGATAGTGTCTGGCCTTACATTTAGGTCTTTAATCCATTTTGAGCTTATTTTTGTGTATGGTGTTAGGGAGTGATCTAATCTCATACTTTTACATGTCCCTATCCAGTTTTCCCAGCACCACTTATTGAAGAGACTGTCCTTTCTCCACTGTACATTCCTGCCTCCTTTATCAAAGATAAGGTGACCATATGTCCGTGCGTTTAACTCTGGGCTTTCTATCCTGTTCCATTGATCTATCTTTCTGTTTTTGTGCCAGTACCATACTGTCTTGATTACTGTAGCTTTGTAGTATAGTCTGAAGTCAGGGAGCCTGATTCCTCCAGCTCCATTTTTCGTTCTCAAGATTGCTTTGGCTATTCGGGGTCTTTTGTGTTTCCATACAAATTGTGAAATTTTTTGTTCTAGTTCTGTGAAAAATGCCAGTGGTAGTTTGATAGGGATTGCATTGAACCTGTAGATTGCTTTGGGTAGTAGAGTCATTTTCACAATGTTGATTCTTCCAATCCAAGAACATGGTACATCTCTCCATCTATTTGTATCATCTTTAATTTCTTTCATCAGTGTCTTATAATTTTCTGCATACAGGTCTTTTGTCTCCTTAGGTAGGTTTATTCCTAGATATTTTATTCTTTTTGTTGCAATGGTAAATGGGAGTGTTTCCTTGATTTCACTTTCAGATTTTTCATCATCAGCATATAGGAATGCCAGAGATTTCTGTGCATTAATTTTGTATCCTGCAACTTGACCAAATTCATTGATTAACTCTAGTAGTTTTCTGGTAGCATCTTTAGGATTCTCTATGTATAGTATCATGTCATCTGCAAACAGTGACAGCTTTACTTCTTCTTTTCCAATTTGGATTCCTTTTATTTCCTTTTCTTCTCTGATTGCTGTGGCTAAAACTTCCAAAACTAGGTTGAATAAGAGTGGTGAAAGTGGGCAACCTTGTCTAGTTCCTGATCTTAGTGGAAATGGTTTCAGTTTTTCACCATTGAGGACGATGCTGGCTGTGGGTTTGTCATATATGGCCTTTATTATGTTGAGGAAAGTTCCCTCTATGCCTACTTTCTGCAGGGTTTTTATCATAAATGGGTGTTGAATTTTGTCGAAAGCTTTCTCTGCATCTATTGAGATGATCATATGGTTTTTCTCCTTCAATTTGTTAATATGGTGTATCACGTTGATTGATTTGCGTATATTGAAGAATCCTTGCATTCCTGGAATAAACCCCACTTGATCATGGTGTATGATCCTTTTAATGTGCTGTTGGATTCTGTTTGCTAGTATTTTGTTGAGGATTTTTGCATCTATGTTCATCAGTGATATTGGCCTGTAGTTTTCTTTCTTTGTGACATCCTTGCCTGGTTTTGGTATCAAGGTGATGGTGGCCTCGTAGAATGAGTTTGGGAGTGTTCCTCCCTCTGCTATATTTTGGAAGAGTTTCAGAAGGATAGGTGTTAGCTCTTCTCTAAATGCTTGATAGAATTCGCCTGTGAAGCCATCTGGTCCTGGGCTTTTGTTTGTTGGAAGATTTTTTATCACAGTTTCAATTTCAGTGCTTGTGATTGGTCTGTTCATATTTTCTATTTCTTCCTGATTCAGTCTTGGCAGGTTGTGCATTTCTAAGAATTTGTCCATTTCTTCCAGGTTGTCCATTTTATTGGCATAGAGTTGCTTATAGTAATCTCTCATGATCTTTTGTATTTCTGTAGTGTCAGTTGTTACTTCTCCTTTTTCATTTCTAATTCTATTGATTTGAGTCTTCTCCCTTTTTTTCTTGATGAGTCTGGCTAATGGTTTATCAATTTTGTTTATCTTCTCAAAGAACCAGCTTTTAGTTTTATTGATCTTTGCTATCATTTCCTTCATTTCTTTTTCATTTATTTCTGATCTGATTTTTATGATTTCTTTCCTTCTGCTAACTTTGGGATGTTTTTGTTCTTCTTTCTCTAATTGCTTTAGGTGCAAGGTTAGGTTGTTTATTCGAGATGTTTCCTGTTTCTTAAGGTGGGATTGTATTGCTATAAACTTCCCTCTTAGAACTGCTTTTGCTGCATCCCATAGGTTTTGGGTCGTCGTGTCTCCATTGTCATTTGTTTCTAGGTATTTTTTAATTTCCTCTTTGATTTCTTCAGTGATCACTTCGTTATTAAGTAGTGTATTGTTTAGCCTCCATGTGTTTGTATTTTTTACAGCTCTTTTCCTGTAATTGATATCTAGTCTCATAGCATTGTGGTCGGAAAAGATACTTGATACAATTTCAATTTTCTTAAATTTACCAAGGCTTGATTTGTGACCCAAGATATGATCTATCCTGGAGAATGTTCCATGAGCACTTGAGAAAAATGTGTATTCTGTTGTTTTTGGATGGAATGTCCTATAAATATCAATTAAGTCCATCTTGTTTAATGTATCATTTAAAGCTTGTGTTTCCTTATTTATTTTCATTTTGGATGATCTGTCCATTGGTGAAAGTGGGGTGTTAAAGTCCCCTACTATGATTGTGTTACTGTCGATTTCTCCTTTTATGGCTGTTAGTATTTGCCTTATGTATTGAGGTGCTCCTATGTTGGGTGCATAAATATTTACAATTGTTATATCTTCTTCTTGGATCGATCCCTTGATCATTATGTAGTGTCCTTCTTTGTCTCTTCTAGTAGTCCTTATTTTAAAGTCTATTTTGTCTGATATGATAATTGCTACTCCAGCTTTCTTTTGGTTTCCATTTGCATGGAATATCTTTTTCCATCCCCTTACTTTCAGTCTGTATGTGTCTCTAGGTCTGAAGTGGGTCTCTTGTAGACAGCATATAGATGGGTCTTGTTTTTGTATCCATTCAGCCACTCTGTGTCTTTTGGTGGGAGCATTTAGTCCATTTACATTTAAGGTAATTATCGATATGTATGTTCCTATTCCCATTTTCTTAATTGTTTTGGGTTCATTATTGTAGGTCTTTTACTTCTGTTGTGTTTCTTGCCTAGAGAAGTTCCTTTAGCATTTGTTGTAAAGCTGGTTTGGTGGTGCTGAACTCTCTCAGCTTTTGCTTGTCTGTAAACTTTTTAATTTCTCCATCAAATCTGAATGAGATCCTTGCTGGGTAGAGTAATCTTGGTTGCAGGTTTTTCTCCTTCATCACTTTAAGTATGTCCTGCCACTCCCTTCTGGCTTGTAGAGTTTCTGCTGAGAGATCAGCTGTTATCCTGATGGGGATTCCCTTGTGTGTTATTTGTTGTTTTTGCCTTGCTGCTTTTAATATGATTTCTTTGTGTTTAATTTTTGACAGTTTGATTAATATGTGTCTTGGCGTATTTCTCCTTGGATTTATTCTGTATGGGACTCTCTGTGCCTCCTGGACTTGATTAACTATTTCCTTTCCCATATTAGGGAAGTTTTCAACTATAATCTCTTCAAATATTTTCTCAGTCCCTTTCTTTTTCTCTTCTTCTTCTGGAACCCCTATAATTCGAATGTTGGTGCGTTTAATGTTGTCCCAGAGGTCTCTGAGACTGTCCTCTGTTCTTTTCATTCTTTTTTCTTTATTTTGCTCTGCAGCAGTTATTTCCACTATTTTATCTTCCACCTCACTTATCCGTTCTTCTGCCTCAGTTATTCTGCTATTGATCCCATCTAGAGTATTTTTTATTTCATGTATTGTGTTTTTAATCGATGTTTGATTCATCTTTAGTTCTTCTAGGTCCTTGTTAACTGTTTCTTGCATTTTGTCTATTCTATTTCCAAGATTTTGGATCTGGGAAATAGAATCTTGGATCATCTTTACCATCATTATTCTGAATTCTTTTTCAGGTAGACTGCCTATTACCTCTTCATTTGTTAGGTCTGGTGGGTTTTTATCTTGCTCCTTCTCCTGCTGTGTGTTTTTCTGTCTTCTCATTTTGCTTAAGTTACTGTGTTTGGGGTCTCCTTTTTGCAGGCTGCAGGTTCGTAGTTCCTGTTGTTTTTGGTGTCTGTCCCCAGTGGCTAAGGTTGGTTTAGTGGGTTGTGTAGGCTTCCTGGTGGAGGGGACTAGTGCCTGTGTTCTGGTGGATGAGGCTGGATCTTGTCTTTCTGGTGGGCAGGTCCACGTCTGGTGGTGTGTTTTGGGGTGTCTGTGGACTTTTTATGATTTTAGGCCACCTCTCTGCTAATGGGTGGCGTTGTGTTCCTGTCTTGCTAGTTGTTTGGCTCAGGGTGTCCAGCACTGTAGCCTGCTGGTCGTTGAGTGAAGCTGGGTGCTGGTGTTGAGATGGAGATCTCTGGAAGATTTTCGCCGTTTGATATTATGTGGAGCTGGGAGGTCTCTTGTGGACCAGTGTCCTGAAGTTGTCTCTCCCTCCTCAGAGGCACAGCACTGACTCCGGGCTCCTCAATTTGGGATGATGTGTTGTCTATTCATGTATTCCGCAGATGCAGGGTACATCAAGTTGATTGTGGAGCTTTAATCCGCTGCTTCTGAGGCTGCTGGGAGAGGTTTCCCTTTCTCTTCTTTGTTCTCACAGCTCCTGGGTCTCAGCTTTGGATTTGGCCCCGCCTCTGCGTGTAGGTCGCCGGAGGGCGTCTGTTCTTCGCTCAGATAGGACAGGGTTAAAGGAGAAGCCTCTTCGGGGACTCTGGCTCACTCAGGCCGGGAGGGAGGGAGGGGCACGGAGTGCGGGGCAAGCCTGCAGCGGCAGAGGTCGGCGTGACGTTGCACCAGCCCGAGGCGCGCCGTGCGTTCTCCTAGGGAAGCCGCCCCTGGATCCCGGGACCCCGGCAGTGGCGGGCTGCACAGGCTCCCGGAAGGGCGGTGTGGGCAGTGACCTGCGCTCGCACACAGGCTTCTTGGCGGCGGCAGCAGCAGCCCCAGCGTCCCACGCCTGTCATTGGGCTCCGCGCTTTCAGTCGCGACTCGCGCCCGTCCGTGGAGCCCCTTTAAGCAGCGCTCTTAATCTCCTCTCCTCGCGCACCAGGAAACCAAGAGGGAAGAAAAAGTCTCTTGCCTCTTCAGCTGCTCCAGAGTTTTCCCGGACTCCCTCCCGGCTAGCTGTGGCACATTAGCCCCCTTCAGGCTGAGTTCTCGCCGCCAGCCCCAGTCCTCTCCCTGCGCTCTGACCGAAGCCCGAGCCTCAGCTTCCAGCGCTGCGCGCCCCGGCGGGCGAGCAGACAAGCCTTTCGGGTTGGTGAGTGCCGCTCGGCACCGATCCTCTGTGTGGGGATCTCTCCGCTTTGCCCTACCCAGGTATGTGGGGAGTTTCTTGCCTTTTGGGAGGTCTGGGGTCTTCTGCCAGCGTTCAGTAGGTGTTCTGTAGGAGTTGTTCCACGTGTAGCTGTATTTCTGGTGTATCCGTGGGGAGGAAGGTGATCTCCGCGTCTTACTCTTCCGCCATCTTACCCGGAAGTCCCAAGGAGCATTCTGATGGCCTGCGACATTGGGCTTTGTGATGACAAGGGCATGGAGCATTGAGATTGCATGTGTCTTGGAGCATTGTGATGAAAAAGGCATGGAGCCTTGTCATGACAGGATTCAAGGAGCATACAGACAACAAGTGTCAGGGAGCATGTTGATGACAAGTGTATTGAGCATTGTGAGGACAAAGGTCATGGAGCATTGTGATGAGAAGTCCATTGATAATTGTGATGACGAGCATCATGGGGCATTGTGATCACAAGTGATATGTAATATTGTGATCACAAGGGTTTGGAGCATTGTTATGACAGAGGTCATGGAGCATTTTGATTTCATTGTGATGACAATAGCATGAAGCATTATGATGATGGGCATGGTGCATTGTGATGACAGGGTTCATGGATCACTGAGATGAAAAGGGGCATAGAGCATTGTGATTACAGTGTTCCTGGTGCATTGTGATGAGAAGGATCATGGAGCTTTGTGATGACTAAGCCATGGAACATCGTGATGGCAGGGGTCATGGAGCATTGTTATATGAGGTGTAATGGAGCATTCTGATGGCAAGGGCGTGGAGCATTGTGATGAGAAGGCCATGGAGCATTCCTGATGACATGTGTCATGGAGCTTTGTGAAGACAAGGGCATGGAGCAATGTGATGAGAGTGTTCATGGAGCATTGTGATGACAATGACATGGAGCTTTGTGATGCCAAGGGTCAAGGATCTTTGTGATGAGAAAAGTCATGGAGCATTTTGATAGCAAGGGCGTTGTGCATTGTGATGAGAAGGGCAGGGAGAATTGTGATAACAGGGTCATGGAGCAATTTGCTGAAAAGTGTCATGGAACATTATGATGACAGGTGTTATGGAACATTGTGATGTCATGGGTCATCGAACATTGTGATGATAAGTGCATGTAGCATTGTGATGACAGAAGTCATGGAACATTGTGATGACAGGGGTGAGGGAGTATTGTGACAAATAGTGATGTAGCATTGTGATATCAGTGGTGAGAGAGCATTTTGATTAGAAGTGCATGGAACATTGTGATGACAAATTTTAAGGAGAATGTGATGACAAGATTGTGGAGCACTGTGATGACAAGTGCATGGTGCATTGTGATGACATGTGTCATGGAGCATTGTGCTGACAAGCACATGGAGCATTGTGATGACAATGGTCAAAGAGCATTGTGATGAAAATTTCATGGAGCATTTTGGTTAAAATGGTCAGAGACTGTTGATGACGACGGCATGGACAATTGTGATGACAAAAGTCATGAAGCATTGTGATGACGGGAGTCACGGAGCATTGTGATGACAGGGGTCATGGAGCATTGTGATAACAAGGGCATGGAGCATTGTGATGAAAAGGGCATGGAACATTTGTCTAATATGTTTCATGGATTATTGCAATGACATTTGGAATGGCCCATTGTGATGACAATGGCATGGAGCATTGTGAAGCCAAGTGTATTGGAGAATTCTGATGACAAATGTAATGGAGCATTGTGATGACAATGGCTTGGAGCATTGTGATGACAAGGGTCAGGGAGCATTGTGCTGACAAGTGCATGGAGAATTGTGATGAGAAGGGTTATGGAGCATTCTGATGACAAGCTTGTGGAGGATTTTGATGAAAATGGCCTGGACCATTGTGATGAAATCGGCATGGTGCATTGTGATGAAAATGGCATGGAGCCTTTTCGTGACAGGTTTCAAGGAGCATTCTGATGACAAGTGTCAGGGAGCATTGTGATGACAAGTGTATTGAAAATTGTGATGACAAAGGTCATGGAGCATTGTGATGAAAAGGGCATGGATTACTGTGATGACAGGCATCATGGAGCGTTGGTATGACAAGTGTTATGGAACATTGTGATCACAAGATTTTGGAGCATTGTGATGACAGAGGTCATGGATCATTTTGATTTCAAGGAGCATGGAGCATTGTGATGACAATGGCAGGAAGCAATGTGATCCCAAAGTTCATGGAGGATGGTGATGACAATGGAAATGGAGTATTGTGATGACAAGTGCATAGAGTATTGTAATGACAATGTCATGTAGCATTTTGCTGACAAAGGCATGGAGCATTGTGATGACAGGTGTCATGGAGCACTGTGATGACAAGCGTTACTGAGCATTGTGAATACAGGGGTCATGGAGCATTGGGATGAAAAGTGCATGGATCATTGTGATGACAAGGGTCATGGAGCACTGGGCTGAAAATGTTCATGGAGTGTTGTGATGACAGGGGTCATGGAGCATTGTGATGAGAAGGGAATGTAGCATTGTGATGACAAGTGTCCCGGATCATTTTGTTGTCAGGTGTCATGGAGTGTTTTGATGACAGTGGTCATGGAGCATTGTGGTGATATGGGCTATGGAGCATTGTGATGAGAATTTCGTAGAGCATTGGGCTGAAAATATTCATGGATTATTGTGATGACAGTGGTCATGGAGCATTGTGATGACAAGGGAATGGAGCACTCTGATGACAAGGTCCTCGAGCACTGTGATGTGAAGACCATGGAACCTTGTGATGACAAGTCTCATGGAGCATTCTGATGAAAAGGCACCGGGATCATTTTGATTACAGGGGTCTTGGAGCATTGTGATGACAAGGGCATGGAACATTATGATGAGAAGGCCATGGAGCATTCTGATGACATTCGTCATGGAGCTTTGTGATGACAAGTGCAAGGAGCATTGTGATCACAGGTGTCTTGGAACATTTTGATGAAAAGGGCATGGATCATTGTGATGAAATAGGCATGGAGCCTTGCCATGAAAGAGTGAACGGTGCATACTGAGGTCAATAGTCAGAGAGCATTGTTTTGACAAGGGTATTGAACATTGTGTTGACAAAAATCATGGTGCATTGTGATGAGAAGCCCGTGGATAACTGTGGTGACCAGCGTCATGGGGCATTGTGATGACAAGTGTTATGGGACATTGTGATCACAAGGGTTTGCAGCATTGTGGTGACAGATGTCATGGAGCTTTTTGATTTCATTGTGATGACAATAGCATGAAGCATTATGATGATGGGCATGGTGCATTTTGATGACAGTGTTCATGGAACATTGTGATGAAAAGTGTCATTGAGCATTTGTCTGACAAGTTTTTTGGATTATTGTGATAAGAATGGGCATGGCACATTGTGATGACAAGGTCATGGAGCACTGTGATGACAAGGTCATGGATTATTGTGAAGAAAGGTGTCAGGGAGCATTGTGATGAAATATGTCATGTTCCAGTTTGATGACAATATCATGGAACATTGTGATGCCAATTGTTATGGAGGATTGTTGTGACAAAGTAAAGGAGCATTGTGATGACAAGGGCATGGAGCATTGTGATATCAAGGGCCATTGAGAATTTTAATGTCCTTGTCGTGAAACATTTTGATGAAATGCGTATGGAGCTTCCTATGACAGGGGTCATGGAGCATTGCAATGACAAGTGCATGGAGTATTGTGATGACAAGAGCATATAACATTGTGATGTGAAGTGCCATGGAGCATTGTAATGACAAGGACGTGGAGAATTGTAAGGACAAGGGACATTGAGATTTGAGATGACAAGGCATGGAGCATGGTGATGGCAAAACAGTGGAGCATTGTGATGAGAAGACCTTGGGTAATTGTGATGTCGAGCATCATGGAGCACTGTAATGACAAGGGGCATGAAGCACTGTGATGACAGTTGTCAGGGAGCAATGTGATGACAGGGGTCATGGAGCAATGTGATGACAAAGGCATGGAGCATTGTGATGACAAGGGCATGGAGCATTTCAATGTCAAGAGAATGGAGAATTGTGATGACAAGAGCATGTAACATTTTGATGAGAAGTGTCATGTAGCATTGTGATGACAAGTACGTGGAGAATTTTGATGACAAGGGACATGGAGCATTTTGATAACCAGGGCATGTATCATTGTGATGACAGGGGTCATGAAGCATTATTATGACAAGGGCCATGGTGCATTCTGACATAAGATATCACTTATGAAGGGAATGTAAACATGGCTACATATGAACTGATTTAGGGAAGAGAACAGAGTCTCAGATTTAGAAAACACTCTAACGCTTGCTTAAGGGGAAAGACAGGTGGGGAGATGCACAAAACAAAAGATTGATATTAGCAAAGGTACCGTTCCATAATCAAAAAACAAAAGAGAGAAGCCCTACTCCTTCCTCAGTGAACAAAACTCAACATCCCTATTCCCCGCAGAGAAATATATCTGACTAGTAAGAATTTTAAAACCTATGTATTGATATGTCTCCGTAAGGTAACTAAGTGTGTCTAGTATGACATAAACATGGCAGGGAGAATCAGCTCAAACCCAATATAAAAATGAATTTCAAAACAAAACATAAAAACAGAACAATTCTTACACAATACCTTCAGGGTCGCTGATGAAACCAGGAATGACCATATCTAAAATGACAGCTGGATGTGGCATAAGTCTGGACACTTGGGACTGAGAGGATTGGTGAGATTGGGTGAGCAAATGTAGACCCTTTAAAGCAATAATGTGTGGCACCCATTCCATCGGCCCCAACAGGCCAGGTTTAAGGGCATATTACTACAGCTATAATAAGTACGGGAACCCTAGAGAATGGACACAGTGTGAATACGAAAGGTTTCTAAAACTCGAAGAATAGTCCCTCTCTTTGTGCTCCAGTTTGACTTTCCAACTGCTTTACTATCAATCTCCCCACTTGGAGAGACAGCACCTTTAACCTCCTGGTTCGCACAGGTTGCCAATTTGGCAGAGGATGAAAGGGAAGAGGGAGACCAGTGAGAGAGTAGCTGTTAGACATTTGTACGGGCACATGTCACTCTTACTTCGCGGGAAGAAGAAGAAATAACCAAAGCCTCAGCCACCCACCGGGAACCAGTATAGGTCCTGAACCAAAATATTGGACGTGCGTTCAGCTCACAAAAAAACGAGTTAAATAATGTAGCTCAGTGCACAACAATTCACAAACAGGCAGAGTAATAAAGGACAACTATCGTCCAAAAATCTGTTGAGGGAAGGCAACGAGGCAGACTTGAAAGCGAGGCAGAAAAGCAGGAAACAGATTTCAAGAGGTACGTTGGAATCGCATTTAAGGCCCAGGAAGAGGGGCACAACATCGACAATGATGCACTTGGCCAAAAAGGGCGTATGCGATTTCTCCTGAATATATTCAGGAGAAAACACATACGCCCTTTTTGGCCAAGCAAGCATGCTGGCAATGCAAATCTGCACTACAAAGTATCACTTCCCACTTGTCAAAAGGTACATCCACAAAATGGGTAAAAACCAAAAAGGCAAGACAGGCCCTGGAGAACAGGGAGGCTTTTTATGCTGATGGGCGGGACGTAAATTGCCAACTGCCTCTCTGGAGGAGTGCATTGTGTTCCCTAAAACAAGTAAACAACAGAGCTACAGAGCCAAGGGTACTTTCAGTCTGGGGAATATACCTTGGGAAAGCAGAAATTCAATAAGACAGAGCCATCCCAATATTTAGGGCTGCACTGATTACAAGAACCTCAACTTGGGTACAGCTTAAGTATCCCAGGAAATATAAATATGGTTTAAAATATTTTGGTAGTTACGTATGATGGAATATCCCTCAGCCATGAAATCAATGTCATAAGACAAGTAGCAGCAAAATGAATGGATTCAGGTACGATGATTCTAACTGAAATAAGTCACACAGATAAAGAAACTTATCATAAGATATCACTTATGAAGGTCCTCTAAACATGGCTACACATGAACAGAGTTAGGAAAGGGAACAGAGACTCACATTTAGAAAACACTCTTATGCCTGCTTAAGGGGGAATATGAGGTGGGGTGCTGCAGAAAACCAGCGTTTGATATAACCACACGTACCATTTCAAAAACCAACTATGGAATATACAAGACCTACACCTTCCTCAGTGAAAGGAACTCAGAACACGATATTTCCCACAGAGGAATATATCTGACTAGTAAGAATATTAAAACCTATGTATCGATATGTTTCCGTAATGGAATCAAGTGTGTCTAGACTGGCATAATCATTGCAGTGAGAATCAGCTCAAACCAAGTATAAAAAGGAATTTCAAAAAAAAAAAAAGACAAAAAGCATGGAAATTCTTTACAATTCCTTTAGGGGCTCTAATGAATCCTGGAATGACCCTATCTACAATGACAGCTGGATATGGCATAAGGCTGGACACTTGGGACTGAGAGGATTGGTGAGATTGGTTCAGCAAATGCACACCCTTTAAATCAATAATGTGTGGCACCCATTCCATTTGTCCCAACTCTCCAGGTTGAAGTCAATATTACTACAGCTATAACATGTACGGGAAACCTAGAGAATGGACACACAGTAAATATGAAAGGTTTCTAAACTCAACTAATAGTCCCTCTCCTGGTGCTCCGGTTTGATTTTCCAACTGCTTTACTATCAAGCTCCCAACTTGGAGAGACAGCCCCTTTATCCTCCTGGTTCGCACAGGTTGCCAATTTGGCAGAGGATAAAAGGGAAGAGGGAGAACCAATGAGAGACTAGCTGTTAGGCATTTGGACGGGCATATGTCACTCTAATTTCCCGGCAAGAAGAAGAATTAACCAAAGTCTCAGCCACCGCCCGGGATCCAGATTACGTCCTGAAACAAAATTGTGGACTTGCGTTCAGCTCACAAAAAACGAGTTGAAAAATGAAGCTAAGAGGCACAGCAATTCACAAACTGGCAGAGTATTAAAGGACAACTATCGTCCAAAAATCTGTTGAGGGAAGGCAATGAGGGGGAATTGAAGGGGAGGCAGAATAGCAGGAAACAGATTTCAAGAGGTACGTGGAATCATCTGTAAAGCACATGATAAGGGGCACAACTTCGACAATGATGCACTTGGCCAAAAACGGCGTATGCGTTTTCTCCTGAATATATTAAGGACAAAACGCATTCGCACTTTTTGGCCAAGCAGGCAAGGGGGCAATGCAAATCTGCATTATAAAGAAGTATCACTCCCCACCGGTCAAAAGGGACATCCACAAAATGTGTAAATACCAGAAAGGCAAGACAGTCCCTGGAGAACAGGGAGCCTTGTTATGCTGATGGGCGGGATGTAAATTGCCAACTGCCTCTCTGGAGGAGTGCACTGTGTCCCCTAAAACAAGTAAACAACAGAGCTACAGAGCCAAGGGCACTTCCAGTCTAGGGAATATACCTTGGGAAAACTGAAAATCAATAAGACAGAGCCACACCCAAATTTAGGGCTGCACTGCTTACAAGAACCTCAAATTGGGTACACCTTAAATATCCCAGGAAAGAAAAAAATGGTTCAAAAAATTGTGGAACTTACATACGATGGAATATCCCTCAGCCATGAAATCAATATCATAAGACCAGTAGCATCAATATGAGTGGATTCAGGTACGAAGATTCTACGTGAAATAAGTCACACAGAAAAATAAACTTATCATAAGATATCACTTATGAAGATCCTGTAAACATGGCTACACATGAACTGAGTTAGGAAAGAGAAAAGGGTCTCACATTTAGAAAACACTCTTATGCCTGCTTAAGGGGGAAGGAGAGGTGGGGTGATGCATAAAACCAGAGTTTGATATAAGCACAGGTACCGTTCCAAAAACCAACTATGGAATAGACAAGACCTACTTACACCATCCTCAGTGCAAGGGTCTCAAAACCCCATATTTCCCGCAGCGGAATATATCTTACTAGTAAGATTCTTAAAATCTATGTATTGATATGTCTCCATAAGGGAATCAAGTGTGTCTAGACTGGCATAAACATGGCAGCGAGAATCAGCTCAAACCCACTATAAAAAGGAATTTCAAAAACAAAACAAAAAAACAGGGAAATTCTTTTCAATTCCTTCAGGGTCTCTGATGAAACCTGGAATGTCCCTGTCTACAATGACAGCTCGATGTGGCATAAGGCTGGACACTTGGGACTGAGAGGATTGGTGAGATTGGGTGAAAAAATGCAGACCCTTTAAAGCAATAATGCATGGCACCCATTCCATGGGTTCCAAGTCTCCAGGTTGAAGGGATTATTACTACAGCTATAACATGTACGGGAAACCTAGAGAATGGACACACTGTGAATATGAAAGGTTTCCAGAACTCAATGAATAGTCCCTCTCCTGGTGCTCCGGTTTGACTTTCCAACTGCTTTACTATCAATCTCCCAAATTGGAGAGACAGCCCCTTTAGCCTCCTGGTTCTCACAGTTTGACAATTTGGGAGAGGATGAAAAGGAAGAGGGAGAACCAATGGGAGAGTAGATGTTAGGCACTTGGACGGGCATATATCACTCTAATTTCCCGGCAGGAAGAAGAATTAACAAAAGTCTCAACCACACACTGGGAACCAGTATAGCTCCTGAAACAAAATTTTGGAATTGCATTCAGCTCACAAAAAACGAGTTGAAAAATGGAGCTCAGCGGCAGAGCAATTCACAATTAGGCATAGTAATAAAAGCCAACTATCGTCCAGAAATCTGTTGAGGGAAGGCAACCAAGGGGACTTGAATGTGAGGCCGAATAGCAGGAAATAGATTTCAAGAGGTACGTTGGAATCGTCTGTAAAGCACAGGAAGAGGGGCACAACTTCGACAATGATGCACTTGGCCAAAAAGGGCGTATGCATTTTCTCCTGAATATATGCAGGAGAAAACGCATACACCCTTTCTGGCCAAGCAAGCAAGCGGGCAATGCAAATCTGCACTACAAAGAATTGTCACTTCCCACTGGTCAAAAGGGATATCCAAAAAATGTGTAAATACCAGAGAGGCAAGACAGGCCCTGGAGAAGAGTGAGCATTGTTATGCTGATGGGTGGGATGTAAATTGCCAACTGCCTCACTGGAGGAGTGCATTGTGTTCCGTAAAACAAGTAAACAACAGAGCTACAGAGCCAAGGGCACTTCCAGTCTATGGAATATACCTTGGGAAAACTGAAAATCAATAAGACAGAGCCACCCCCAAATTTAGTGCTGCACTGCTTACAAGAACCTCAACTTGGGTACACATTAAATATCCCAGGAAATATAAAAATGGTTCCAAAAATTGTGGTACGTACGTACGATGGAATATCCCTCAGCCATGAAATCAATGTCATAAGACCAGTAGCATCAATATGAGAGGATTCAGGTACGGTGATTCTAAATAAAATAAGTCACACAGAAAAAGAAGCTTATCATAAGATATCCCTTATGAAGATCCTGTAAACATGGCTACACATGAACTGAGTTAGGAAAGAGAACAGAGTCTCACATTTAGAAAACACTCTTATGCCAGCTTAAGGGGGAAGGAGAGGTGGGGATATGCATAAAACCAGAGTTTGATATAAGCACAGGTACCATTCCAAAAACCAACTATGGAATAGACAAGACCTACCTATACCTTCCTCAGTGAAAGGGACTCTAAACCCCATATTTCTTGCAGAGGAATATATCTGACTAGTAAGAATCTTAAAACCTATGTATTGATATGTCTCCGTAAGGGAATCAAGTGTGTCTAGACTGGCATAAACATCGCAGCGAGAATCAGCTCAAACCCACTATAAAAAGGAAGTTCTAAAACAAAACAAAAAAACAGGGAAATTCTTTACAATTCCTTCAGGGTCTCTGATGAAAAGTGGAATGACCCTGTCGACAATGACAGCTGGATGTTGCATAAAGCAGGACACCTGGAACTGAGGGGAACGGTGTGATTGTGTGAGAAAATGCAGACCCTTTAAAGCAATAATGCATGGCACACATTCCATGGGTCCCAACTCTCCAGGTTGAAGGGAATATTATTACAGCTATAACATGTACGGGAAACCTAGAGAATGGACACACTGTGAATACGAAAGGTCTATAAAACTCAATGAATAGTCCCTCTCCTGGTGCTCCGGTTTGACTTTCCAACTGCTTTACTATCAATCTCCCAACTTAGAGAGCTAGCCCCTTTAACCTCCTGGTTCTCACAGGTTGCCAATTTGGCAGAGGATGAAAGGGAAGAGGGAGAACCAATGAGAGAGTAGCTGTTAGGCATTTGGACGGTCATATGTCACTCTAATTTCCTGGCAGGAAGTAGAATTAACCAAATTTGCAGCCACCCACCGGGAACAAATATAGGTCCTGAACGAAAATTTGGACATGCGTTCAGCTCACAAAAAATGACTTGAAAAATGGAGCTCAAGGGCACAACAATTCACAAAATGGCAGAGTAATAAAGGACAACTATCATCACAAAATCTGTTGAGGGAAGGCAACGAGGAGGAATTGAATGCGAGGCAGAAGAGCAGGAAACAGATTTCAAGAGGTACGTTTGAATCACCTGTAAAGCACAGGAAGAGGGGCACAACTTCGACAATGATGCACTTGGCCAAAAAGGGCGTATGCATTTTCTCCTGAATATATGCAGGAGAAAATGCATAGGGCCTTTTTGGCCAAGCAAGCAAGTGGGCAATGCAAATCTGCACTACAAAGAAGTATCACTTCCCACCGGTCAAAATGGACATCCACAAAATGTGTAAATACCAGAAGGCAAGACAGGCCCTGAAGAACAGGGAGCATTGTTATGCTGATGGGCGGGATGTAAATTGCCAACTGCCTCACTGGAGGAGTGCATTGTGTTCCCTAAAACAAGTAAACAACAGAGCTACAGAGCCAAGGGCACTTCCAGTCTAAGGAATATACCTTGGGAAAACTGAAAATCATTATGACAGAGCCACCCACAAATTTAGGGCTGCACTGCTTAAAAGAACCTCAACTTGGGTACACCTGAAATATCCTAAGAAATATAAAAATGGTTCAAAAAATTGTGGTACTTACGTATGATGGAATATCCGTCAGGCACGAAATCAATGTCATAAGACCAGTAGCAGCAAAATGAGTGGATTCAGGTACGATGATTCTAACTGAAATAAGTCACACAGAAAAAGAAGCTTATCATAAGATATCACTTACGAAGTTCCTGTAAACATGGCTACACATGAACTGAGTTAGGAAAGAGAACAGAGTCTCACATTTAGAAATCACTCTCATGCCTCCTTAAGGGGGAAGGAGAGGTGGGGAGATTCATAAAACCAGAGTTTGATATAAGCACAGGTACCGTTCCAAAAACCAACTATGGAATAGACAAGACCTACACCTTCCTCAGTGAAAGGGACTCAAAACCCCATATTTCCCGCAGAGGAATATATCTGACTAGTAAGAATCTTAAAACTTATGTATTGATATGTCTCCATAAGGGAATCAACTGTGTCTAGACTGGCATAAACATGGCAGCGAGAATCAGCTCAAACGCACTATAAAAAGGAGTTTCAAAAAGAAACAAAAAAAACAGGGAAATTCTTTACAATTCCTTTAGGGTCTCTGATGAAACCTGGAATGACCCTGTCTACAATGACAGCTGGATGTGGCATAAGGCTGGACACTTGGGACTGAGAGGATTGGTGAGATTGGGTGAGCAAATGCAGACCCTTTAAAGCAATAATGCATGGCACCCATTCCATGGGTCCCAACTCTCCAGGTTGTAGGGAATATTACTACAGCTATAACATGTACGGGAAACCTAGAGAATGGACACACTGAATACGAAAGTTCTCTAAACTCAACGAATAGTCCCTCTTCTGGTGATCCGGTTTGACTTTGCAACTGCTTTAGTATCAATCTCCCAACCTGGAGAGACAGCACCTTTAACCTCCTGTTTCAAACAGGTTGCCAATTTCGCAGAGGATGAATGGGAAGAGGGAGAACCAATGAGAGAGTAGCTGTTAGGCATTTGGACGGGCATATGTCACTCTTATTTCCCGGGAGGAAGAAGAATTGACCAAAGTCTCAGCCACCCACCGGGAACCAGTATAGTTTCTGAACCAAAATATTGGACTTGCGTTCAGCTCAGAAAAAACGAGTTAAAAAATGGAGCTCAGGGGCACAGCAATTCACAAACTGGCAGAGTATTAAAGGGCAACTATCGTTCAAAAATCTGTTGAGGGAAGGCAACGAGGCGAACTTGAAAGGGAGGCAGAATAGCAGGAATCAGATTTCAAGAGGTACTTTGGAATTGACTTTAAAGCACAGGAAGAGGGGCACAACTTCGACAATGATGCACTTGGCCAAAAAGGGCGTATGCATTTTATCCTGAATATATTCAGGAGAAAACGCATACGCCCTTTTTGACTAATCCAGCAAGTGGGAAATGCAAATCTGCACTATAAAGAAGTATCACTTCCCACCGGTCAAAAGGGACATCCACAAAATGGGTAAAAACCCGAAAGGCAAGACAGGCCTTGGAGAACAGGGATCCTTGTTATGCTGATGGGCGGGATGTAAATAGCCAAATACCTCTCTGGAGGAGTGCATTGTGTTCCCTAAAACAAGTAAACAACAGAGCTACAGAGCCAAGGGCACTTCCAGTCTAGGGAATATACCTTGGGAAAACTGAAAATCAATAAGACAGAGCCACCCCTAAATTTAGGGCTGCAATGCTTACAAGAACCTCAACTTGGGTACAATTTAAGTATCCCAGGAAAGATAAAAATGTTTCAAAAAATTGTGGTATTACGTACGATGGAATATACCTCAGCATTGAAATCAATGTCACAAGACCAGTAGCAGCAAAATGAGTGGGTTCAGGTACGATGATTCTAAGTGAAATAAGTCACACAGAAAAAGAAACTTATCATAAGATATCACTTATGAAGATCCTGTAAACATGGCTACACATGAACTGAGTTAGGAAAGAGAACAGAGTCTCACATTTAGAAAACACTCTTATGCCTGCTTAAGGGGGAAGGAGAGGTGGGGTGATGCATAAAACCAGAGGTTGATATAAGCACAGGTACGGTTCCAAAAACCAAGTATGGAGTAGACAAGACCTACACCTTCCTCAGTGAAAGGGACTCAAAACCCCATATTTCCCGCAGAGGAATATATCTGACTAGTAAGAATCTTAAAACCTATGTATTGATATGTCTCTGTAAGGGAATCAAGTGTGTCTAGACTGGCATAAACATCGCAGTGAGAATCAGCTCAAACCCACTATAAAAATGAATTTCTAAAACAAAACAAAAATACAGCGAAATTCTTTACAATTCCTTCAGGGTCTCTGATGAAACTTGGAATGACCCTATCTAGAACGACAGCTGGAGGTGGCATAAGGCTGGACACATGGGACTGAGAGGATTGGTGAGATTCGTGAACAAATGCAAACACTTTAAAGCAATAATGCATGGCACCCATTCCATGGCTCCCAACTCTCCAAGGTTGTAGGGAATACTACTACAGCTATAACATGTATGGGAAACCTAGAGATTGGAAACACTGTGAATACTAAAGATTTCTAAATCTTAAAGAATAGTCCCTCTCCTGGTGCTCCAGTTTCACTTTCTAACTGCTTTACTATCAATCTCCCAATTTGGAGAGACAGCACCTTTAACATCCTGGTTCGCACATGTTGCCAATTTGGCAAAGGATGAAAGGGAAGAGGGAGAACCAAAGAGAGAGTAGCTGTTAGGCATTTGGACGGGCACATGTCACTCTTATTTCCCGGGAGGAAGAGGAATTAACCAACGTCTCAGCCACCCACCGGGAACCAGTATAGTTCTTAACCAAAATATGGGTCTTGCGTTCAGCTCACAAAAAACGAGTTAAAAAATGGAGCTATAGGGCAGAGCAATTCACAAACAGGCAGAGTAATAAAGGACAACTATCATCCAACAATCTGTTGAGGGAAGGCAACGAGGTGGACTTGAAAGTGAGGCAGAATAGCAGGAAACAGATTTCAAGAGGTACGTTGGAATCGCCTTTAAAGCACAGGAAGAGGGGCACAACTTCGACAATGATGCACTTGTCCAAAAAGGGTGTATGCGTTTTCTCCTGAGTATATTCAGGAGAAAACGCATACACCCATTTTGGCCAAGCAAGCAAGCGGACAATGTAAGTCTGCACTACAAAGAAGTATCACTTCCCACTGTTCCAAAGGGACATCCACAAAAAGTGTAAAAACCAGAAATTCAAGACAGGCCCTGGAGAACTGGGAGCCTTGATATACTGATGGGCGGGATGTAAATTGCCAACTGCCTCTCTGGAGGAGTGCATTGTGTTCCCTAAAACAAGTAAACAACAGAGCTACAGAGCCTAGGGCACTTCCAGTCTAGGGAATATACCTTCGGAAAACTGAAAATCAATAAGATAGAACCACCTCAAAATTTAGGAATGCACTGCTTACAAGAACTTCAACTTGGGTACACCTTAAATATCCCAGGAAATATAAAAATGGTTGAAAAAGTTGTGGAACTTACGTACGAGGGAATATCCCTCAGCCATGAAATCAATATCATATGATCAGTACCAGCAAAATGATTGGATTCAGGTACGATGATTCTAAGTGAAATAAGTCACACAGAAAAAGAAACTTATCATAAGATATCACTTATGAAGATCCTGTAAACATGGCTACACATGAACTGAGTTAGGAAAGAGAAGAGAGTCTCACATTTAGAAAACACTCTTATGCCTGCTTAAGGGGGCAGGAGAGGTGGGGTGATGCATAAAACCAGAGGTTGATATAAGCACAGGTACCTTTCCAAAAACCAAGTATGGAATAGACAAGACCTACACCTTCCTCAGTGAAAGGGACTCAAAACCCCATATTTCCCGCAGAGGAATATATCTGACTAGTAAGAATCTTAAAACCTATGTATTGATATGTTTCCATAAGGGAATCAAGTGTGTCTAGACTGGTATAAACATGGCAGTGAGAATCAGCTCAAACCAACTATAAAAAGAATTTCAAAAACAAAACAAAAAAACAGGGAAATTCTTTACAATTCCTTCAGGGTCTCTGAGGAAACCTGGAATGACCCTATCTACAACGACAGCTGGATATGGCTTAAGGCTGGACACATTGGACTGAGAGGATTGGTGAGATTGGGTGAGCAAATGCAGACCGTTTAAAGCAATAATGCATGGCACCCATTCCATGGGTCCCAACTCTCCAGTTTGAAGGGAATATTACTACAGCTATAACATGTACGGGAAACTTAGAGAATGGACACACAGTGAATACGAAAGGTCTCTAAAACTTAACAAATAGTCCCTCTCCTGGTCCTCCGGTTTGACTTTCCAACTGATATACTATCAATCTCCCAACCTGTAGAGACAGCACCTTTAACCTCCTGTTTCGCACAGGTTGCCAATTTACCAGAGGATGAATGGGAAGAGGGAGAACCAATGAGAGAGTAGCTGTTAGGCATTTGGACGGGCACATGTCACTCTTATTTCCCGGGAGGAAGAAGAACTGACCAAAGTCTCAGCCACCCACCGGGAACAAGTATAGTTTCTGAACCAAAATATTGGACTTGCGTAAAGCCCAGAAAAAAAAGCAGTTATAAAACAGAGCTCAGGGGCACAGCAATTCACAAAGTGGCAGAGTAATAAAGGGCAACTATCGTCCAAAAATCTGTTGAGGGAAAGAATCGAGGCGAAGTTGAAAGTGAGGCAGAATAGCAGGAAACAGATTTCAAGAGGTAGGTTGGAATCACCTGAAAAGCACAGGAAGAGGGGCACAACTTCGACAATGATGCACTTGGCCAAAAAGGGCGTATGCATTTTCTCCTGAATATATGCAAGAGAAAACGCATACGCCCTCTTTGGCCAAGCAAGCAAGCAGGCAATGCAAATCTGCACTACACAGAAGTATCCCTTCCCACCGATCAAAAGAGACATCCACAAAATGTGTAAATATCAGAAAGGCAAGACAGGCCCTGGAGTACAGGGAGCCTTGTTATGCTGATGGGCGGGATGTAAATTGCCAACTGCTTCTCTGGAGGAGTGCATTGTGTTCCCTAAAACAAGTAAACAACAGAGCTACAGAGCCAAGGGCACTTCCAGTGTAGGGAATATACCATCGGAAAACTGAAAATCAATAAGACAGAGCCAACCTCAAATTTAGGGCTGCACTGCTTACAAGAACCTCAACTTGGTACACCTGAAATATCCCAAGAAAGATAAAAAATGGTTCAAAAAATTGTGGTACTTACGTACGATGGAATATCCGTCAGCCATGAAATCAATGTCATAAGACCAGTAGCAGCAAAATGAGTGGATTCAGGTTCGATGATTCTAAGTGAAATAATCACACAGAAAAAGAAGCTTATCATAAGATATCACTTATGAAGATCCTGTAACATGGCTACACATGAACTGAGGTAGGAAAGAGAACAGAGTCTCACATTTAGAAAACACTCTTATGCCTGCTTAAGGGGGAAGGAGAGGTGGGGTGATGCATAAAACCAGAGTTTGATATAAGCACAGGTACCGTTCCAAAAACCAATTATGGAATAGACAAGACCTACCTATACCTTCCTCAGTGAAAGGGACTCAAAACCCCATATTTCCCACAGAGGAATATATCTGACTAGTAAGAATCTAAAAACCTATGTATAGATATGTCTCCGTAAGGGAATCAAGTGTGTCTAGACAGGCATAAACATGGCAGCGAGAATCAGCTCAAACCCAGTATAAAAAGGAATTTCAAAAACAAAACAAAAAAACAGGGAATTTCTTTACAATTCTTTTAGGGTCTCTGATGAAACGTGGAATGACCCTGTCTACAATGACAGCTGGATGTGGCATAAGGCTGGACACTTGGGATTGAGAGGATTGGTGAGATTGGGTGAGCAAATGCAGACCCTTTAAAGCAATAATGCATGGCACCCATTCCATGGGTCCCAACTCTCCAGGTTGAAGGGAATATTACTACAGCTATAACATGTACGGGAAACCTAGAGAATGGACACACAGTGAATACGAAAGGTCTCTAAAACTCAATGAATAGTCCCTCTCCTGGTGCTCCGGTTTGACTTTCCAACTGATATACTATCAATCTCCCAACTTGGAGAGACAGCCCCTTTAACCTCCTGGTTCTCACAGGTTGCCAATTTGGCAGAGGATGAAAGGGAAGAGGGAGAACCAATGAGAGAGTAGCTGTTAGGCATTTGGACGGGCATATGTCACTCTATTTTCCCTGCAGGAAGAAGAATTAACCAATGTCTCAGCCACCCAACGTGAACCAGTATAGGTACTGAACCAAAATTTTGGACATGCGTTCAGCTCACAAAAAACGACTTGTAAAATGTAGCTCAAGGGCACAGCAATTCACAAACTGGCAGAGTAATAAAGGAAAACTATCAGCCCAAAATCTGTTCAGGGAAGGAAATGAGGCAGACTTGAAAGCGAGGCAGAATAGCAGGAATCAGATTTCAAGAGGTACGTTGGAATCACCTGTAAAGCACAGGAAGAGGGTCACAACTTCGACAATGATGCACTTGGCCAAAAAGGGCGTATGCATTTTCTCCTGAATATATGCAAGAGAAAACGCATACACCCCTTTTTGGCCAAGCAAGCAAGCGGGCAATGCAAATCTGCACTACAAAGAAGTGTCACTTCCCACCATTCAAAAGGGACATCCACAAAATATGTAAAAACCAGAAAGGCAAGACAGGCCCTGGAGAACAGGGAGCCTTGTCATGCTGATGGGTGGGTTGTAAATTGCCAACTGCCTCTCTGGAGGAGTGCATTGTATTCCCTAAAACAAGTAAACAACAGAGCTACAGAGCCAAGGGCACTTCCAGTCTAGGGAATATACCTTGGGAAAACTGAAAATCAATAAGACAGAGCCACCTTCAAATTTAGGGCTGCAGTGCTTACAAGAACCTCAACTGGGTACACCTGAAATATCCCAGGAATGATAAAAATCGTTCAAAAAATTGTGGTACTTACGTAGGATGGAATATCCGTCAGCTATGAAATCAATGTCATAAGACCAGTAGCAGCAAAATGAGTGGATTCAGGTACGATGATTTCAAGTGAAATATGTCACACAGAAAAAGAAGCTTATCATAAGATATCACTTATGAAGATCCTGTAAACATGGCTACACATGAACTGAGTTAGGAAAGAGAACAGAGTCTCACATTTAGAGAACACTCTTATGCCTGCTTAAGGGGGAAGGAGAGGTGGGGTGATGCATAAAACCAGAGTTTGATATAAGCACAGGTACCGTTCCAAAAATCAACTATGGAATAGACAAGACCTACCTATACCTTTCTCAGTGAAAGGGACTCAAAACACCATATTTCCCTCAGAGGAATATATCTGACTAGTAAGAATCTTAAAACCTATGTATTGATATGTCTCCGTAAGGGAATCAAGTGTGTCTAGACTGGCATAAACATGGCAGTGAGAATCAGCTCAAACCGAGTATAAAAAGGAATTTCAAAAACAAAACAAAAAAACAGGGAAATTCTTTACAATCCCTTCAGGGTCTCTGATGAAACCTGGAATGAACCTATCTACAACTACAGCTTGATGTGGCATAAGGCTTGATACTTGGGACTGAGAGGATTGTTGAGACTGGGTGAGCAAACACAGACCCTTTAATGCAATAATGCTTGGTCTCCATTCCATGGTTCCAAACTCTCCAGGTTGAAGGGAATATTACTACAGCTAAAACATGTACGGGAGACCTAGAGAATGGAAACAGTGTGTATAGAAATGTTTTCTAAAACTCAACTAATTGTCCCTCTCCTGGTGCTCCAGTTTGACTTTCCAACTGCTTTACTATCAATCTCCCAACTTGGAGAGACAGCCCCTTTCTCCTCCTGGAAAACACAGGTTGCCAATTTGGCAGAGGATGAAAGGGAAGAGGGAGAACCAATGAGAGAGTACCTCTTAGGCATTTGGACAGGCACTTGTCACTCTAATTGCCTGGCACCAAGAAGAATTAACCAAAGTCTCAGCCACACACCGGAAAAGAGTATATGTCCTGAACAAAAATTTTGGACTTGCGTTCAGCTCACAAAAACGAGTTAAAAAATGGAGCTCAGGGGCACAGCACTTCACAAAATGGCAGAGTAATAAAGGACAACTGTCGTCCAAAAATCTGCTGAGGGAAGGCAAAGAGGCGGACTTGAAAGTGTGGCAGAATAGCAGGAAACAGATTTCAATAGGTACGTTGGAATGGTCTTTAAAGCAGAGGAAGAGGGGCACAACTTTGACAATGATGCACTTGGCCAAAATGGGTGTACGTGTTTTCTCCTGAATATATTCAGGAGAAAACGCATACGCCCTTTTTGGCCAAGCAAGCAAGCGGGCAATGCAAATCTGCAGTACAAAGAAGTATCCCTTCCCACTGGTCAAAAGGGACATCGGCAAAATGTGTAAAAACCAGAAAGGCAAGAGAGGACCTGGAGAACAGGGAGCCTTGTTATGCTGATGGGCGGGATGTAATTTGGCAACTGCCTCTCTGGAGGAGTGCACTGTGTTCCCTAAAACAAGTAAACAACAAAGCTACAGAGCCATGGGCACTTCCAGTCTAGGGAATATACCTTGGGAAAACTGAAAATCATTAAGACAGAGCCACCCCAATGTTTAGGGCTGCAATGCTTACAAGAACCTCAACTTGGGTACACCTTAATTATCCCAGGAAAGTTAAATCATTTACAAAAAATTGTGGTACTTACGTACGATGGAATATCCCTCAGCCATGAAATCAATGTCATAAGACCAGTAGCAACAAAATGAGTGGATTCAGGTATGAGGATTCTAAGTGAAAAAAGTCACAAAGAATAAAGAAGCTTATCATAAGATATCACTTAAGAAGATCCTGTAAACATGGCTACACATGAACTGAGTGAGGGAAGAGAACACAGTTGCACATTTAGAAAACACTCTTATGCCTGCTTAAGGGGGAAGGAGTGGTGGGGTGATGCATAAAACCAGAGTTTCATATAAGCACAGGTACCGTTCCAAAACAAATTATGGAATAGACAAGATCTACACCTTCCTCGGGGAAAGGGACTCAAAACCGCATATTTTCCGCAGAGGAATATATCTGACTAGTAAGAATCTTAAAACCTATGTATTGATATGTCTCCGTAAGGGAATCAAGTGTGTCTAGACTGGCATAAACACGGCAGTGAGAACCAGCTCAAACCCACTATAAAAAGGAATTTCAAAAAAAAATCCAACAAAACAGGGAAATTCTTTACAATTCCTTCAGGGTCTCTGATGAAACCTGGAATGACCCTGTCTACAACTGCAGCTTGATGTGGCATAAGGCTGGATACTTGGGACTGAGAGGATTGGTGAGACTGGGTAAGCAAACACAGACCGCTTAAAGCAATAATGCGTGGCCTCCATTCCATGGTTCCAAACTCTCCAGGTTGAAGGGAATATTACTACAGCTATAACATGTACGGGAAACCTAGAGAATGGACACACTGTGTATACGAATGGTTTCTAAAACTCAACTAATTGTCCCTCTCCTGGTGCTCCAGTTTGATTTTCCAACTGCTTTACTATCAATCTCCCAACTTGGAGAGACAGCCCCTTTAACCTCCTGAATAACACAAGTTGCCAATTTGGAAGAGGATGAAAGGGAAGAGGGAGAACCAATGAGAGAGAAGCTGTTAGGCATTTGGACGGGCACATGTCTCTCTTATATGCTGGGAGGAAGAAGAATTACCTAAAGTCTCAGCCACCCATCGGGAACCAGTATAGGTCCTGAACCAAAATTCTGCACTTGTGTTCAACTCACAAAAAACGAGTTAAAAAATGGAGCTCAGGGACACAGCACTTCACAAACTGTCAGAGTAATAAAGGACAACTATCGTCCAAAAATCTGTTGAGGGAAGGCAACGAGGCGGACTTGAATGCGAGACAGAATAGCAGGAAACAGATTTCAATAGGTACGTTGGAATCGCCTTTAAAGCACAGGAAGTGGGGCACAAGTTTGACAATGATGCACTTGGCCAAAATGGGCGTATGCGTTTTTTCCTGAATATTTTCAGGAGGAAACTCATACGCACTTTTTGGCCCAGCAAGCAAGCTGGCAATGCAAATCTGCACTAGAAAGAAGTATCACTTCCCACCAGTCAAAAGGTGCATCCACAAAATGGATAAAAACCAGAAAGGCAAGACAGGCCCTGGAGAAAAAAGAGCCTTGTTATGCTGATGGGCAGGATGTAAATTGCCAACTGCCTCTCATGAGGAGTGCATTGTGTTCCCTAAAACAAGTAAACAACAGAGCTACAGAGGCAAGGGCACTTCCAGTCTGGGGAATAAATCTTGGGAAACTGAAAATCAATAAGACAGAGCCACCCCAAAATTTAGGGCTGCACTGCTTACAAGAACCTCAACTTGGTTACACCTTAAATATCCCATGAAAGATAAAAATGGTTCAAGAAATTGTGGTACTTTGGTACGATGGAATATCCCTCAGCCATGAAATCAATGTCATAAGACCAGTAGCAGCAAAATGAGTGGATTCAGGTTTGATGATTCTAAGTGAAATAAGTCACACAGAAAAAGAAACGTATGATAAGATATCACTTATGAAGATCCTGTAAACATGGCTACACATGAACTGAGTTAGGAAAGAGAACAGAGTCTCACATTTAGAAAACACTCTTATGCCTCCTTAAGGGGGTAGGAGAGGTGGGGTGTTGCATAAAATCAGAGTTTAATATTAGAACAGGCACCGTTCCAAAAACGATATACAGAATAGACAAGATCTACACCTTCCTCAGTGAAAGGGATACAACAACCCATACTTCCTGCAGAGGAATATATCTGACTAGGAAGAATCTTAAAACCTATGTATTGGTATGTCTCCTTAAGGGAATCAAGAGTGTCTAGACTGGCATAAACATGGCAGTGAGAATCATCTCCAACCCACTATTAAAAGGAATTTCAAAAAAAAACCGGAAATTCTTTACAATTCCTTCAGGGTATCTGATGAAACCTGGAATGACCCTATCTACATGACAGCTGGATGTGGTATAAGGCTGGACACATGGGACTGAGAGGATTGGTGAGATTGGGTGAGCACATGCAGACCCTTTAAAGCAATAATGCATGGCACCCATTCCATGGGTCCCATGTCTCCAGGTTGAAGGGAATATTACTACAGCTATAACATGTACGTGAAACGTAGAAAATGGACACACTGTGAATACGAAAGGTCTCTAAAACTCAACGAATAGTCCCCCTTCTGGTTCTCCGGTTTCACATTCCAACTGCTTTACTATCAATCTCCCAACTTGAAGAGACAGCACCTTTTACCTCCTGGTTCTCACAGGTTGCCAATTTGGCAGAGGATGAAAGGGAAGAGGGAGAACCAATGAGAGAGTAGCTGTTAGGCATTTGGACGGGCACATGTCACTCTTATATCCCGTGCGGAAGAAGAATTAACCAAATTGTCCACCACCCACTGGGAACCAGTAGAGTTCCTGAACCAAAATTTTGGACTTGCGTTCAGCTCACACAAAACGAGTTAAAAATTGGAGCTCAGGGGCACAGCACTTCACAAACTGGCACAGTAATAAAAGACAACTATCGTCCAAAAATCTGTTGAGGGAAGGCGACGAGGAGGAGTTGAAAGCGAGGCAGAATAGCAGGAAACAGATTTCTATAGGTACGTTGGAATCGGCTTTAAAGCACAGGAAGAGGGGCACTACTTCCTCAATGATGCACTTGGCCAAAAAGGGCGTATGCGTTTTCTCCTGGATATATCCAGGAGAAAACGCATACGCCCTTTTTGGCCAAGCAAGCAAGCGGGCATTGCAAATCTGCACTCCAAAGAAGTATCACTTCTCACCAGTCAAAATGCATATCCACAAAATGTATAAAAACCAGAAAGGCAAGACAGGCCCTGGAGAACAGGGAGCCTTGTTATGCTGATGGGCGGGATGTAAATTGCCAACTGCCTCACTGGAGGAGTGCATTGTGTTCCATAAACAAGTAAACAACCGAGCTACAGAACCAAGGGCACTTCCAGTCTAGGGAATATACCTTGGAAAACTGTAAATCAATAAGACAGAGCCACCCCAAAATTTAGGGCTGCACTGCTTACAAGAACCTCAACTTGGGTACACCTTAAATATCCCAAGAAAGATTAAAATGGTTCAAAAAATTTTGTTACTTACATACGATGGAATATCCCTCAGCCATGAAATCAATGTCATAAGACCAGTAGCAGCAAAATGAGTGGATTCAGATACGATGATTCTAAGTGAAATAAGTCACACAGAAAAAGAAACTTATCATAAGATATCACTTATGAAGATCCTGTAAACATGGCTACATATGAACTGAGTTAGGAAAGATAACAGAGTACTGAATCTTATCATAAGATATCACTTATAGTGGGAATGTACACTTGGCTACGAATGATCTGAATTACAAACACAACAGAGTCACACACTTAGAAAACAATATTCTCCCTGCTTAAGGTGAAAGGCGAGGTGGGTTGATGCATAAAACCACAGTTTTAAATTAGCACAGATACTGTTACATAAACCAAGTATGTAATAGACATCACCTACTCCCCGCACAATGAACTCAACTCAACACCCCCTATTCATTGCAGAGGAATATATCTGACTCCAAGAATTTTAAAACATATGTTTATCATGTCTCCATAAAGGAGTCATGTGTGTGTATAATGGCATGAACACAGCACTGAAATTCAGCTAAATACCCTTATAAAAATAAATTTCAAAAGCAAAATGCAAAAACAGCGAAACAGAGGGAAAGCCTTAAGAATTACGTTCAGGGCCTGTGATGCAACCTGGATTGTCCACCTTTACAGCCACAGCTGGATGAGACATAAAACTGGACACTTGGGGCTGACAAGATTGTTGAGGTTGTGTGAGCAAAAAAACACCACTTAGAGCAATACTGTGTACTACCCATTCTAGTGGTCCCAACTCTCCAAGTTTAAGGGAATCTTCCTACAGTTAAAGCATGCATGGGAAACCCAGTGGATAGTACACTGTGTAATTGGGAAAATTTTCTAAAAGGTACCTCATTTTTCCGTTTGTCGTGCTCGGCTTCGCCATTCCATCTGCATTACTAAAAATCTCCCCACTTGGAGTGTCAGCGCCTTTACCGTCCTGTTATGCACAGTTTGCAAATTGTGCAGAGGATGAACAGGAAGAGGGGAAACAAATGAGAGATTAGCTGTAGGTGTTTGGATGGGCACATGTCACTCTAGTTTCCCATCAGGAAGAAAAATTAATCAAAGGCTCAGCCTGACACCCCGGAACCAGACTAGGGCCTACAGCCATGCTGCGGTATTGCAGCCAGCTCACAAAGAGGCGAGTTGAAAAATGGAAATCAGGGGCACAGCAATTCACAAACTTGCAGAGTTATAAAGGACATCTATCATCCAGAAATATATTGAGGTAAGGCAGTGAAGAGGATTTGAATGCAAGGCAGAATTGAAGGAAACAGATTTCAAGAGGTAGATTGGAGATGTCTTTAAAGCACATGAAAAGCGACAGAACTTCGACAATGTTGCCCTTGGCCGAAAAGGGAGTATGTGTATTTTCTTGAATATATTCGGGAAAAAATGCATATGCCCTTTTTGGCTAAGCAAGCCATCAGACATTGCAAATCCACACTACAGAGAAGTGTCCCTTACCTCCAGTCAAAAGGGCCATCCACAAATAGTGTAAAAGCCACAAATGCAGGACAGGCCATGGAGAAAAGGGAGCCTGGTTACGCTGATGGTCAGGATGTAAATTGCCAACAGCCTCTCTGGAGAACTGTATGTTGTTTTCTAAAACAGAGCTACAGAGCATAGCACACTTCCACTCATGGGCATGTATTTTGGGAAAACTAAAAATCCACAACACACAGACAGCCCAAAGTTTACGGCTGCTCTGTTTACAAGAACCTCGACTTCAGTACACTTTAAATATCCCAGGAAAGAGAAAAAAATGGATATAGATGTTGTGGTACTTATATACAATGGAATGTCACTCAGACATAAAATCAATGTCATAAGGCCAATAGCAGCAAAAAGAGTGGCTTTAGGTATGATGATGCTAAGTGAAATGAGCCACAAAGAAAAAAAAATATTGTAATATATCACTTATAGAGGGAATGTAAACATGGCTACACATGAACTGAATTTCTAATGTGAACAGAGTTACACATTTAGAAAACACACTTATTCCTCCTTAAGGGGAAAGGTGACATGGGGTGATGTGTAAAAGCAGAGTTTGAAATTAGCACAGATCCTATTCCATATACCAAATATGTAATAGACAAGACCTACTCCTTTCTCAATGAACTGGACACAAAACACCCTATTCACTGAAGAGGAATATATCTGACTGGTAATAACCTTGAAACCTATGTATTTATATGTCTGCATAATGGAATCAAGTTTATGTAGATTGGCATAAACACAGATCAATGGAACAGGACAGAAAGCCCAGAGATAAACCTACATACCTATGGCTATCTCATCTATGACAAAGGAGCTAAGGATATACAATGGAGAAAAGACAGTCTCTTCAGTAATTGGTGCTGGGAAAACTGGACCCCTACACATAAAAGAATGAAATTAGAACACTCCATAACACCATACACAAAAATAAACTCTAAATTGATTAGAGATCTAAATATAAGACCAGACACTATAAAACACTTAGAGGAAACTATAGGCAGAACACTCTATGACATAAATCACAGCAAGATCCTTTTGGACCCACCTCCTAGAGAAATGGAAATAAAAACAGAAATCAACAAATGGGACCTAATGAAACTTAAAAGCTTTTACACAGTACAGGAAAACATAAACAAGATGCAAAAACAACCCTCAGAATGGGAGAAAATATTTTCAAATGAAGCAATTGACAAAGGATTAATCTCCAAACTTTACAAGGACCTCATGTAGCTCAATATCACAAAAACAAACAACCCAATCCAAAAATGGGCAGAAGACCTAAATAGACATTTCTCCAAAGAAGATATACAGATTACCAAGAAACACATGAAAAGATGTTGAACATCACTAATCATTAGAGAAATGCAAATCAAAACTACCCTGAGGTATCACCTCACAGCAGTCAGAGTGGCAATCATCAAAAAAATCTACAAAACAATAAACGCTGGAGAGGCCTTTATTGGAGAAAAGGGAACACACTTGCACTGTGGGTGGGAATGTAAATTGATATGGGCACTAGGGAGAACAGTATGGAGGTTCATTTAAATAACTAACAATAGAAATACCATATGACACAACAATCCAACTACTGGGCATTTGCCTTGTGAAAACCATAATTCAAAAAGAGTTATGTAGAAAAATGTTCATTGCAGCTCTATTTGCAATAGTCAGGACATGGAAGCAACCTAAGTGTCCATCGACAGATGAATGTTTAAAGAAGATCCGGCACATATATACAATGGAGTATTACTCAGCCATAAAAAGAAGCAAAACTGAGTTAGTTGTACTGAGGTGGATGGACTTAGAATCTGTCCTACACAGTGAAGTAAGTCAGAAAGGGAAAAACAAATACTGTATGTTAACAGAGATATACGGAATCTAATGAAGAAAAAAAAAAGATTTTGAAGAACCTAGTGGCAGGACAGGATTAAGGACACAGACATAGAGAAAGGACTTGAGGACACCGGAAGGGGGATGGGTAAGCTGGGACGAAGTGAGAGAGTGGCATGGACATAAATACATTACCAAATGTAACACCAATATCTACTGGGAAGCAGCCACATAGAACAGGGAGATCAGCTTGGTGCTTTGTGACCACATAAAGGGGTGGGATATGGGGTGTGAGAGGGAGATGCAAGAGGGAGGGGATCTGGTGATATTTGTATATGTATAGCTGATTCACTTTTTTATACAGCAGAAACGAACACTCAATTGTAAAGCAATTGCACTCAAATAAACGTGTAAAAGGAAAAAAAAAGAAAGCACAGGGATAAACCTACACATCTATGGTCACCTAATCTATGACAAAGGAGGCAAGACTATACAATGGAGATAAGACAGTCTCTTCAATCATTGGTGCTGGGAAATATGGAGAGCTACATGTAAAAGAATGAAATTAGAACACTCCCCAACACCATACATAAAAATATATTCAAAATGGATTAGAGACCTTAATGTAAGACTGGATAGTATAAAACTCTGAGAGGAAAACTTACGAAGGATACTCTGACGTAAATCACAGCAAGATCTTTTTTGATCCACCTCTTATAGTAATGAAATAAAAAAGAAAACTAAACAGATGGGACCTAAGGGAACGTAAAAGCTTTTGCAAAGCAAAGGAAACTACAAACAAGATGAAAAGACAACCCTCAGAATGGCAGAAAATATTTGCAAACGAATCAATGGACAAATGATTAATCTCCAGTATATATAAACAGCTCATGCAGCTCAATATTAATAAAACAAACAACCCAATACAAAAATGGAAGAAGATATAAATAGACATTTCTTCCAAAAAGACATAGAGGTGGCCAGTACGCACATGAAAATCTGCTCAACATCACTAATTATTAGAGAAATGGAAATGGAAACTACAATGAGGTGTCATTTCACACCTGTTAGAATGGGCATCAACAGATAATCTACAAACAACAAATGCTGGAGAGGGTATGGAGAAAAGGAACCTTCTTCCACTATTGTTGGGAATGTAAATTGATACAGTCTCTATGGGGAACAGTATGGAGGTTCCTTAAAAAAGTAAAAATAGAATTACCATAAAATCCAGCAATCCCACTACTGGGCATATACCCAGAGAAAACCATAAATCAAAAATACACATTCACCACAATGTTCATTGCACCACTATTTACAATAGCCAGGTAATGAAAGCAACCTAAGTGCCCACAGACAGACGAATGGATAAAGATGTGGTACATATATACAATGGAATATTACTCAGCCATATATAGGAATGAAATTGGGTCATTTGTATAGACCTTAATGGATCTAGAGACTGTCATACGGAGTGAAGTAAGTCAGAAAGAGAAAAACAAATATTGTATATTAATGCATATATGTGGAACCTAGAAAAATGGTACAGATGAACCGGTTTGCAGGGCAGATATAGAGACACAAATGTAGAGAACAAACATGGACACCAAGGGGGAAACGCCATGTGAGGGTGGTGGTGGGATGAACTGGGAGACTGGGATTCACATGTGCACACTTATATGTATAAAATAGATATCCAATAAGAACCTGCTGTATAAAAGAAATAAATTTAAAAAAAATAAAAATAAATAGCATTTAATAAAAGAAAACAGAAAAAAAGTATTTCCCTTCACATAGACGTCTTTATATTAATGCATTATTTCCATGTTTATATCTCCAAATTAAAAAAAAAAGAGGAATAAATGAAATCTACCTTGAACCAAAAAGAAAAAAAAGAAAAAAAAAAAAAAAACAGAACCCACCAGTTATACAGAGGAAAATCGTATCAGGGCACTTGCTCCAGTGGTAAAAAATTCTTAAGTTGGTCAGAGGTGGGAAATCGTCTCCCATGCCGTCAGCAGTGCTCCCCCCGACAAGGAGCATCCTCATTGCAAAGCTGGGGGGACTGTGTTGAGGCGTCTGTGAGTAAATGTGAGCTGAGCCCCAGTCCTGCTGCAGCTGAACTCTTCCCACCCTTTCCAGGTAAAACACCTGAATATGTACAAGCACTTGCAAGCCTAGAGGAAGGGCTGTGGAGCCACACCAGCGACAGCACGCAGGCCGACTTGGTGCCTGCAGGCCAGTCAGGATGGTCCTGGCCCCAGATGCTCTTCTGGAAGCTTTCCATTTCCCTGCCTGAGATACCCCTCCTACCACGGCCCCCACTGCTTTTTTACTTCCTCACCTCTGCCTGGGGAGAAATTCAAGCGGCAGGTATGGATGACACATCCTCTTCTTTAGCAGGTGGCAGCCTGACCACTCCTGCAGAAAGTCCAGCAGAGCCCCACTCACACTGGGCCATCCACAAAGCCACGGCCCCTCACTCCCTACCACCACCCCAGCCCCGACACTGCTGACGGGGCAGAGAATATGGCATCAGGCATAGATAAAGGGGCTCTAGCTGCCTGGAGAGGTGTTTATATTGACCTCATCCCAGGCACACCTGTGGGGGGTGCTGGTAGGCAGTGTCAGGCTGCCCAAATCAGCCAATCCTCACCCCTCAGGGGCTCACAGTAGCAGAAAATGAACCTTGCTAAACGAGCCAGGCCCAAAGAACAGGTGTGGGCCCTAGAGAGTCAGGCTAGACAAGGGGCTGCAGCTGCGGCTTGTTTTCTTATCATTTTATCTGGTCCATGAGTGGAAAACAACTTCAAGAAGACCCTATCCTAATGAGAGGAACCCAGGAGTCAGGGAGAGGAGTGATGGTGGGTGGAGACAGAGGCCTGGTGCCCTGGCTGCAGTGGAAGTGTCTGGAAGACCAGGCAGAGAGAGGCTGCACAGAGTGATAGCCAGGGTCACAGACTTGTAAGAGCTGCTGTTTGTTAGTTCAAGTCCTGCTCTGAGGTATTCTGTGTCAGCTGTGAGCGACAGGTGAGCTGGGGTTCTCTGCAAGGTGGGCTATGTGCACTGTTCCTGTGTGTCCAGCCCTGCTTGGGTACCTGCCCATGGGAGCTCTGTATCCTGGGAAGGGCCTGACTATGAGAGCCCCATGGGCTGCTGGGTAGCTGCACAGGTGAGCTCCATACCCTGGGAGGGACTTGAACACGAGAGCCCCGTGGGCTGTGGGGTGGGGGATGCAGCCCAGGTGAGCTCCATATCCTGGGATTGGCCTGACCACGAGAGCCCCATGGGCTGCTGGAGACCTGGTAAAGGATATCAGGACAGTCAGTGAAGCCACCGAGGATATACATCCAGTAGCTCCTATTTCCTACACCCTGCTGCTCATTCTACCATCCACCAGGCCATGGCATTCTGTATTACACTTCAATGATGCCTTCTTCTGTATTCCATTCATCTCAGAGTCACAAGAATTTTTGGCTTGTGAGTGGCAGGACACAACATGCAACAAAAGCAATAATGCTGGGCCGTCCTGCACCAATGGTTCAAAAATCCCCACACCATCATTGGGGAAATGTCCTCTAAAGACCTAAAAGTTCTACCTCTGTAAAAGGGAACCCTCCTTCAATATGCAGATGACATTCTGATCGCCAGGCCTACTAAAGACGCCTCTGAACTACCTAGCCAAGAAAGGATAGAAGGTGTCCAAGAAAAAGGCTCAAATATCCCAGGCTCAGGTGACATGCCTGGGCTTCATTCTCACAGATATTCGGAGAAACACATCCCAGGATAGGGAAGAAGCCATTTGCAGCCTTACCTCTTCTAAACCTAGAAGACAGCTTACGGGTTCCTGGGGAGGCCAAGGTTTTCTGCATCTGGATGCCTACCTACAGTCTGATAGCTGGGCCTCTACCTGAAACACTGAAACGAAAAGATGATGATCCTTTTGAATAGAATCCAGAAGCAGCCTTTCAAGAATGGAAAGAGCAGTCAATTTAGACCCTTGCCCAAGAACTCCCTAATTTAGCTAAACCCTTTGACCTTTACATACCCGGTCAAAGGTTAATTGCCCTTGGAGACTTAGTGCAAAAACTGGGACCACTTGAAATGGAGCAACACAAGAATGCCCTTCAGGTATGATAAACTATGGTCACCAAGGGCTTTGCCCACCAACTCATCAGGCCAGGATAATGGGGTATCTAAAAAGCTACAAATCAGCAGCCCACAAGGCCAGGTGCCTCCTAAGGGAAAAGGACCCCACGTCGTGATCCTAACCACCCATCATGCCCTGATGTTGCAGGGGTCACTCTGTGGACACACTGACCCCGTGTGAGGAGGCCCTCCAACTACACTTCCAGAGAGACAAACGGGGGCAACGGGGCCCCAGGATGACTCGTGTGACTATCACTTGACCTGGAGTTTCTCTCAGAAAACAAGAAGACTGTGCCCCGAAAGAGCAGACTACTGCTTGCAGGACTTACTGCACCCAGAGGGGAGCTAATAAGCTTGGCGGGGGAAACGTATATCACGCTTTCACCATAGAAAACCCTACAGACACCGCAGTGATGGTGGCCAATATGACCGGCTGGACTGCTGGCTACTTCTAAATGCCGTTGACTCAGTGGACGTCATGGTCCTGGATCACCACTGACCCTGGACTGTCTGGGAGTTGCGCGGGCAGGGCTCTGACACATGGTGCTGTTTGTACATTAATTCAGGGACCTAATTAAAGAAAGCACAGACTACTGGTCAGAGCATCTAGGCTGGCAAAAACCGTCAGCCTAAGGTCGCCGAACAAATGTGGGATGAGGTGCAAACTGCCACCTCAGCATCTCTGCGCATCTCTTTCCTGGACACTTAAAGGTCATTAAAATCTATAACACATCCAATGCTGGTGCTCAGGCGTACGGGAAGTGAGGCAGGAGGCCTTGGGACAATCAACCTCACCTGGAGGCTGGTGGGGAGACGTTTTGCCCCTCCCCCCAGGTATCAGGGCTGCCACCACAGCATGAAGCAGTTACAAAAGAGGGGTCTGCACCCTCAACACCCCAAGAATGAGGAACAGAACAAAAAGCAGAGGAGGGGTTCGTCTCCGGCAACGTTCATTAAAAATTCCTGTGAGATAAAAAGAGAACCTGGGCAATAAAATAAAGTCTAACATGTTTTTCCTCAGTGCTTTGTCTAATTTCACATGCTCCTAGGGTTCCGCATGCATAGGTCCCACACCCGGCACTTCAGACCCGATTTCCTTGTGCAGAATGGCTGGGTCGACACCTCAGCTAGCGGGGTCCCATGCAGACTCCACGGCATACAGCCTGAGCTGCAGCCAACTCAGCCCTCGAGAGCTCCATCCCCTCCCTCCCACTGACGCTGCCGGGATCCCTACACAGCAGCCCATCCCACAGCCCGTGGGGGACTGCACGCTCTCACCTCTCCATTCTGTTTTCAAAATAATGTTTCCTTTGCTTCTGAACCAAACTCAGTCTTGATATGTTGGCTCCAATGACACTGGGCACGGGGACTCCTGTTGCGGTCCACTCTGGAGGATCAGTAACAGAAATTGAGAACATTGTAACTTCAATGAACAGATGTGTGAGCCAAACTGTAGTTAACACAGAGCAGTGTATAATGCTCGAGTAAAATAAGATGTTTCTAAGACTTACATTTGATATTTCCATCACTTTACTATAAGCAAGTTCAGTGAAGACGTCTGTCTTATTTGTCAGGTCAACATTAGAGAAATGAAGTGATTTATTTCCATGGATGTACATCAAATACTCTTGGCTGAAGCTTCAATCTTGTTTTGAATGCTTTTCCATTGAAAAGGATACCTCTCTTTCAGCTCCCCCATTTCTGAGAAGTATAAAATCTTATAATTTATTATTACCAAAGGGGAAAGGTAGGACAAGGGATAAATTAACAGTTTGGGATTAACACATACACACTGCTATGTATAAAATTGATCATCAACAAGGAACAACTGTATAGCACAGGGAACTACACTGAATATTTTGCAATAACCTATAAGGGGAAATAATCTGAAAAATGAATAGATATTTTTATTGACATCATCTATCAATGACAGATAAAATGTAACCTAAGCAAGGCCGATGGTGAACGCTTCTGACCCTGAAGATTTCAATCATCTAAAGTTTGGGCTCTGCCTATTTCCCAAGGCCCTTAATGGACATATGTGTAGCTGTAGCTTAAAAATTCCCCAGTTTGGGGTACGGGGAGGCACTGATTTGGAAAAATCCCTGGTGTGCTCCTTCCATGCACGGGACCCTTCCTACAGCTAAAACATGCCTGTCACACCTAGAGGATGGTACACCGTTTGATCGGAAAGAGTTTGGAAAAGGCACCTCTTCTCCTCATCGCCTGGTGCTCGGGTTCACCCCTCCAGCATCTTTCCTAACAATCTCCTCACTTGGGGATATCAGCACTGTCAACATCCTGTTGCACACAGTTTGGAATTTGTCCAGAGGATGAAGCGGAAGGATGAGAAAAATTTAGAGACAAGTCTTAGGTGTTCGGACAGGCACATGCCACTCTAATTTCCAATCTGGAAGACAAATTTATCAAAGGCTAGAATTGCCCACGGAAACAGAATAGGTCTAGAGGAAATCCCGCTGTTTTGTGTCCAGTTTCCAAAAACACAAGTTGAAAAATGGAACTCAGGGGCACTAAAATTCATGAAACTTCAGAGTTGAAAATATCTATCATCGAAAAAGGTCTTGAGGTAAGTCACAGAAAAGGACTTGTAAGCAAGGGAGAGTGGCAGGAAACAGATTTGAAGAGGTATAAAGGACTCCCCATTAAAGCACAAGAAAAGGGGCTCAGCATCGCCAATGATGCAGTTGGCACAAAAGGGCGTATGCATTTTTTCTGAATATATTCAAGTAAAGGCCATACACACGTTTTATCCAACCAAACAGGTGGGCACTGGAAATCAATACTACAAAATGTATCACTTCACATCAGTCAGAAGGGCCATCCACATAAAGTGTAAACACCAGAAATGCAGGACAGGGCGAGGAGAAAAGGGAGCCCTGTGAGGCTGATAGTGGAAATGTAATTTGCCAACGGCCACTCTGGAGAAGTGTATTGTGTTTGCTAAAACATCTAAAAGATGAGCTACAGAGCATAGGGCACTTGCACTCATGGGCGTTTACCTTGGGAAAAACAAAAATGGACAGTAAACAGGCACCACAACGTTTACCACCTCTCTGTTAAAAAGGGCCTCCACTTGGATATAACCTAAATGTCCCTGGAAGGATAAAATGGATAAAAGAGATGGGGTACTTATGTAGAGTGGAATATTACTCATCCAGAAATCAGTGAAATAAGGCCAGTTGGAACAACTCTGGAGGAGTTACATACGATCATTCTAAGTGACATATGTCAGAAAGAAAAAGACACATATCATAAGATGTCACTTAAAGGTGGAATCAAAAATGGCTACACATGAAATAAACTACAAAACAGAAACATAGTCAAATATGTAGAAAATAGACATAAGGCTGCTAAATGGGAAAGGTGGGGAATGGTGAGGTATTATCCAGGAGGTTGAAATTAGCAAATATACCTTTCCAAGTACCAAATTGAATAACTGACAAGGCCTACACGGTATCTCAAAGAACTGCACTCAGCCCACTCAAGTCACTGGACAATAATACATATGACACGTAAGCATCTGAAAATTATTTTCTTGTTGTCTCACAGTACATGAATCAAGTGGATGTACAGCAGCAAAAAACAGAGCTTTGAAAATCAGCTGTAACCAATATAAAAATAAATTTAAAAATATTTATAAAAACGGTGAGACAGACAAAAATTCTTACAAATTTTGTTGAAGGGCTACGATGTAACATGGATTGAACACATTTAGACCCACAGCAGGATGATATATAAGGCTGGAAGCTATGCAGGCTAAGAGATGTTAGAGAGGCTGGGTGAGGAAATGCAGACCTATTAAAGTAATACTGCCTGGTACCCATTCCATGGGTCCCAAATCGGCAGGTTCAAGGGAATCTTCTGACAGCGAAAACATGCCTGCGAAACCGAGATGAATGTACACCGTGTGCTCAGGAAAGGTGTCTAAAATGCACCTCATTTTTGATCTCCTGGTGCTGGGGTTCACCATTCCAGCCACATTACTAAAAATCTCCCCACTTTGAGAATCAGCACCTTTAACCTCCTGTTTCACACAGTTTGCAATTTGTGCAGAGGATAAATGGGAAGGGGGGAACCAATGAGAGATTAGCTGTAGGATTTTTGACAGGCACATGTCACTCTAATTTCCCATTAGAAGAAGAATTAACCAAAGGCTCAGCCTGCCTCCTCAGAACCAGAATAGGGCCAGAAGCAATACAAAGGTTTGGCGGCCAGCTCACAAAAAAGCGAGTTGCAAAATGGAGCTCAGGAGCAGACAATTCAAAGACCTGCAAAGATATAAATGATAACCAACGTCCAAAAATATATTCAGGTAAGGCAACGAAGAGGATCTGAATGAGAGGCAGAATTGCAGGAAACAGATTTCAAAAGGTAGATTGTACTCACATTTAAAGCATATGAAAAGCAGCAGAATTTCTAAAATGATGCAGTTGGGCAAAAGGGTGTATGCCTTTTTTTCATGAATATCTTCAGGAAAAAAACACATACAGAGTTTTTGGCCAACCAACCAAGCGGGAAATGCAAATCCGCACAACAAAGAAGTCTCAATTTCCACTGCTCAGAAAGGCCATCCAAAAAATGTGTACAAACCAGAAATGCTGGAGAGGCCACGGAGAACTGGGAGCCTAGTCACGCTGATGGGTGGGGTATAAATATCCAAGAGCCACTCTGAAGAAGTGTATGTTGTTTCCTAAAACATTTAAATACAAAGCCCCCGAGCAAAGGGGACTTCAACTCATGGACATATAACTTGGGAAGACTAAATATCGACAAGACACAGGCACCCCAAAGTTTAGGGCTGCTCTGCATACAAGAACCTCAACTTCGGTACACCTAAAATATCCCAGGAAAAAGAGAAATGCATAAATAACTTGTGGTAATTTTGTACAACGGAATATCACTCAGACGTGGAATCAATGTCATAAGGCCAGTAGCAGCATAAAGAGTGGATTTAGGTATGATGATTCTAAGTGAAATTAGTCACACAGAAAAAGAATCTATTCATAAAATATCACTTATAGAGGGAATGTCAACATCACAACACATGAACTGAATTAAGAAAGAGAACAGAGTCTCACATTTAGAAAACCCTCTTATACCTGTTTAATGCGATAGGAGAGGTGGGGTGATGCATAAAACCAGAGTTTGATATTAGCACAGGTACCATTCCATAAACCAAATAGAGAATAGACGAGACCTACCCCTTACTCAGTGAACGGGACTCAAACCCCCTATTCCACACAGAGGAATATATCTGACTAGTGAGAATCTTAAAACCTATGTATTGATTTGTCTCCATAAGGGAATCAAGTGTGTCTAGACTGGCATAAACACGTCAGTGAAAATCAGCTCAACCGCACTATAAAAATGAATTTCAAAAACAAACAAAAAAACAGCGAAATTCTTACACAATTCCATCAGGGTTTCTGATGAAACCGGGAATGACCATATCTGCAAAGACAGCTGGATGAGACATAAGGCTGGACACTTGGCACTGAGAGGACTGGTGAGATTGGGAGAGAAAATGCAGACCCTTTAAAGTATTAATGCATGCCACCATTCCATGGATCCAAAATCTCCAGGTAGTAGGGAATATCACTACAGTTATAACAAGTATGGGAAACCTAGAGAATGGACACCCTGTGATAGTGAAAGATTTCTAAAAGTCTCCTAATTTTTCCTCTCCTTGTGCTCCAGTTTGGCATTCCAACTGCTTTACTATCAATCTCCCAAGTTAGGAGAGCCAGCCCCTATAACCTCCTGGTTCACAAAGTTTGCTAATTGTGCAGAGGATGAAAGGGAAGAGGGAGAACCAATCAGAGAGTAGATGTAGGCATTTGGACGGGCACATGTCACTCTAAATTCCCGTCAGGAAGAAGAATTAACCAAAGCCTCAGCCACCCGCAGGGAACAGTATATCCACCCCTGGAACATGTATAGGTCCTGAAGCAAAATTGTGGATTTGCGGTCAGCTCCCAAAAATGGGATTTGAAAATTGAAGCTCACGGGCACAGCAATTCACAAACCTACAGTTATAAAGGACTACTGTCTTCCAAAAATCAGTTGAGGGAAGGCAACGAAGCTGACTTGAAAATGAGGCAGAATTGCACAAAACATATTTCAAGAGGTAAATAGGAATCGCCCTTAAAGCACAGGAAAAGCATCACAACTTCGACAATGATGCACTTGGCCAAAAAGGGCGTATGCTTTTTCTCCTGAATATATTCAGGAGAAAACGCATACGACCTTTTTGGACAATCAAGCAAGCCCACAATGCAAATCCACACTACAAAGAATTGTCACTTCCCACGGGTCAAAAGGGACATCTGAAAATCTCTAAAAACCAGAAATGCAAGATAGAGATGACAAGGGCATGAAGCAATATGATACAAAGTGTCATGAAGGATTGTAATGACAAGCGCATGGAGCATTGTGATGACAAGATTATGTAGCATATTGCTGACAAAGGTATGGAGCATTGTGATGACAAGTTTCATGGAGCACTGTGATGACAAGCGTCACGGAGCATTGTGATTACAGGGGTCATGGAGCATTGGGATGACAAGGGCATGGAGCATTTTGATGACAAGAGTCCCGGATCATTGTGTTGTCAGGTTTCATGGATCATTGTGATGACAGGAGTCATGGAGAATTGTGATGACAGGGGTCATGGAGCATTGTGATGAGAAGGTCAAGGAGCATTGGGCTGAAAACGTTCATGGAGTATTTTGATGACAGGGGCCATGGAGGCTTGTGATGACAAGGTACTGGAGCATTGTGATGAGAAGACCATGGAGACATGTGATGACAAGTCTCATGGAATATTCTGATGAAAAGGGGCATGGAGCATTGTGATTACAGGGGTCTTGGGGCATAGTGATGACAACGGCATGGGGCATTGGGATGAGATGGCCATGGAGCGTTTGGATGACATGCATCATGGAGCTTTTGAAGACAAGGGCATGGAACATTGTGATGAAAAAGGCATGGAGCCTTGTCATGACAGGGTTAAGGGAGCATACTGACGACAAGTGTCAGGGAGCATTGTGATGAAAAAGGTCATGGAGCATGGTGATGAGAAGTCCATGGATAACTGTGATGACGAGCGTCATGGGGCGTTGTGATGATAAGAGTTATGGAACATTTTTTTTTTTTTAATTTTATTTTATTTTATTTTTTTGCTTTATAACAAATTTAATCAGTTATACATATACATATGTTTCCATATCCCCTCCCTTTTGCGTCTCCCTCCCACCCTCCCTATCCCAACTCTCCAGGCGGTCACAAAGTACTGAGCTGATCTCCCTGTGGTATGCGGCTGCTTCCCACTAGCTATCTACCTCACGTTTGGTAGTGTATATATGTCCATGCCGCTCTTTCACTTTGTCACAGCTTACCCTTCCCCCTCCCCATATCCTCAAGTCCATTCTCTAGTAGGTCTGTGTCTTTATTCCTGTCTTACCCCTATGTTCTTCATGACATTTTTTTTCTTAAATTCCATATATATGTGTTAGCATACAGTATTTGTCTTTCTCTTTCTGACTTACTTCACTCTGTATGACAGACTCTAGGTCTATCCACCTCATTACAAATAGCTCAATTTCATTTCTTTTTATGGCTGAGTAATATTCCATTGTATATATGTGCCACATCTTCTTTATCCATTCATCCGATGATGGACACTTAGGTTGTTTCCATCTCCGTGCTATTGTAAATAGGGCTGCTATGAACATTTTGGTACATGTCTCTTTTTGAATTATGGTTTTCTCAGGGTATATGCCCAGTAGTGGGATTGCTGGGTCATATGGTAGTTCTATTTGTAGTTTTTTAAGGAACCTCCATACTGTTCTCCATAGTGGCTGTACCAATTCACATTCCCACCAGCAGTGCAAGAGTGTTCCCTTTTTTCCACACCCTCTCCAGCATTTATTATTTCTAGATTTTTTGATGATGGCCATTCTGACTGGTGTGAGATGATATCTCATTGTAGTTTTGATTTGCATTTCTCTAATGAGTAAAGATGTTGAGCATCCTTTCATGTGTTTGTTGGCAGTCTGTATATCTTCTGTGGAGAAATGTCTATTTAGGTCTTCTGCCCATTTTTGGATTGGGTTGTTTGTTTTTTTGTTATTGAGCTGCATGAGCTGCTTATAAATTTTGGAGATTAATCCTTTGTCAGTTACTTCATTTGCAAATATTTTCTCCCATTCTGAGGGTTGTCTTTTGGTCTTGTTTATGGTTTCCTTTGCTGTGCAAAAGCTTTTAAGTTTCATTAGGTCCCATGTGTTTATTTTTGTCTTTATTTCCATTTATCTAGGAGGTGGGTCAAAAAGGATCTTGCTGTGATTTATGTCATAGAGTGTTCTGCCTATGTTTTCCTCTAAGAGTTTGATAGTGTCTGGCCTTACATTTAGGTCTTTAATCCATTTTGAGCTTATTTTTGTGTATGGTGTTAGGGAATGATCTAATCTCATACTTTTACATGTCCCTATCCAGTTTTCCCAGCACCACTTATTGAAGAGACTGTCCTTTCTCCACTGTACATTCCTGCCTCCTTTATCAAAGATAAGGTGACCATATGTCCGTGGGTTTAACTCTGGGCTTTCTATCCTGTTCCATTGATCTATCTTTCTGTTTTTGTGCCAGTACCATACTGTCTTGATTACTGTAGCTTTGTAGTATAGTCTGAAGTCAGGGAGCCTGATTCCTCCAGCTCCATTTTTCGTTCTCAAGATTGCTTTGGCTATTCGGGGTCTTTTGTGTTTCCATACAAATTGTGAAATTTTTTGTTCTAGTTCTGTGAAAAATGCCATTGGTAGTTTGATAGGGATTGCATTGAACCTGTAGATTGCTTTGGGTAGTAGAGTCATTTTCACAATGTTGATTCTTCCAATCCAAGAACATGGTACATCTCTCCATCTATTTGTATCATCTTTAATTTCTTTCATCAGTGTCTTATAATTTTCTGCATACAGGTCTTTTGTCTCCTTAGGGAGGTTTATTCCTAGATATTTTATTCTTTTTGTTGCAATGGTAAATGGGAGTGTTTCCTTGATTTCACTTTCAGATTTTTCATCATCAGCATATAGGAATGCCAGAGATTTCTGTGCATTAATTTTGTATCCTGCAACTTGACCAAATTCATTGATTAACTCTAGTAGTTTTCTGGTAGCATCTTTAGGATTCTCTATGTATAGTATCATGTCATCTGCAAACAGTGACAGCTTTACTTCTTCTTTTCCAATTTGGATTCCTTTTATTTCCTTTTCTTCTCTGATTGCTGTGGCTAAAACTTCCAAAACTAGGTTGAATAAGAGTGGTGAAAGTGGGCAACCTTGTCTAGTTCCTGATCTTAGTGGAAATGGTTTCAGTTTTTCACCATTGAGGACGATGCTGGCTGTGGGTTTGTCATATATGGCCTTTATTATGTTGAGGAAAGTTCCCTCTATGCCTACTTTCTGCAGGGTTTTTATCATAAATGGGTGTTGAATTTTGTCGAAAGCTTTCTCTGCATCTATTGAGATGATCATATGGTTTTTCTCCTTCAGTTTGTTAATATGGTGTATCACGTTGATTGATTTGCGTATATTGAAGAATCCTTGCATTCCTGGAATAAACCCCACTTGATCATGGTGTATGATCCTTTTAATGTGCTGTTGGATTCTGTTTGCTAGTATTTTGTTGAGGATTTTTGCATCTATGTTCATCAGTGATATTGGCCTGTAGTTTTCTTTCTTTGTGACATCCTTGCCTGGTTTTGGTATCAAGGTGATGGTAGCCTCGTAGAATGAGTTTGGGAGTGTTCCTCCCTCTGCTATATTTTGGAAGAGTTTCAGAAGGATAGGTGTTAGCTCTTCTCTAAATGCTTGATAGAATTCGCCTGTGAAGCCATCTGGTCCTGGGCTTTTGTTTGTTGGAAGATTTTTTATCACAGTTTCAATTTCAGTGCTTGTGATTGGTCTGTTCATATTTTCTATTTCTTCCTGATTCAGTCTTGGCAGGTTGTGCATTTCTAAGAATTTGTCCATTTCTTCCAGGTTGTCCATTTTATTGGCATAGAGTTGCTTATAGTAATCTCTCATGATCTTTTGTATTTCTGTAGTGTCAGTTGTTACTTCTCCTTTTTCATTTCTAATTCTATTGATCTGAGTCTTCTCCCTTTTTTTCTTGATGAGTCTGGCTAATGGTTTATCAATTTTGTTTATCTTCTCAAAGAACCAGCTTTTAGTTTTATTGATCTTTGCTATCGTTTCCTTCATTTCTTTTTCATTTATTTCTGATCTGATTTTTATGATTTCTTTCCTTCTGCTAACTTTGGGATGTTTTTGTTCTTCTTTCTCTAATTGCTTTAGGTGCAAGGTTAGGTTGTTTATTCGAGATGTTTCCTGTTTCTTAAGGTGGGATTGTATGGCTATAAACTTCCCTCTTAGAACTGCTTTTGCTGCATCCCATAGGTTTTGGGTCGTCGTGTCTCCATTGTCATTTGTTTCTAGGTATTTTTTAATTTCCTCTTTGATTTCTTCAGTGATCACTTCGTTATTAATTAGTGTATTGTTTAGCCTCCATGTGTTTGTATTTTTTACAGATCTTTTCCTGTGATTGATATCTAGTCTCATAGCATTGTGGTCGGAAAAGATACTTGATACAATTTCAATTTTCTTAAATTTACCAAGGCTTGATTTGTGACCCAAGATATGATCTATCCTGGAGAATGTTCCATGAGCACTTGAGAAAAATGTGTATTCTGTTGTTTTTGGATGGAATGTCCTATAAATATCAATTAAGTCCATCTTGTTTAATGTATCATTTAAAGCTTGTGTTTCCTTATTTATTTTCATTTTGGATGATCTGTCCATTGGTGAAAGTGGGGTGTTAAAGTCCCCTACTATGAGTGTGTTACTGTCGATTTCCCCTTTTATGGCTGTTAGTATTTGCCTTATGTATTGAGGTGCTCCTATGTTGGGTGCATAAATATTTACAATTGTTATATCTTCTTCTTGGATCGATCCCTTGATCATTATGTAGTGTCCTTCTTTGTCTCTTCTAGTAGTCCTTATTTTAAAGTCTATTTTGTCTGATATGAGAATTGCTACTCCAGCTTTCTTTTGGTTTCCATTTGCATGGAATATCTTTTTCCATCCCCTTACTTTCAGTCTGTATGTGTCTCTAGGTCTGAAGTGGGTCTCTTGTAGACAGCATATAGATGGGTCTTGTTTTTGTATCCATTCAGCCACTCTGTGTCTTTTGGTGGGAGCATTTAGTCCATTTACATTTAAGGTAATTATCGATATGTATGTTCCTATTCCCATTTTCTTAATTGTTTTGGGTTCATTATTGTAGGTCTTTTACTTCTGTTGTGTTTCTTGCCTAGAGAAGTTCCTTTAGCATTTGTTGTAAAGCTGGTTTGGTGGTGCTGAACTCTCTCAGCTTTTGCTTGTCTGTAAACTTTTTAATTTCTCCATCAAATCTGAATGAGATCCTTGTTGGGTAGAGTAATCTTGGTTGCAGGTTTTTCTCCTTCATCACTTTAAGTATGTCCTGCCACTCCCTTCTGGCTTGTAGAGTTTCTGCTGAGAGATCAGCTGTTATCCTGATGGGGATTCCCTTGTGTGTTATTTGTTGTTTTTGCCTTGCTGCTTTTAATATGATTTCTTTGTGTTTAATTTTTGACAGTTTGATTAATATGTGTCTTGGCGTATTTCTCCTTGGTTTTATTCTGTATGGGACTCTCTGTGCCTCCTGGACTTGATTAACTATTTCCTTTCCCATATTAGGGAAGTTTTCAACTATAATCTCTTCAAATATTTTCTCAGTCCCTTTCTTTTTCTCTTCTTCTTCTGGAAACCCTATAATTCGAATGTTGGTGCGTTTAATGTTGTCCCAGAGGTCGCTGAGACTGTCCTCTGTTCTTTTCATTCTTTTTTCTTTATTTTGCTCTGCAACAGTTATTTCCACTATTTTATCTTCCACCTCACTTATCCGTTCTTCTGCCTCAGTTATTCTGCTATTGATCCCTTCTAGAGTATTTTTTATTTCATGTATTGTGTTTTTAATCGATGCTTGATTCATCTTTAGTTCTTCTAGGTCCTTGTTAACTGTTTCTTGCATTTTGTCTATTCTATTTCCAAGATTTTGTATCTGGGAAATAGAATCTTGGATCATCTTTACCATCATTATTCTGAATTCTTTTTCAGGTAGAGTGCCTATTACCTCTTCATTTGTTAGGTCTGGTGGGTTTTTATCTTGCTCCTTCTCCTGCTGTGTGTTTTTCTGTCTTCTCATTTTGCTTATGTTACTGTGTTTGGGGTCTCCTTTTTGCAGGCTGCAGGTGCGTAGTTCCCGTTGTTTTTGGTGTCTGTCCCCAGTGGCTAAGGTTGGTTTAGTGGGTTGTGTAGGCTTCCTGGTGGAGGGGACTAGTGCCTGTGTTCTGGTGGATGAGGCTGGATCTTGTCTTTCTGGTGGGCAGGTCCACGTCTGGTGGTGTGTTTTGGGGTGTCTGTGGACTTTTTATGATTTTAGGCCACCTCTCTGCTAATGGGTGGCGTTGTGTTCCTGTCTTGCTAGTTGTTTGGCTTAGGGTGTCCAGCACTGTAGCCTGCTGGTTGTTGAGTGAAGCTGGGTGCTGGTGTTGAGATGGAGATCTCTGGAAGATTTTCGCCGTTTGATATTATGTGGAGCTGGGAGGTCTCTTGTGGACCAGTGTCCTGAAGTTGGCTCTCCCACCTCAGAGGCACAGCACTGACTCCGGGCTCCTCAATTTGGGATGATGTGTTGTCTATTCATGTATTCCACAGATGCAGGGTACATCAAGTTGATTGTGGAGCTTTAATCCGCTGCTTCTGAGGCTGCTGGGAGAGGTTTCCCTTTCTCTTCTTTGTTCTCACAGCTCCTAGGTCTCAGCTTTGGATTTGGCCCCGCCTCTGCGTGTAGGTCGCCGGAGGGCGTCTGTTCTTCGCTCAGATAGGACAGGGTTAAAGGAGCAGCCTCTTCAGGGACTCTGGCTCACTCAGGCCGGGAGGGAGGGAGGGGCACGGAGTGCGGGGCGAGCCTGCAGCGGCAGAGGTCGGCGTGACGTTACACCAGCCCGAGGCGCGCCGTGCGTTCTCCCAGGGAAGCCGCCCCTGGATCCCGGGACCCCGGCAGTGGCGGGCTGCACAGGCTCCCGGAAGGGCGGTGTGGGCAGTGACCTGCGCTCGCACACAGGCTTCTTGGCGGCGGCAGCAGCAGCCCCAGCGTCCCACGCCTGTCACTGGGCTCCGCGCTTTCAGTCGCGACTCGCGCCCGTCCGTGGAGCCCCTTTAAGCAGCGCTCTTAATCCCCTCTCCTCGCGCACCAGGAAACCAAGAGGGAAGAAAAAGTCTCTTGCCTCTTCGGCAGCTCCAGAGTTTTCCCGGACTCCCTCCCGGCTAGCTGTGGCACATTAGCCCCCTTCAGGCTAAGTACTCGCCACCAGCCCCAGTCCTCTCCCTGCGCTCTGACCGAAGCCTGAGCCTCAGCTTCCAGCGCCGCGTGCCCCGGCGGGCGAGCAGACAAGCCTCTCGGGCTGGTGAGTGCCGCTCGGCACCGATCCTCTGTGTGCGGATCTCTCCGCTTTGCCCTACCCAGGTATGTGGGGAGTTTCTTGCCTTTTGGGAGGTCTGGGGTCTTCTGCCAGCGTTCAGTAGGTGTTCTGTAGGAGTTGTTCCACGTGTAGCTGTATTTCTGGTGTATCCGTGGGGAGGAAGGTGATCTCCGCGTCTTACTCTTCCGCCATCTTACCCGGAAGTCTATGGAACATTTTGATCACAAGGATTTGGAGCATTGTGATGACAGAGGTCTGGAGCATTTTGATTTCATTGTAATGACAATAGCATGAAGCATTTTGATGACGGGCATGGTGTATTGTGATGACAGGGTTCTTGGAGCATTGAGATGAAAAGGGGCATGGAGCATTTCGATTACAGGGTTCTTGGAGCATTGTGATGACAAGGGCATTGAGCCTTGTGATGACAAGGCCATGGAACATCGTGATGGCAGGGGTCATGGAGCATTGTTATGACAGGGGTTATTTTGAATTGTGATGGCAAGGGCATGGAACATTGTGATGAGAAGGCCATGGAGCATTCTGGTGACATGCGTCATGGAGCTTTGTGATGACAAGGTCATGGAGCAATGTGATGAGAGCGTTCATGGAGCATTGTGATGACAATGACATTGAGCATTGTGATGAAAAGTTCATGGAGCATTGTGGGGACACATTTCACAGAGCCTTGTGATGATGAGGACATTGACATTTGTGGTGACACAGGTCATGGAGCCTTGTGATGACGGGACACACGGAGCATTGTGATGACTGGGGTCATGTAGCATTGTGATGACAGGAGCATGAAGCATTGGTCTGACAAGTTTCATGGATAATTGTGTTGACAGTGGGCATGGCACATTGTGATGACAAGGGAATGGAACATTGTGATGACAAGGTCATGGAGTATTGTGAAGACAGGTGTCAGGGAGCATTGTGATGGCATATTTCATGTTCCATTGTGATGACAATGACATGGAGCATTGTGATGCCAAGTGTTATGGAGGATTGTGATGACAAAGGTAATGGAGCACTGTGACGAGAAGGGCTTGGAGCATTGAGATGACAAGGGTCATGGAGCATTGTGATGACAAGGTCATGGAGCATTGTGATGACAACGGCCTTTGAGAATTTTGATGAAAAAGTCGTTAAGCATTGTGATGACAAAGGAATGGAGCTTGCTATGACAGGGGTCAAGGGGCATTGCGATGACAAGTGCATGGAGAATTGTGATGACAAGAGCATGTAACATTGTGATGAGAACTGTCATGGAGCACTGTGATGACAAGGACGTGGAGAATTGTGATGACAAGGGACATGGAGCATTGTGATGACCAGGGCATGGAGCATTGTTATGGCAAGACAGTGGAGCACTGTGATGCGAAGACCATGGATAATTCTGGTGACGAGCATCATGGAGCACTGTAATGAGAAAGGGCATGGAGCATTGTGATGATACGTCTCATGGAGCATTGTGATGACAAGGGTCATGGAGTATTGTGATGACAAGCTTGTGGAGTATTGTGATGACAAAGCATTTAACACTGTGATGGGAAGTGTCATGGAACATAGTGATGCCAAGAACGTGGAGAATTATGATGACAGGGAACATAGAGCATTGTGATGACCAGGGCATGGAGCACTGTGATGGCAAGACCGTGGAGCACTGTGATGAGAAGACCATGGATAATTGTGATGATGAGCGTCATGGAGCGCTATAATGACAAGCGGCATGGAGCATTGTGTTTACAGGGGTCTTGGAGCATTGTGATGACAAGGGCATGGAACATTGTGAAGAGAAGGTCATGGAGCATTCTGATGAATGCCTCATGGAGCACTGTGATGCCAAGTGCATGGAGCATTGTGATTACAGGTGTCTTGGAGCATTGTGATGAAAAGGGCATGGATCATTGTGATGAAAAAGGCATGGAGCCTTGTCATGACAGTGTTCAAGGAGCATACTGACGACAAGTTTCAGGGAGCATTGTGATGACAAGTGTATTGAGCATTGTGATGACAAAGGTTATGGAGCATAGTGATGAGAAGACCATGGATAATTGTGATTATGAGCATCATGGGTTGTTGTGATGAGAAGTGTTATGGAACATTGTGATCCCAACGGTTTGGAGCATTGTGATGACAGAGGTCATGGAGCATTTTGATTTCATTGTGATGAAAATACCCGGAAGAATTATGATAATGGGCATGGTGCATTGTGATGATAGGATTCATGGAGCTCTGAGGTGAAAAGGGGGATGGAGCATTGTGATAAAAAGTGTCTTGGAGCATTGTGATGACAAGGGCATGGAGCATTGTGATGAGAAGTCCATGGAACATTCTAATGACATGCGTCATGGAGCTTTGTGATGAAAAGGGCATGGAGCATTGTGATTACAGGGGTCTTGTAACATTGTGATGACAAGTGTCATGAAGCCTTGTGAATGACAAGGCCGTGGAACATTGTGATGGCAGGGGTCATGGAACATTGTTATGAAAGGTGTAATGGAGCATTGTGATGAGAAAGACAGGAAACATTGGTGTGAAATGTTTCATGGATTATTGTGATGAGAGTGGGCATGGAGCATTGTGATGACAAGAGCACGGAACACTGTGATACAATGATCATAGAGGATTTTAATGACAAGGGCATGGAGCATTGTGATGAGAAGGGCATCGAGCATTGTGAAGACAAGTGTCATGGAGCTTTGTGATGACAAGGGCAAGAGCAATATGATGAGAGGGTTCATGGAGCATTGTGATGACAATGACATGGAGCATTGTGATGTCAAGGGTCATGGAGCTTTGTGATGACAAAAGTCATGGAGCATTTTGATGACAAGGGCGTGGTGCATTGTGATGAGAAGGGCAGGGATAATTTTGATGACAGGGTCATGCAGCAATTTGATGAAAAGTGTAATGGAACATTTTGATGACAGGGGTTATAGAACATTGTGATGCCAGGGATCATGGAGCTTTGGGATGAAAAGGGTCATGGAGCATTTTGATGAAAGGGGTTATGGAACATTGTGATGTCAGGGGTCATGGAACATTGTGATGATAAGGGGATGTAGCATTGTGATGACAGTGCCATGGAACATTGTGTTTACAGGGGTGAGGGAGTATTGTGATGACTAGGGATGGAACATTGTGATATCTCTGGTGAGAGAGCATTTGGAAGAAAAGTGCATGGAGCATTGTGATTTCAAGTTTTATGGAGCATAGCAATGACAAGGTTGTGGACCGTTGTGATGAAAAGCATGTGGCACAGTGTGATGACAAGGGTCATTGAGTATTGTTCTGACAAAGGCATGGAGCATTGTGATGACAAGGGTCACGGAGCATTGTCATGAAATGTTCGTGGAGCATTGTGGTTACAAAGGTCACAGAGCCTTGTGATGACGCGGGCATGGACCATTGTGATGACAAACATTATGAAGCATTGTGATGACTGGAGTCACGGAGCATTGTGATGACATGGGTCATGGAGCATTGTCATGACAAGGGCATGGAGTATTGTGATGACAGGGTCATGGAGCATTGGTCTGACAAGTTTCATATATTATTGTGATGACAGTGGACATGGTGCATTGTGATGGCAAGGCCATGGAGCATTGTGAAGAGAAGGCCATGGAGCATTCTGATGACATGTTTCATGGATCTTTGTGATGAAAAGTGCATGGAGCAATGTGATGAGAGCGTTCATGGAGCATTGTGATAAGAATGACATGGAACACTGTGATGCCAAGGGTCATGGATTTTTGTGATGACAAAGGTCATGGAGCATTTTGATGACAAGGGCGTTGTGCATTGTGATGAGAAGGGCAGGGAGCATAGCGATGACAGGGTCATGGAGCAATTTGATGAAAAGGGTCATGGAACATTTTGATGACAGGGGATATGGAACATTGTGATGTCAGGGGTCATGGAACATTTTGAGGAAAATGGTCACGGAGCAATTTGATGACGGTGTTATGGAACATTGTGATGTCAGGGGTCATCGTACATTGTGATGATAAGTGCATGTAGCATTGTGATGACAGGAGTCATGGAATATTGTGATGACAGGGGTGAGGGAGTATTGTGACGAATAGTGATGTAACATTGTGATATCAGTGGTGAGAGAGCATTTCGATGAGAATGGCATGGAGCATTGTGATGACAAGGTTTATGGAGCATTGTGATGACAAGATTGTGGAGCACTGTGATGACAAGCGCATGGTGCATTGTGATGACATGTGTCATGGAGCATCGTGCTGACAAGCGCATGGAGCATTGTGATGACAAGGGTCATGGAGCATTGTGCTGAGAAAGGCATAGAGCATTGTGATAACAAGGGTCAAAGAGCATTGTGATAAAAAGTTCATGGAGCATTGTGGTTAAAATGGTCACAGAGACTGTTGATGATGAGGTCATGGACCATTGTGATGACAAATGTCATGAAGCATTGTGATGACTGGTGTCACGGAGCATTGTGATGACAGGGGTCAGTGAGCATTGTGATAAAAAGGGCATGGAGCATTGTGATGACAAGGGCATGAAGCATTTGTCTAATAAATTTCATGGATTATTGCGATGACAGTTGGAATGGTGCATTGTGATGACAAGGGCATGGAGCATTGTGATGACCAGGTCATGCAGTATTGTGAAGCCAGGTGTCAGGGAACATTGTGATGACATATGTAATGGCCCACTGTGATGACAATGGCATGGAGCATTGTGATGCCAAGTGTCATGGAGGATTCTGATGACAAAGGTAATGGAGCATTGTGATGGCAATGGCTTGGAGCATTGTGATGACAAGGGTCAGGGAGAATTGTGCTGACAAGTGCATGGATAACTGTGATGACAAGGGTCATGGAGCATTCTGATGACAAGCTTGTGGAGTATTTTGATGACAATGGCATGGAGCATTGTGATGAAAACGGCATGGGGCATTGTGATGACAAGCGTCACGGAGCATTGTGAATACAGGGGTCATGGAGCATTGGGATGACAAGGGCATGGATCATTGTCATGACAAGTGTCATGGAGCACTGGGCTGAAAATGTTCATGGAGTGTTGTGATGACAGGGGTCATGGAGCATTGTGATGACTAGGGAATGGAACATTGTGATGACAAGAGTCCCGGATCATTGTGTTGTCAGGTGTCATGGAGTGTTGTGATGACAGTGGTCATGGAGCATTGTGATGATATTGGCCATGGAACATTGTGATGAGTAGGTCGTGGAGCTTTGGCCTGAAAATATTCATGGATTATTGTGAAGACAGGGGTCACATAGCATTGTGATAAAAAGGGAATGGAGCATGGTGATGACAAGGTCCTGGAGCATTGTGATGAGAAGACCATGGAGAAATGTGATGACAAGTCTCATGAAGCATTCTGATGAAAAGGGGCATGGAGCATTGTGATTACAGGGGTCTTGGAGCATTGTGATGACAAGGGCATGGAGCATTATGATGAGAAGGCAATGCAGCATTCTGATGACATGCGTCATGGAGTTTTTTGATGACAAGGGCATGGAGTATTGTGATTACAGGGGTCTTGGAACATTGTGATGACAAGGGCATGGAGAATTGTGAGGAGAAGACTTAGGAGCATTCTGATGGCATGCATCATTGAGCTTTGTGGTGACAAGTGCATGGAGCATTGAGATTACATGGGTCTCGGATCATTGTGATGAGAAGGACATGGATCACTGTGATGAAAAAGGCATGGAGCCTTGTCAATACAGGATTAAAGGAGCATACAGACAACAAGTGTCAGGGAGCATTTTGATAAGAAGTGTATTGAGCATTGTGATGACAAAGGTCATGGAGCATTTTGATGAGAAGACCATTGATAATTGTGATGAGCAGTGTCATGGGACATTGTGATGACAAGTGATATGGAATATTGTAATCACAAGGGTTTGGAGGATTGTTATGACAGAGGTCATGGAGAATTTTGATTTCATTGTGATGACAATAGCATGAAGCATTATGATGATGAGCATGGTGCATTGTGATGACAGGTTTCATGGATCATTGAGATGAAAAGGGGCATAGAGCATTGTGATTACAGGATTCTTGGATCTTTGTGATGAGAAGGGTCATGGAGCTTTGTGATGAAAAGGCCATGGAATATCGTGATGGCAGTGGTCATGGAGCATTGTTATGACTGGGGTAATGGAGCATTGTGATGGCAAGGGCATGGATCATTGTGATGAGAATGCCATGGAGCATTCTGATGTCATGTGTCATGGAGTTTTGTGAAGACAAGGGCAAGGAGCAATGTGATGAGAGCCTTAATGGAGCATTGTGATGACAATGACATGGAGCATTATGATGCCAAGTGTCATGGATCTTTGTGATGACAAAGGTCATGGAACATTTTGATGGCAAGGACGTTGTGCATTGTGATGAGAAGGGCAGGGAGCATTCTGATGACAGGGTCATGGAGCAATTTGATGAAAAGTGTCATGGAACATTTTGATGACAGGTGTTATGGAACATTGTGTTGTCAGGGGTCATCGAACATTTGATGATAAGTGCATGTAGCATTGTGATGACAGGAGTCATGGAACATTGTGATGACAAGGGTGAGGGAGTATTGTGACAAAAAGTGATGTAGCATTGTGATATCATTGGTGAGATAGCATTTTCATGAGAAGTGCATGGAGAATTGTGATGACAAATTTTAAGTAGCATTGTGTTGACAAAATTGTGGAGAACTGTGATGACAAGTGTATGGTGCATTGTGATGACGTGTCATGGAACATTGTGCAGACAAGCGCATGTAGCATTGTGATGAAAAGTGTCAAAGAGCATTGTGAGGAAAAGTTCATGGAGCATTGTCGTTAAAAAGGTCACAGACACTGTTGATGACGAGGGCTTGGACAAATGTGATGACAAAAGTCATGAAGCATTGTGATGACTGGAGTCACGGAGAATTGTGATGACAGGGGTCATGGAGCATTGTGATAACAAGGGAATGGAGCATTGTGATGACAAGGGCATGGAACATTGGTCTAATAAGTTTCATGGATTATTGCGATGACAGTTGGAATGGCGTATTGTGATGACAAGGGCATGGAGCATTGTGATGACCAGGTCATGCAGTATTGTGAAGACAGGTGTCAGGGAGCATTGTGATGACATATGTAATGGCCCATTGTGATGACAATGGCATGGAGCATCTGATGCCAAGTGTCATGGAGGTTTCTGATGACAAAGGTAATGGAGCATTGTGATGACAATGGCTTGGAGCATTGTGATGACAAGGGTCAGGGAGCATTGTGCTGACAAGTGCATGGAGAATTGTTATGACAAGGGTCCTGGAGCATTCTGATGACAGGCTTGTGGAGTATTTTGATGACAATTACATGGAGCATTGTGATGAAAACGGCATGGGGCATTGTGATGAAAATGTCATGGAGTATTTTCGTGACAGGGTTCAAGGAGCATTCTGACGACAAGACTCAGGGAGCATTGTGATGACAAGTGTATTGAGAATTGTGATGACAAAGTCATGGAGCATTGTGATGAAAAGGGCATGGAGTATTGTGATGACAGGCATCATGGAGCATTGTGATGACAAGTGTTTTGGAACACTGTGATCACAAGGGTTTGGAGCACTGTGATGACAGATGTCATGGATCATTTTGATTTCAAGGAGCATGGAGCATTGTGATGACAAGGGCATGAAGCAATGTGATCCCAAGGTTCATGGAGGATTGTGATGACAATGGAAATGGAGTACTGTGATGACAAGCACATAGAGCATTGTAATGACAAGGTCATGTAGCATTTTGCTGACAAAGGCATGGAGCATTGTGAAGACGTGTCATGGAGCATTTTGATGAGAACGGAATGGAGCATGGTGATGACAAGTTCCTGGAGCATTGTGATGAGAAGTCCATGGAGACTTCTGATGAGAAGTCTCATGGAGCATTCTGATGAAAAGGGGCATGGAGCATTGTGATTACAGGGTTCTTGGAGCATTGTGATGACTAGGGCATGAAGAATTGTGATGAGAAGGCCATGGAGCATTCTGATGACATGCGTCATGGAGTTTTGTGATGACAAGGGCAGGGAGCATTTGTGATTACAGGGATCTTGGAGCATTGTGATGAAAAGTGCATGGATCATTATTATGAAAAAGGCATGGAGCCTTGTCATGACAGGGTTCAAGGAGCATACTGACGACAAGTGTCAGGGAGCTTTTTGATGACAAGTGTATTGAGCATTGTGATGACAAAGATCATGGAGCATTGTGATGAGAAGACCATGGATAATTGTGATGATGAGCGTCATGGGGTGTTGTGATGATAAGTGTTATGGAACACTGTGATCACAAGGGTTTGGAGCATTATGATGACAGATGTCATGGAGAATACTGATTTCTTTGTGATGACAATAGCCTGAAGTATTACAATGATGGGCATGGTGCATTGTGATGACAGGGGTCCTGGAGCATTGAGATGAAAAGCAGCATGGAGCATTGTGATTACAAGGGTCTTGGAACATTGTGATGACAAGGGCATGGAGCACTGTGATGACAAGTGTCATGGAACCTTTTGATGACTAGGCAGTGGAACATTGTGATGGCAAGGTTCATGGTGCATTGTTATGACAGGTGTAATGGAGCATTTTGATGAGAAGGGCATGGAACATTGGTCTGAAATGTTTCATGGATTATTGTGATGAGAGTGGGCATGGAGCATTGTGATGACAAGGGCACGGAACACTGTGATACATGGGTCATGCAGGATTGTAATGACAAGGGCATGGAGCATTGTGATGAGAAGGGCATCGAGCATTGTGATGACAAATGTCATGGAGCTCTGTGATGACAAGGGCATGGAGCAATGTGATGAGAGGTTTCATGGAGCACTGTGATGACAATGACATGGAGCAATGTGATGCCAAGGGTCATGGAGCTTTGTGATGACAAGTCATGGAGCATTTTGATGACAAGGGCATGGTGCATTGTGCTGAGAAGTGCAGGGAGTATTTTGATGACCAGGTCATGCAGCAATTTGATAAAAACTGTAAAGGAATACTTGATGGCAGGGGTTATAGAACATTGTGATGTCAGGGGTCTTGGAGCTTTGCGATGAAAAGGGTCATGGAGCATTTTGATGACAGGGGTTATGGAACATTGTGATGTCAGTGGTTCTGGAACATTTTGATGATAAGGGGATGTAGCATTGTGATGACAGGGTCCTGGAACTTTGTGATTACAGGGGTGAGGGCGTATTGTGATGACTAGAGATGGAACATTGTGATATCTCTGGTGAGAGAGCATTTTGATGAGAAGTGCATGGACCATTGTGATTACAAGGTTTATGAAGCATAGCAATGACAAGGTTGTGGACCGTTGTGATGAAATGTGCGTTGCAAATTGTGATGACTATGCTCATTGAGCATTGTTCTGACAAAGACATGGAGCTTTGTGATGACAAGGGCATGGAGAATTTTGATTACATGGGTCTTGGAGAATTGTGATGAAAAGGGCATGGATCATTGTGATGAAAATGGCATGGAGCCTTGTCATGACAGGGTTCAAGGAGCATATTGACGACAAGTGTCAGGGAGCATTTTGATGACAAGTGTATTTGAGAATTGTGATGACGAAGATCATGGAGCATTTTGATGAGAAGACCATGGATAATTGTGATGACGAGAGTCATGGGGCATTGTGATGACAAGTGTTTTGGAATATTGTGATCACAAGGGTGTGTGGCATTTTTATGGCAGAGGTCATGGAGCATTTTGATTTCATTGTGATGACAATAGCATGAAGCATTATGATGAAAGGCATGGTGCATTGTGATGACAGTGTTCATGGATCATTGAGAAGAAAAGGGGTATAGAGCATAGTGATTACATGGTTCTTGGAGCATTGTGATAAGAAAGGTCATGGAGGTTTGTGATGACAAGGCCATGGAACATCGTGATGGCAGGGGTCATGGAGCATTGTTATCACAGGGTAATGGAGCATTGTAATGGTAAGGGCATGGAGCATTGTGATGAGAAGTCCATGGAGCATTCTGATGACATGTGTCATGGAGCTTTGTGAAGACAAGAGCATGGAACAATGTGATGAGAGCGTTCATAGAGCATTGTGATGACAGTGACATGGAGCATTGTGATGCCAAGGGTCATTGATCTTTGTGATGACAGAGGTCATGGAGCATTTTGATGGCAAGGGCGTTGTGCATTGTGAATGGAAAGGCAGGGAGCATTCTGATGACAGGGTCATGGAGCAATTTGATGAAAAGTGTCATGGAACATTTTGATGACAGGTGTTATGGAACATTGTGATGTCAGGGGTCATCCAACATTGTGATGATAAGTGCATGTAGCACTGTGATGACAGGAGTCATGGAACATTGTGATGACAGGGGTTAGAGAGTATTGTGACAAATAGTGATGTAGCATTGTGATATCAGTTGTGAGAGAGCATTTTGATGAGAAGTGCATGGAGCATTGTGATGACATATTTTAAGGAGCATTGTGATGAGAAAAGCATGGTGCATTTTGATGACATATGTCATGGAGCATTGTGCTGACAAGCGCATGGAGCATTTTGATGACAAGTGTATTTAGAATTGTGATGACAAAGGTCATGGAGCATTGTGATGAAAAGGGCATGGATTATTGTGATGACAGGCATCATGGAGCGTTGTGATGACAAGTGGTTTTGAACACTGTGATCACAAGGGTTTGGAGCATTGTGATGACAGAGGTCAAGGATCATTTTGATTTCAAGGAGCATGGAGCATTGTGATGACAAGGGCATGAAACAATGTGATGCCAAGGTTCATGGAGGATTGTGATGCCAATGGAAATGGAGTATTGTGATGACAAGTGCATAGAGCATTGTAATGACAAGGTCATGTAGCATTTTGCTGACAAAGGCATGGAGCATTGTGATGACAGGTGTCATGGAGCACTGTGATGACCAGCGTCACGGAGCATTGTGAATACAGGGTTCATGGAGCATTGGGATGACAAGGGCATGGATCATTGTGATGACAACTGTCATGGAGCACTGGGCTGAAAATGTTCATGGAGTGTTGTGATGACAGGGGTCATGTAGCATTGTGATGACTAGGGAATGGAGCACTGTGATGACAAGAGTCCCGGATCATTGTGTTGTCGGGTGTCATGGAGTGCTGTGATGACAGTGGTCATGGAGCATTGTGATGATATTGGCCATGGAGCATTGTGATGAGTAGGTCGTGGAGCATTGGGCTGAAAATGTTCATGGATTATTGTGATGACAGGGTTCATGGAGCATTGTGATGACAAGGGAATGGAGCATGGTGATGACAAGGTTGTGCAGCACTGTGATGAGAAGACCATGGAGACTTGTGATGATAAGTCTCATGGAGCATTCTGATTAAAAGGGGCATGGAGCACTGTGATTACAGGGGTCTTGGAGCATTGTGATGACTAGGGCATGGAGCATTGTGATGAGAAAGCCATAGAGCCTTCTGATGACATCTGTCATGGAGTTTTTTGATGACACGGGCAAGGAGCATTGTGATTACAAGGGTCTTGGAACATTGTGATGACAAGGGCATGGAGCATTGTGAGGAGAACACCAAGGAGAATCCTGATGGCATGCGTCATTCAGCTTTGTGATGACAAGGGCATGGAGCATTGAGATTACATGGGTCTTGGAGCATTGTGATGAAAAGGCCATGGATCACTGTGATGAAAAAGTCATGGAGCCTTGTCATGACAGGATTCAAGTAGCATACAGACAACAAGTGTCAGGGAGCATTTTGATGACAAGTGTATTGAGCATTGTGATGACAATGGTCATGGAGCATTGTGATGAGAAGACCATTGATAGTTGTGATGACGATCATCATGGGGCATTGTGATGACAAGTGATATGGAATATTGTGATCACAAGGGTTTGGAGCATTGTTATGACAGAAGTCATGGAGCATTTTGATTTCATTGTGATGACAATAGCATGAAGCATTATGATGATGGGCATGGTGCATTGTGATGACAGGATTCATGGATCATTGAGATGAAAAGGGGCATAGAGCATTGTGATTACAGGGTTCTTGGAGCAATGTGATGAGAAGGGTCATGGAGCATTGTGATGACAAGGCCATGGATCATCTTGATAGCAGGGGTCATGGAGCATTGTTATGACTGGGGTAATGGAGCATTGTGATGGCAAGGGCATGGAGCATTGTGATGAGAAGGCCATGGAGCATTCTGATGACATGTGTCATGGAGCTTTGTGAAGACAAGGGCATGGAGCAATGTGATGAGAGTGTTCATGGAGCATTGTGATGACAATGACATTGAGCATTGTGATGCCAAGGGTCATGGATCTTTGTGATGACACAGGACATGGAGCATTTTTTTTAAATGTTGGGTGTAGGAGTTTTTATTATTTAATTTATTTATTTTTGCTGTGTTGGGACTTTGTTTCTTTTTTATTTTCCTCCTGAAAAAAAAATTTTTTTTTGCTTTATAACAAATTTAATCAGTTATACATATACCTATATTCCCATTTCCCCTCCCTTTTGCATCTCACTCCCACCCTCCCTATCCCACCCCTCCAGGCGGTCAGATAGCACCGAGCTGATCTCCCTGTGCTATGCGGCTGCTTCCCACTAGCTATCTACCTTACGTTTGGTAGTGTATATATGTCCATGCCGCTCTTTCACTTTGTCACAGCTTACCCTTCCCCCTCCCCATATCCTCAAGTCCATTCTCTAGTAGGTCTGTGTCTTTATTCCTGTCTTACCCCTATGTTCTTCATGACATTTTTCTCTTAAGTTCCATATATATGTGTCAGCATACAGTATTTGTCTTTCTCTATCTGACTTACTTCACTCTGTATGACAGACTCTAGGTCCATCCACCTCATTACAAATAGCTCAATTTCATTTCTTTTTATGGCTGAGTAATATTCCATTGTATATATGTGCCACATCTTCTTTATCCATTCATCTGATGATGGACACTTAGGTTGTTTCCATCTCTGGGCTATTGTAAATAGGGCTGCTATGAACATTTTGGTACATGTCTCTTTTTGAATTATGGTTTTGTCAGGGTATATGCCCAGTAGTGAGATTGCTGTGTCATATGGTAGTTCTATTTGTAGTTTTTTAAGGAACCTCCATACCGTTCTCCATAGTGGCTGTACCAATTCACATTCCCACCAGCAGTGCAAGAGTGTTCTTTTTTTTCCACACCCTCTACAGCATTTATTGTTTCTAGATTTTTTGATGATGGCCATTCTGACTGGTGTGAGATGATATCTCATTGTAGTTTTGATTTGCATTTCTCTAATGAGCAAAGATGTTGAGCATCCTTTCATGTGTTTGTTGGCAGTCTGTATATCTTCTGTGGAGAAATGTCTATTTAGGTCTTCTGCCCATTTTTGGATTGGGTTGTTTGTTTTTTTTGTTATTGAACTGCATGAGCTGCTTATAAATTTTGGAGATTAATCCTTTGTCAGTTGCTTCATTTACAAATATTTTCTCCCATTCTGAGGGTTGTCTTTTGGTCTTGTTTATGGTTTCCTTTGCTGTGCAAAAGCTTTTAAGTTTCATTAGGTCCCATGTGTTTATTTTTGTCTTTATTTCCATTTCTCTAGGAGGTGGGTCAAAAAGGATCTTGCTGTGATTTATGTCATAGAGTGTTCTGCCTATGTTTTCCTCTAACAGTTTGATAGTGTCTGGCCTTACATTTAGGTCTTTAATCCATTTTGAGCTTATTTTTGTGTATGGTGTTAGGGAGTGATCTAATCTCATACTTTTGCATGTCCCTATCCAGTTTTTCCAGCACCACTTATTGAAGAGACTGTCCTTTCTCCACTGTACATTCCTGCCTCCTTTATCAAAGATAAGGTGACCATATGTCCGTGGGTTTATCTCTGGGCTTTCTATCCTGTTCCACTGATCTATATTTTTGTTTTTGTGCCAGTACCATACTGTCTTGATTACTGTAGCTTTGTAGTATAGTCTGAAGTCAGGGAGCCTGGTTCCTCCAGCTCCATTTTTCGTTCTCAAGATTGCTTTGGCTATTCGGGGTCTTTTGTGTTTCCATACAAATTGTGAAATTTTTTGCTCTAGTTCTGTGAAAAATGTCAGTGGTAGTTTGATAGGGATTGCATTGAATCTGTAGATTGCTTTGGGTAGTAGAGTCATTTTCACAATGTTGATTTTTCCAATCCAAGAACATGGTACATCTCTCCATCTATTTGTATCATCTTTAATTTCTTTCATCAGTGTCTTATAATTTTCTGCATACAGGTCTTTTGTCTCCTTAGGTAGGTTTATTCCTAGATATTTTATTCTTTTTGTTGCAATGGTAAATGGGAGTGTTTTCTTAATTTCACTTTCAGATTTTTCATCATTAGTATATAGGAATGCCAGAGATTTCTGTGCATTAATTTTGTATCCTGCAACTTGACCAAATTCATTGATTAGCTCTAGTAGTTTTCTGGTAGCATCTTTAGGATTCTCTATGTATAGTATCATGTCATCTGCAAACAGTGACAGCTTTACTTCTTCTTTTCCGATTTGGATTCCTTTTATTTCCTTTTCTTCTCTGATTGCTGTGGCTAAAACTTCCAAAACTAGGTTGAATAAGAGTGGTGAGAGTGGGCAACCTTGTCTTGTTCCTGATCTTAGTGGAAATGGTTTCATTTTTTCACCATTGAGGACGATGCTGGCTGTGGGTTTGTCATATATGGCCTTTATTATGTTGAGGAAAGTTCCCTCTATGCCTACTTTCTGCAGGGTTTTTATCATAAATGGGTGTTGAATTTTGTCGAAAGCTTTCTCTGCATCTATTGAGATGATCATATGGTTTTTCTCCTTCAATTTGGTAATATGGTGTATCACGTTGATTGATTTGCGTATATTGAAGAATCCTTGCATTCCTGGAATAAACCCGACTTGATCATGGTGTATGATCCTTTTAATGTGCTGTTGGATTCTGTTTGCTAGTATTTTGTTGAGGATATTTGCATCTATGTTCATCAGTGATATTGGCCTGTAGTTTTCTTTCTTTGTGACATCCTTGTCTGGTTTTGGTATCAGGGTGATGGTGGTCTCATAGAATGAGTTTGGGAGTGTTCCTCCCTCTGCTATATTTTGGAAGAGTTTGAGAAGGATAGGTGTTAGCTCTTCTCTAAATGCTTGATAGAATTCACCTGTGAAGCCATCTGGCCCTGGGCTTTTGTTTGTTGGAAGATTTTTTATCACAGTTTCAATTTCAGTGCTTGTGATTGGTCTGTTCATATTTTCTATTTCTTCCTGATTCAGTCTTGGCAGGCTGTGCATTTCTAAGAATTTGTCCATTTCTTCCAGCTTGTCCATTTTATTGGCATAGAGTTGCTTGTAGTAATCTCTCATGATCTTTTGTATTTCTGCAGTGTCAGTTGTTACTTCTCCTTTTTCATTTCTAATTCTATTGATTTGTGTCTTCCCCTTTTTTTTCTTGATGAGTCTGGCTAATGGTTTATCCATTTTGTTTATCTTCTCAAAGAACCAGCTTTTAGTTTTATTGATCTTTGCTATCGTTTCCTTCATTTCTTTTTCATTTATTTCTGATCTGATTTTTATGATTTCTTTCCTTCTGCTAACTTTGGGATGTTTTTGTTCTTCTTTCTCTAATTGCTTTAGGTGCAAGGTTAGGTTGTTTATTCGAGATGTTTCCTGTTTCTTAAGGTGGGATTGTATTGCTATAAACTTCCCCCTTAGAACTGCTTTTGCTGTGTCCCATAGGTTTTGGGTCGTCGTGTCTCCATTGGCATTTGTTTCTAGGTATTTTTTTAATTTCCCCTTTGATTTCTTCAGTGATCACTTTGTTATTAAGTAGTGTATTGTTTAGCCTCCATGTGTTTGTATTTTTTACAGCTCTTTTCCTGTAATTGATATCTAGTCTCATAGCATTGTGTTCAGAAAAGATACTTGATACAATTTCAATTTTCTTACATTTACCAAGGCTTGATTTGTGACCCAAGATATGATCTATCCTGGAGAATGTTCCATGAGCACTTGAGAAAAATGTGTATTCTGTTGTTTTTGGATGGGATGTCCTATAAATATCAATTAAGTCCATCTTGTTTAATGTATCATTTAAAGCTTGTGTTTCCTTATTTATTTTCATTTTGGATGATATGTCCATTGGTGAAAGTGGGGTGTTAAAGTCCCCTACTATGATTGTGTTACTGTCGATTTCTCCTTTTATGGCTGTTAGTATTTGCCTTATGTATTGAGGTGCTCCTATGTTGGGTGCATAAATATTTACATTTGTTATATCTTCTTCTTGGATCGATCCCTTGATCATTATGTAGTGTCCTTCTCTGTCTCTTCTAGTAGTCTTTATTTTAAAGTCTATTTTGTCTGATATGAGAATTGCTACTCCAGCTTTCTTTTGGTTTCCATTTGCATGGGATATCTTTTTCCATCCCCTTACTTTCAGTCTGTATGTGTCTCTAGGTCTGAAGTGGGTCTCTTGTAGACAGCATATAGATGGGTCTTGTTTTTGTATCCATTCAGCCAATCTGTGTCTTTTGGTGGGAGCATTTAGTCCATTTACATTTAAGGTAATTATTGTTATGTATGTTCCTATTCCCATTTTCTTAATTGTTTTGGGTTCGTTATTGCAGGTCTTTTCCTTCTGTTGTGTTTCTTGCCTAGAGAAGTTCCTTTAGCATTTGTTGTAAAGCTGGTTTGGTGGTGCTGAACTCTCTCAGCTTTTGCTTGTCTGTAAACGTTTTAATTTCTCCATCAAATCTGAATGAGATCCTTGCTGGGTAGAGTCATCTTGGTTGCAGGTTTTTCTCTTTCATCACTTTAATTATGTCCTGCCAGTCCCTTCTGGCTTGTAGAGTTTCTGCTGAGAGATCAGCTGTTATCCTGATGGGGATTCCCTTGTGTGTTATTTGTTGTTTTTGCCTTGCTGCTTTTAATATGATTTCTTTGTGTTTAATTTTTGACAGTTTGATTAATATGTGTCTTGGCGTATTTCTCCTTGGATTTATTCTGTATGCGACTCTCTGTGCCTCCTGGACTTGATTAACTATTTCCTTTCCCATATTAGGGAAGTTTTCCACTATAATCTCTTCAAATATTTTCTCAGTCCCTTTCTTTTTCTCTTCTTCTTCTGGAACCCCTATAATTCGAATGTTGGTGCATTTAATGTTGTCCCAGAGGTCTCTGAGACTGTCCTCTGTTTTTTTCATTCTTTTTTCTTTATTTTGCTGTGCAGCAGTTATTTCCACTATTTTATCTTCCACCTCACTTATCCGTTCTTCTGCCTCAGTTATTCTGCTATTGATCCCATCTAGAGTACTTTTTATTTCATTTATTGTGTTTTTAATCGATGCTTGATTCATCTTTAGTTCTTCTAGGTCCTTGTTAACTGTTTCTTGCATTTTGTCTATTCTATTTCCAAGATTTTGTATCTGGGAAATAGAATCTTGGATCATCTTTACCATCATTATTCTGAATTCTTTTTCAGGTAGAGTGCCTATTACCTCTTCATTTGTTAGGTCTGGTGGGTTTTTATCTTGCTCCTTCTCCTGCTGTGTGTTTTTCTGTCTTCTCATTTTGCTTATGTTACTGTGTTTGGGGTCTCCTTTTTTCAGGCTGCAGGTTCGTAGTTTCCGTTGTTTTTGTTGTCTGTCCCCAGTGGCTAAGGTTGGTTTAGTGGGTTGTGTAGGCTTCCTGGTGGAGGGGACTAGTGCCTGTGTTCTGGTGGGTGAGGCTGGATCTTGTCTTTCTGGTGGGCAGGTCCACGTCTGGTGGTGTGTTTTGGGGTGTCTGTGGACTTTTTATGATTTTAGGCAGCCTCTCTGCTAATGGGTGGCGTTGTGTTCCTGTCTTGCTAGCTGTTTGGCATAGGGTGTCCAGCACTGTAGCTTGCTGGTCGTTGAGTGAAGCTGGGTGCTGGTGTTGAGATGGAGATCTCTGGAAGATTTTCGCCGTTTGATATTATGTGGAGCTGGGAGGTCTCTTGTGGACCAGTGTCCTGAAGTTGGCTCTCCCACCTCAGAGGCACAGCACTGACTCCTGGCTCCTCAATTTGGGATGATTTGTTGTCCATTCATGTATTCCACAGATGCAGGGTACATCAAGTTGATTGTGGAGCTTTAATCCGCTGCTTCTGAGGCTGCTGGGAGAGGTTTCCCTTTCTCTTTGTTCTCACAGCTCCTGGGTCTCAGCTTTGGATTTGGCCCCGCCTCTGCATGTAGGTCGCCGGAGGGCGTCTGTTCTTCACTTAGACAGGACAGGGTTAAAGGAGCAGCCTCTTCGGGGACTCTGGCTCACTCAGGCCGGGCGGGAGGGAGGGGCACAGAGTGCGGGGCGAGCCTGCAGCGGCAGAGGTCGGCGTGATGTTGCACCAGCCCGAGGCGCACCGTGCGTTCTCCCAGAGAAGCCGCCCCTGGATCCCGGGACCCCGGCAGTGGCGGGCTGCACAGGCTCCAGGAAGGGCGGTGTGGACAGTGACCCACGCTTGCACACAGGCATCTTGCCGGTGGCAGCAGCAGCCCCAGCGTCCCACGCCCGTCACCGGGCTCCACGCCTTCAGTTGCGTCTCGCGCCCGTCTGTGGAGCCCATTTAAGCAGCGCTCTTAATCCCCTCTCCTCGCGCACCAGGAAACCAAGAGGAAAGAAAAAGTCTCTTGCCTCTTCGGCAGCTCCAGAGTTTTCCCAGACTACCTGCTGGCTAGCTGTGGCTCATTAGCCCACTTCCGGCTGAATTCGCGCTGCCAGCCCCAGTCCTCTCCCTGCGCTCTGACCAAAGCCCGAGCCTCAGCTTCCAGCGACGCTGGGGCGAGCGGACAAGCCTCTTGGGCTGGTGAGTGCCGCTCGGCACCGATCCTCTGTGCGGGAATCTCTCCGCTTTGCCCTACCAAGGAATGTGGGGAGTTTCTTGCCTTTTGGGAGGTCCGGGGTCCTCTGCCAGCATCCAGCAGGTGTTCTGTAGAAGTTGCTCCACGTGCAGCTGTATTTCTGGTGTATCTGTGGGGAGGACGGTGACCTCCACGTCTTACTCTTCCACCATCTTACCCGGAAGTCTCTGGACATGGAGCATTTTGATGGCAAGGGCGTTGTGCATTGTGATGAGAAAGGCAGGGAGCATTCTGATAACAGGGTCATGGAGCAATTTGATGAAAAGTGTCATGGAACATTTTGATGACAGGGGTTATGGAACATTGTGATGTCAGGGGTCATCGAACATTGTGATGATAAGTGCATGTAGCATTGTGATGACAGGAGTCATGGAACATTGTGATGACAGGGGTGAGGGAGTATTGTGACAAATAGTGATGTAACATTGTGATATCAGTGGTGAGAGAGCATTTTGATGAGAAGTGCATGGAGCATTGTGATTACAAGGTTTATGGAGCATGGCAATGACAAGTATGTGGACCTTTTTGATGAAATGTGCGTGGCATATTTTGAAGACAATGGTCATGGAGCATTGTTCTCACAAAGAAATGGAGCATTGTGATGACAAGGGTCACAGAGAATTGTGATGAAATGTTCATGGAGCATTGTGGTTACAAAGGTCACAGAGCCTTGTGATGACACGGGCATGGACCATTGTGATGACAAACGTTATGAAGCATTGTGATGACTGGAGTCATGGAGCATTGTGATGACAGGGGTCATGGAGCATTGTGATGACATGTGTCATGGAGCATTGTGCTGACAAGTGCATGGAGCATTGTGATGTCAAGGGTCATGGAGCATTGTGCTGAGACAGGCATAGAGCATTGTGATGACAAGGGTCAAAGAGCATTGTGATGAAAAGTTCATGGAGCATTGTGGTTAAAAAGGTCACAGAGACTGTTGATGACCAGGGCATGGCCAATTGTGGTGACAAAGGTCATGAAGCATTGTGATGACTGGAGTCACGGAGAATTGTGAAGACAGGGGTCAAGGAGCATTGTGATAACAAGGGCATGGAGCATTGTGATGACAAGGGCATGGAGCATTGATCTAATAAGTTTCAAGGATTATTGCGATGACAGTTGGAATGGTGCATTGTGATGAAAAGGGCATGGAGCATTGTGATGACCAGGTCATGCAGTATTGTGAAGACAGGTGTCAGGGAGCATTGTGATGACATATGTAATGGCCCATTGTGATGACAATGGCATGGAGCATTGTGATGCCAATTGTCATGGAGGATTCTGATGACAACGGTAATGGAGCATTGTGATGACAATGGCTTGGAGCATTGTGATGACAAGGGTAAGGGAGCATTGTGCTGACAAGTGCATGGAGAATTGTGATGACAAGTGTCATGGAGCATTCTGATGACAAGCTTGCGGAGTATTTTGATGACAATGGCATGGAGCATTGTGATGAAAACGGCATGGGGTATTGTGATGAAAAAGCATGGAGCCTTTTCATGACAGGTTTCAAGGAGAATTCTGACGACAAGTGTCAGGGAGCATTGTGATGACAAGTGTATTGAGAATTGTGATGAGAAAGGTCATGGAGCATTTTGATGAAAATGGCATGGAGTATTGTGATGACAGGCATAATGGAGCGTTGTGATGACAAGTGTTATGGATCATTGTGATCACAAGAGTTTGGAGCAATGTGATGACAGAGGTCATGGATCATTTTGATTTCAAGGAGCATGGAGCATTGTGATGACAAGGGCATGAAGCAATGTGATCCTAAGTTTCATGGAGGATTGTGATGACAATGGAAATGGAGTATTGTGATGACAAGCGCATAGAGCATTGTAATGACAAGGTCATGTAGCATTTTGCTGACAAAGGCATGGAGCATTGTAATGACATGTGTCATGGAGCACTGTGATGACTAGCATCACAGATCATTGTGAATACAGGGGTCATGGAGCATTGGGATGACAAGTGCATGGATCATTGTGATGACAAATGTCATGGAGCACAAGGTTGAAAATTTTCATGGAGTGTTGTGATGACAGGGGTCATGGAGCATAGTGATGAGTAGGGAATGGAGCATTGTGATGACAAGAGTCCCGGATCATTGTGTCATCATGTGTCATGGAGTGTTGTGATGACACTGGTCATGGAGCATTGAGATGATATTGGCCATGGAGCATTGTGATGAATAGGTCGTGGAGCATTGGGCTGAAAATATTCATGGATTATTGTGATGACAGGGGTCATGGAGCATTGTGATGACAAGGTAATGGAGCATGGTGATGACAAGGTCCTGCAGCATTGTGATGAGAAGACCATGGATTCTTATGATGACAATTCTCATGGAGCATTCTGATGAAAAGGGGCATGGAGCATTGTGATTAAAGGGGTCTTGGTGCATTGTGATGACAAGTCATGGAGCATTGTGACGACAAGCACATGGAGCATTGTGATGACAGGGGCATGGAGCATTGGTCTGACAAGATTCATAGATTATTGTTATGACAGTGGACATGGTGCATTGTGATGACAAGGGCATGGATCATTGTGAAGAGAAGGTCATGGAGTATTGTGAAGACAGGTGTCAGGGAGCATTGTGATGACATATGTCATGGTCCATTGCGATGAAAATGGCTGGGAGTATTGTGATGCCAAATGTAGTGGAGGATTGTGATGACAAATATAATGGAGTATTGTGATGACTAGGGCTAGGAGCATTATGATGACAATGGCCATTGAGAATTTTCATGACAAGGTCAGGAAGCATTGTGATGACAAGGTCCTGGAGCATTGTGATGAGAAAACCATGGAGCCTTGTGATGACAAGTCTACTGGAGCATACAGGTGAAAATGGGCATGGAGCATTGTGATTAGAGGGGTCTTGGCACATTATGATGACTAGGGCATGGAGCATTGTGAGGAGAAGGCCAAGGAGCATTCTGATAGCATGCGTCATTGAGCTTTGTGATGACAAGGGCATGGAGCATTGTGATTACAGGGGTCTTGGAGCACTGTGATGAAAAGGGCATGGATCATTGTGATGAAAAATGCATGGAGCCTTGTCATGACTGGATTCAAGGAGCATGCAGACAACAAGTGTCAGGGAACATGTTGATGACAATTGTACTGAGCACTGTGATGACAAAGGTCATGGAGATTTCTGAGGAGAAGACCATGGATAACTGTGATGACGAGCATCATGGGGCATTGTGATGATAAGTGATATGGAATATTGTGATCACAAGGGTTTGGAGCATTGTTATGACAGAGTTCATGGAGCATTTTGATTTCATTGTGATGACAATAGCATGCAGCATTATAATGATGGGCATGGTGCATTGTGATGACAGGGTTCATGGATCATTGAGATGAAAAGGGACATAGAGCATTGTGATTAGAGTGTTCTTGGAGCATTGTGATGAGAAGGGTCATGGAGTTTTGTGATGACAAGGCCATTCAACATCGTGATAGCAGGGGTCATGGAGCATTGTTATGACTGGTGTAATGGAGCACTGTGATGGCAAGGGCATGGAGCATTGTGATGACAAGTCATGGAGCATTTTGATGACAAAGGTGTGGTGCATTTGGATGAGAAGGGCAGGGAACATTTTGATGACAGGTACATGGAACAATTTGATGAAAACCGTCATGGAACATTTTCATGACAGTTGTTATGGAACATTGTGATGTCAGGGGTCATGGAGCATTTTGATGAAAAGGATCATGGAGCAGTTTGATGACAGGTGTTATGGAACATTTTGATGTCAGGGGTCATCGAACATTGTGATGATAATTGCATGTAGCATTGTGATCACAGATGCCATGAATCATTGTGATGACAGTGGTGAGGGATTATTGTGACAAATAGTGATGTAGCATAGTGATATCAGTGGTGAGAGAGCATTTTGATGAGAAGTGCATGGATGATTGTGATGAAAATTTTTATGGAGTATTGTGATGACAAATTTGTGGAGCATTGTGATGACAAGCACATGGTGCATTGTGATGACATGTGTCATGGAGCATTGTGCTGAGAAAGGCATAGAGCAGTTTGATGACAAGGGTCAAAGAGCATTGTGATGAAAATTTCATGGAGCATTGTGGTTAAAAAGGTCACAGAGACTGTTGATGACGAGGACATGGACAATTGTGATGACAAAGTTCATGAAGCATTGTGATGACTTGAGTCATGGAGCATTGTGATGACAGGTGTTGTGGAGCATTGTGATAACAAGGGCATGGAGAATTGTGATGACAAGGGGATGGAACAGTGGTCTCTTTAGTTTCATGGATTATTGTGATAACATTTGTAATGGGGCATTGTTATGACAAGGGCATGGAGAATTCTGATGCCAATTGTCATGTTGGATTCTGCTGTCAAAGATACTTGAGCATTGTGATGACAATGGATTGGAGCATTGTGATGACAAGGGTCAGGGAGCATTTTGCTGACAAGTGCATGGAGATTTGTGATGACAAGGGTCATGGAACATTCTGATGACAAGCTTGTGGAGTATTTTGATGGCAATGGCATGGAGCATTGTGATGAAAACGGCATGGGGCATTGTGATGAAAAAGGCAAGGAGCCTTTTCGTGAGAGGGTACAATGAGCATTCTGACGACAAGTGTCAGGGAGCATTGTGATGACAAGTGTATTGAGAATTGTGATGACAAAGGTCATGGAGCATTGTGATGAAAAGGGCATGGAGTATTGTGATGACAGGCATCATGGAGCGTTGTGATGAAAAGTGTTATGGAACAAGGTGATCACATGGGATTTGAGCATTTTGATGACAGAGGTCATGAATCATTTTGATTTCAAGGAGCATGGAGCATTGTGATGACAAGGGCATGAAGCAATGTGTTCCCAAGTTTCATGGAGGATTGTGATGACAATGGTAATGGAGTATTGTGATGACAAGCGCATAGAGCATTGTAATGACAAGGTCATGTAGCATTTTGCTGACAAAGGCATGGAGCATTTTGATGACAGGGGTCATGGAGCACTGTGATGACAAGCGTCATTGAGCATTGTGAATACAGGGGTCATGGAGCATTGGGATGACAAGGGCATGGATCATTGTTATGGCAAGGTTCATGGAGCATTGGGCTGAAAATGTTCATGGAGTATTGTGATGACATGTGTCATGGAGCATTGTGATGACAAGGGAATGGAGAATGGTTATGACAAGGTCCTGGAGCATTTTGATTAAAAAACCATGGAGACTTGTGATGACAAATCTCATGGAGCATTATGATGAAAAGTGTCATGGAGCATTTTGATTACAGGGGTCTTGGAGCATTGTGATGACAAGGGCATGGATTATTGTGATGACAAAGGCATGGAGCCTTTTCATGACTGGGTACAAGGAGCATACTGACGACAAGTGTCAGGGAGCATTGTGATGACAAGTGTATTGAGCATTGTGATGACAAAGGTCATGGAGCATTGTGATGAGAAGACCATGGATAATTGTGATGATGAGCATCATGGCATGTTGTGGTGATAAGTGTTATGGAACATTGTGATCACAATGGTTTGGAGCATTATGATGACAGAGATCATGGAGAATATTGATTTCATTGTGATGACAATAGCCTGAAGCATTATGATGATGGGCGTGGTGCACTGTGATGACAGGGTTCATGGAGCATGGAGATGAAAAGGGGCATGGAGCTTTGTGTTTACAGGGGTCTTGGAGCAGTGTGATGACAAGGGCATGGAGCATTGTGATGTGAAGGGCATGGAACATTCTGATGACATGTGTCATGGAGCTTTGTGATGACAAGGGCATGGAGCATTGTGATTTAAGCGGCCTTCAGCATTGTGATGACAGGTGTCATGGAACCTTGTGATGAATAGGCCGTGTTACATTGTGATGGCAGGGGTCATGGTGCATTGTTATGACAGAGGTACTGGAGCATTGTGATGAGAAGGGTATGGAACATTGCTCTGAAATGTTTCTGGGATAATTGTGATGAGAGTGGGCATGGAGCACTGTGATAACAAGGGCATGGAGCATTGTGATGACAAGTTAGGTCATGAAGTATTGTGAAGACAGGTGTCAGGGAGCATTGTGATGACATATGTAATGGCCCATTCTGATGACAATGGCATGGAGCATTGTGATGCCAAGTGTCATGGAGGATTCCGATGACAAAGGTAATGGAACATTGTGATGACAAGTGTCAGGGAGCATTGTGCGGACAAGTGCATGGAGAATTGTGATGACAAGGGTCATGGAGCATTCTGATGACTAGCTTGTGGAGTATTTTGATGACAATGGCATGGAGCGTTGTGATGAAAACGGCATGGGGCTTTGTGATGAAAAAGGCCTGGAGCCTTTTCGTGACGTTGTTCAAGGAGCATTCTGACGACAAGTGTCAGGGAGCATTGTGATGACAAGTGAATTGAGAATTGTGATGAGAAGGTCATGGAGCATTGTCATAAAAGGGCATGGAGTATTGTGATGACAGGCATCATGGAGCGTTGTGATGACAAATGTTATAGAACATTGTGATCACAAGAGTTTGGAGCATTGTGATGACAGAGGTCATGGATCATTTTGATTTCAATGAGCATGGAGCATTGTGATGACAAGGGCATGTAGCAATGTGATCCCATGTTTCATGGAGGATTGTGATGCCAAGCAAATAGAGCATTGTAATGACAGGGTCATGTAGCATTTTGCTGACAAAGGCATAGAGCATTGTGATGACAGGTGTCATGGAGCACTGTGATGACATGCGTCACGGAGCATTGTAAAAACAGTGGTCATGGAGCATAGGGATGACAACGACATGGATCACTGTGATGACAAGGGTCATGGAACATTGGGCTGAAAATATTCATGGAGTATTTTGATGACAGGTGTCATGGAGCATTGTGATGAGTAAGGAATGGAACATTGTGATGACAAGAGTCCCGAATCATTGTGTTGTCAGGTGTCATGGAGTGTTGTGATGACAGTGGTTATGGAGAATTGTGACGATATTGGCCATGGAGCATTGTGATGAGGAGACCTTGGGTAATTGTGATGTCGAGCATCATGGAGCACTGTAATGACAAGGGGCATGAAGCATTGTGATGACAGGTGTCAGTGAGCATTGTGATGACAGGGGTCATGGAGCATTGTGATGACAAGTGCATGGAGCTTTGTGATGACATGAGCATGGAGCATTGTGATGACAAGTGCATGGAGCATTGCAATGTCAAGTGGATGGTGAATTTTGATGACAAGAGCATGTAACATTTTGATGAGTAGTGTCATGTAGCACTGTGATGACATGGACGTGGAGAATTGTGATGACAAGGTTCATGGAGCATTTTGATAACCAGGCCATGGTGCATTGTGATGACAGGGGTCATGGAGCATTATTATGAGAACGGCCATGGTGCATTCTGACATAAGATATCACTTATGAAGAGAATGTAAACATGGCTACATATGAACTGATTTAGGGAAGAGAACAGAGTCTCAGATTTAGAAAACAATCTAACGCTTGCTTAAGGGGAAAGAGAGGTGGGGAGATGCACAAAACATAAGATTGATATTAGCACAGGTACCGTTCCATAATCCAAAAACAGAAGAGACAAGCCCTACTCCTTCCTCAGTGAACGGAACTCACCAACCCTATTCCCCGCAGGGTAATATATCTGACTAGTAAGAATTTAAAAACCTATGTATTGATATGTCTCCATAAGGGAACCAAGTGTGTCTAGAATGACATAAACATGGCAGTGAGAATCAGCTCAAACCCACTATAAAAATGAATTTCAAAACAAAACATAAAAACAGTAAAATTCTTACACAATACCTTCAGGGGTTCTGATGAAACCTGGAATGACCGTATCTACAATGACAGCTGGATGTGGCATAAGGCTGGTCACTTGGGACTGAGAGGATTGGTGAGATTGGATGAAAAAATGCAGACCGTTTAAAGCAATAATGCCTGCCACCAATTCCATGGTTCCCATCTCTCCAGGTAGAAGGGAATATCACTACAGTTATAACGTGTATGGGAACCTAGAGAATGGAAACCATCTGATGGTGAAAGGTTTCTAAAACTCTACTACTTTTTTCTCTCCTTGTGATCCAGTTTGACATTCCAACTGCTTGACTATCAATCTCCCAACTTGGAAAGTGAGCCCCTATAACCTCCTGGTTCGCACAGTTGCCAAATTGTGCAGAGGATATAAGGGAAGAGAGAGAACCAATGAGAGAGTAGCTGTAGGCATTTGGACGGCCACATGACTCTCTAATTTCCCATCACAAAGAGGAATTAACCAAAGTCTCAGCCTGCCCCCCAGAACCAGTATAAGTCCAGAAGCAAAAGGGTTGATTTGCGGTCAGCTCACAAAAACGCGAGTTGAAAAATGGAGCTCAGGGCCACAGCAATTCACTAACCTGCAGAGTTATAAAGGACTACTCTCTTCGAAAAATCTGTTGAGGGTAAACCACGAGGCGGAATGGAAAATGAGGCAGAATGGCATGAAACAGATTTCAAGAGGTATATTGGAATCGACTTTAAACACAGGAAAATCATTACAACTTCGAAAATTATGGAAATGGCCATAAAGGGCATATGGGTTTTCACGTGAATATATTCAGGAGAAAACGCATATGCCCATTTTGGACAAGCAAGCAAGCGGGCAATGCAAATCTGCACTACAAAGAAGTATCATTTCCCACCGGTCAAAAGGGACATCCACAAAATGGGTAAAAACCAGAAAGGCAAGACAGGCACTGGAGAACAGGGAGCCTTGTTATGCTGATGGGCGGGATGTAAATTGCCAACTGCCTCTCTGGAGGAGTGCATTGTGTTCCCTAAAACAAGTAAACAACAGAGCTACAGAGCCAAGGGCACTTCCAGTCTAGGGAATATACCTTGGGAAAACTGAAAATAAATAAGACAGATCCACACCAAAATTCACGGCTGCACTGCTTACAAAAACCTCAACTTGTGTACACCTTAAATATCCCAGGAAAGACAAAAATGGTTCAAGAAATTGTGGTACTTATGTAAAAGGAATATCCCTCAGCCATGTAATCAATGTCATAAGGCCAGTAGCAGCAAAATGAGTGGATTCAGGTACGATGATTCTAAGTGAAATAAGTCACACAGAAAAAGAAAATTACCATAAGATATCACTTATGAAGATCCTGTAAACATGGCTACACATGAACTGTGTTAGGAAAGAGAAGAGAGACTCACATTTCGAAAACACTCTTATGCCTGCTTAAGGGGGATAGAGAGGTGGGGTGATGCATAAAACCAGAGTTTGAATTAGTACAGGTACCTTTCCAAAAACCTAATAAGGAATAGACAAGACCTACACCTTCCTCAGGGAAAGGGACACAACAACCCATATTCCCCGCAGAGGAATATATCTGACTAGTAAGAATCTTAAAACCCATGTATTGATATATCACCGTAAGGGAATCAAGTATGTCTAGACTGGCATAAACATGGCAGTGAGAATCAGCTCAAACCCACTATAGAAAGGAATTTCAAAATCAAACCAAAAAAACAGGGAAATTCTTTACAATTCCTTCAGGGTGTCTGATGAAACCTGGTATGACTCTATCTACAATGACAGCAGGATGTGGCATATGGCTGGACACATGGGACAGAGAGGATTGGTGAGATTGGGTGAGCAAATGCAGAACCTTAAAGCAATAATGTGTGGCAGCCATTCGATGGGTCCCAACTCTCCAGGTTGAGGGGAATATTACTAGAGCTATAACATGTACGGGTAACCAAGAGAATGGACCCACTGTGAATATGAAAGGTTTCTAAAACTCAACGAATAGTCCCTATCCTGGTGTTCCGGTTTCACTTTCCAATGCCTTTAATATCAATCTTCCAACTTGGAGAGACAGCCCCTTTAACCTCCTGGTTTGCACACGTTGACAATTTGGCAGAGGATGAAAGGGAAGAGGAAGAACCAATGAGAGAGTAGCTGTTAGGTATTTGGAGGGGCACATGTGACACTAATTTCGCGGCAGGAAGAAGAATTAACCAAAGTCTCAGCCACCCGCCGGGAAGCAGTATAGGTCCTGAATCAAAATTATGGACTTGCATTCAGCTCAGAAAAAACGAGTTGAAAAATGGAGCTCAGGGGCACAGCAATTCACAAACTGGCAGAGGAGTAAAGGACCGCTATCGTGCAAAAATCTGTTGAGGGAAGGCAACGAGGCGGATTTGAAAGCGAGGCAGAATAGGCGGAAACAGATTTCAAGAGGTACGTTGGAAGTGCCTTTAAAGCACAGGAATAGGGGCACAACTTTGACAATGATACACTTGGCCAAAAAGGGCGTATGAGTTTTCTCCTGAATATATTCAGGAGAAAACACATAGAACCTTTTTGGCCAGGCAATCAAACGGGCAATGTGAATCTGCACAACAAAGAAGCATCACTTCCCACCAGTCAAAAGGGACATCTGCAAAATTTGTAAAAACCAGAAAGGCAAGACAGGCGCTGGAAAACTGGGAGCCTTTTTATGATGATGTTCCGGACGTAAGTTGCCAACTGCCTCTCTGGAGGAGTGCATTGTGTTCCCTAAAAAAATAAACAACAGAGATACAGAGCCAAGGGCACTTTCAGGCTAAGGAATATACCTTGGGAAAATTGAAAATCAATAAGCCAGAGCCACCCCAAAATTTAGGTTTGCACTGTTTAAAAGAGCCTCAACTTGTGTCCACCTTAAACATCCCAGGAAAGAAAAAAAGGGTTGAAGAAATTGTGGAACTTACGTATGATGGAATATCCCTCAGCCATGAAATCAATGTCATAAGACCAGTAGGAGCAAAATGAGTGGATTCAGGTACGATGATTCTAAGTGAAATAAGTCACACAGAAAAAGAAACTTATCATAAGATATCACTTATGAAGATCCTGTAAACATGGCTACACATGAACTGAGTTAGGAAAGAGAAGAGAGTCTCACATTTAGAAAACACTCTTATGCCTGCTTAAGGGGGAAGGAGAGGTGGGGTGATGCATAAAACCACAGTTTGATATAAGTACAGGTACCGTTCCAAAAACCAACTATGGAATAGACAAGACCTACACCTTCCTCAGTGAAAGGGACTCAAAAACCCATATTTCCCACTGAGGAATATATCTGACTAGTAAGAATCTTAAAACCTATGGATTGATATGTCTCTTTAAGGAATCAAGTGTGTCTAGACTGGCATAAACATGGCAGCGAGAATCAGCTCAAACCAACTATAAAAAGGAATTTCAAAAATAAAAAAAGGGAAATTCTTTACAATTCCTTCAGGGTCTCTGATGAAACCTGGAATGACCCTATCTACAACGACAGCTGGATGTGGCATAAGGCTGGACACATGGGACTGAGAGGATTGGTGAGATTGGGTGAGCAAATGCAGACCCTTTAAAGCAATAATGCATGGCACACATTCCTTGGGTCCCAACTCTGCAGGTTGAAGGGAATATTACTACAGATATAACATGTACGGGAAACCTAGAGAATGGACACACTGTGAATACGAAAGGTCTCTAAAACTCAACAAATAGTCCCTCTCCTGGTGCTCCGGTATGACTTTCCAACTGCTTTACTATCAATCTCCCAACCTGGACAGACAGCACCTTTTACCTCCTGTTTCGCACAGGTTGCCAATTTAGCAGAGGATGAATGGGAAAAGGGACAACCAATGAGAGAGTAGGTGTAAGGCATTTGGATGGGCATATGTTACTCTTATTTCCCTGGAGGAAGAAGAATTGACCAAAGTCTCAGCCACCCACCGGGAACCAGTATAGGTCCTGAACCAAATTACTGGATTGCATACAGCTCAGAAAAAACGAGTTAAAAAACGGCGCTCAGGGGCACAGCAATTCACAAAGTGGCAGAGAAATAAAGGGCAACTATCGTCCAAAAATCTATTGAGGGAAGTCAACGAGGTGGACTTGACATCGAGGCAGAATAGCCGGAAACAGATTTCAAGAGGTCCGTTGGAATCACATTTAAAGCACAGGAAGGGGGGCACATCTTCGACAATGATGCACTTGGCCAAAAAGGGCTTATGCATTTTCTCCTGAGTATATTCAGGAGAAAACGCATACACCTTTTTTGGCCAAGCAAGCAAGCGTGCATGCAAGTCTGCACTACAAAGAAGTATCACTTCCCACCGTTGCACAGGAACATCCACAAAAAGGGTAAAAACAAGAAATTCAAGACAGGCCCTGGAGAAAAGGGTGCCTTGTTATGCTGATGGGCGGGATGTAAATTGCCAACTGCCTCTGTGGAGGAGTGCATTGTGTTCCATAAGAGAAGTAAACAACAGAGCTACAGAGCCAAGGGCACTTCCAGTTTAGGGAATATACCTTGGGAAAACTGAAAATCAATAAGACAGAGCCACCCCCAAATTTAGAGCTGCACTGCTTTCAAGAATCTCAACTTGGGTACACCTTAAATATCCCAGGAAATATAAAAATGGTTCAAAAAATTGTGGTACTTATGTACGATGGAATATCCCTCAGCCATGAAATCAATGTCATAAGACCAGTAGCAGCAAAATGAGTGGATTCAGGTACGATGATTCTAAGTGAAATAAGTCATACAGAAAAAGAATCTTATCAGAAGATATCACTTATGAAGATCCTGTAAACATGGCTACACATGAACTGAGTTAGGAAAGAGAACAGAGACTCACATTTAGAAAACACTCTTATGTCTGCTTAAGGGGGAAGGAGAGGTGGGGTAATGCATAAAACCAGAGTTTGATATAAGCACAAGTACTGTTCCAAAATCCAACTATGGAATAGACAAGACCTACACCTTCCTCAGTGAAAGGGACTCAAAACCCCATATTTCCCGCAGAGGAATATATCTGACTAGTAAGAATCTTAAAACCTATGTATTGATATGTTTCCATAAGGGAATCAAGTGTGTCTAGACTGGTATAAACATGGCAGTGAGAATCAGCTCAAACCAACTATAAAAAGAATTTCAAAAACAAAACAAAAAAACAGGGAAATTCTTTAAAATTCCTTCAGGGTCTCTGATGAAACCTGGAATGACCCTATCTACAACGACAGCTGGATGTGGCATAAGGCTGGACACATGGGACTGAGAGGATTGGTGAGATTGGGTGAGCAAACGCAGACCCTTTAAAGCAATAATGCATGGCACCCATTCCATGGATCCCAACTCTCCAGGTTGAAGGGAATATTACTATAGCTATAACATGTACGGGAAACCTAGAGAATGGACACACTGTGAATACGAAACGTTTCTAAATCTCATCGAATAGTCCCTCTCCTTGTGCTCCAGTCTGACTTTTCAACTGCTTTACTATCAATCTCCCAACTTGGAGAGACAGCACGTTTAACCTCCTGGTTCGCACAGGTTGCCAATTTGGCAAAGGATGCAAGGGAAGAGGGAGAAACAATGAGAGAGTAGCTGTTAGGCATTTGGACGGGCACATGTCCCTCTTATTTCCCGGGACGAAGAAGAATTAACTAAAGTCTCAGCCACCCACCCAAAGCCAGTATAGGTCCTGAACAAAAATATTGGACTTGCGTTCAGCTCACAAAAAACGAGTTAATAAATGGAGCTCAGGGGCACAGCAATTCACAAACTGGCAGAGTAATAAAGGACAACTATCGTCCAAAAATCTGTTGAGGGAAGCCAACGAGGCGACTTGTAAGCGAGGCAGAATAGCAGGAAACAGATTTCAAGAGGTACGTTGGAATCGCCTTTAAAGCAAAGGAAGAGGGGCACAACTTCGACAATGATGAACTTGGCCAAAAAAGGCATATGCGTTTTATCCTGAATATATTCAGGAGAAAACGCATACGGCACTTTTGGCCAAGCAAGCAAGTGGGCAATGTAAGTCTGCACTAAATAGATGTATCACTTCTCATCGGTCAAAAGGGACATCCACAAAAAGGGTAAAAACCAGAAAGGCAAGACTGTCCCTGGAGAACAGGGAGCCTTGTTATGCTGATGGCCGGAATGTAAATTGCCAACTCCCTCTCTGGAGGTTTGCATGGTGTTCCCTAAAACAAGTAAACAACATAGCTACAGAGCCAAGGACACTTCCAGTCTAGGGAATATACCTTGGGAAAACTGAAAATCAATATGACACAGCAACACCAAAATTGAGGGCTGCACTGCTTACAAGAACCTCAACTTTGGTACACCTTAAATATTCCAGGAAATATAAAAATGGTTCAAAAAATTGTGGTACCTACGTACGATGGAATATCCATCAGCCATGAAATCAATGCCATAAGACCAGTAGGAGCAAAATGAGTGGATTCAGGTACGATGATTCTAAGTGAAATAAGTCAAACAGAAAAAGAAACCTATCATAAGATATCACTTATGAAGATCCTGTAAACATGGCTACACATGAACTGAGTTAGGAAAGAGAACAGAGTCTCACATTTAGAAAACACTCTTATGCCTGCTTAAGGGGAAGGAGAGGTGGGGTGATGCATAAAACCAGAGTTTGATATAAGCACAGGTAACGTTCCAAAAACCAACTATGGAATAGACAAGACCTACACCATCCGCAGTGAAAGTGACTCAAAACCCCATATTTCCCGCAGAGGAATATATCTGAGTAGTAAGAATCTTAAATCCTACGTATTGATATGTCTCTGTAAGAGAATCAAGTGTTTCTAGAGAGGCATAATCATGGCAGCGAAAATCAGCCCAAACCCAGTATAAAAAGGAATTTCAAGAACAAAACAAAAAAACAGGGAAATTCTGTACAATTCCTTCAGGGTCTCTGATGAAACCTTGAATGACCCTATATACAATGACAGCTGGATGTGGCATAAGGCTGGACACATGAGATTGAGAGGATTGGTGAGATTGGGTGAGCAAATGCAGACCCTTTAAAGCAATAATGCAAGGCACCCATTCCATGGGTCCCAACTCTCCAGGTTGAAGGGAATATTACTACAGCTATAACATGTACGGGAAATCTAGAGAATGGACACACTGTGAATACGAAAGGTCTCTAAAACTCAACGAATAGTCCCTCTCCTGGTGCTCCGCTTTGACTTTCCAACTGCTTTACTATCAATCTCCCAACCTGGAGAGACAGCACTTTAACCTCCTGTTTCGCACAGGTTACCCATTTCACAGATGATGAATGGGAGGAGGGAGAACCAATGAGAGAGTAGCTGTTAGGCATTTAGACGGGCATATGTCACTCTTATTTCCCGGGAGGAAGAAGAATTGACCAAAGTCTCAGCCACCCACCGGGAACAAGTATAGGTCCTAATCGAAAATATGGGACTTACGTTCAGCTCACAAAAAACGAGTTAAAAAATGGAGCTATAGGGCAGAGCATTTCACAACCTGGCATAGTAATAAAGGACAACTATCATCCAAAAATCTGTTGAGGGAAGGCAAACACGCGGACTTGAAAGTGAGGCAGAATAGCATGAAACAGATTTCAAGAGGTATGCTGGAATCGCCTTTAAAGCACAGGAAGAGGGGCACAATCTCGACTATGATGCACTTAGCCAAAAAGAGTGTATGCGTTCAGGAGAAACGCAACGCCCTTTTTGGCCAAGCAAGCAAGCGGGCAATGCAAATCTGCACTACAATGTAGTTTCACTTCCCACCGGACAAAAGGGACATCCGCAAAATGTCTAAAAATCAGAAAGGTAAGACAGGCCCTGGAGAACATGGTGCCTTGTTATGCTGATGGGCGGGATGTAAATTGGCAACTGCCTCTCTGGAGGAGTGCATTGTGTTCCTTAAAACAAGTAAAGTACAGAGCTACAGAGCCAAGGGCACTTCCAGTCTACGGAATATACCTTTGGAAAACTGAAAATCAGTACGACAGGGCCACCCCATATTTAGGGCTGCACTGCTTACAAGAACCTCAACTTGGGTACACCTTAAGTATCCCACTAAAGATAAATATGGTTCAAAAATTTGTGGTACTTTTGTACGATGGAATATCCCTCAGCCATGAAATCAATGTCATAAGACCAGTAGCAGCAAAATGAGTGGATTCAGGTACGATGATTCTAAGTGAAATTAGTCACACAGAAAAAGAAACTTATCATAAGATATCACTTATGAAGGTCCTGTAAACATGGCTACACATGAACGGAGTTAGGAAAGATTACAGAGTAACTAATCTTATCATAAGGTATCACTCATAGCGGGAATGTACACATGACTACACATGAACTGAATGACAAACACAACAGATTCACACATTTAGAAAACATCTTCTGCCTGCTTAATGGGAAAGCCGAGGTGGGGTGATGCATAAAACCACAGTTTTAAATTAGCACAGATAACGTTATATAAACCATGTATGTAATAGAGAACACCTACTCCCGGCACAATGAACTGGACTCAACACCCCCTATTCATTGCAGAGGAATATGTCCGACTCTAAGTATTTTAAAACATATGTATTCTCATGTCTCCATAAAGGAATCATGTGTGTGTATAACGGCATGAACACAGCACTGAAATTCAGTTAAACCCACTTATAAAAATAAATTTCAAAAGCAAAATGCAAAAACAGATAGAAAGTTTTAAAAACTACGTTCAGGGCCTGTGATGCAAGCTAGATTGACCACCTTTACACCCACAGCTGGATGAGACATAAGACTGGACACTTGGGGTTGACAAGATTGCTGAGGTTGTGTGAACAAAAGAACACCACTTAGAGCAATACTGTGTGCTATCCATTCTAGTGGTCCCAACTCTCCAGGTTTAAGGGAATCTTCCTCCAGTTAAAACATGCATGGGAAACCCAGTGTGTGGTACACTGTGTAATTGGGAATGTTTTCTAAAAGGTACCTCATTTTTCTTTTGTCGTGCTCGGCTTCCCCATTCCATCTGCATTACTCAAAATCTCCCCACATGCAGTGTCAGCACCCTTACCTTCCCGTTATGCACAGTTTGAAAATTGTGCAGAGAATGAACAGGAAGAGGGGAAATAAATGAGAGATTAACTGTAGGTGTTCGGATGGGTACATGTCACTCTAGTTTCCCATCAGGAAGAAGAATTAACCAAAGGCTCAGCCTGAAGCCCCGGAAACAGACTAGGGCCTAAAGCCATCCTGCGGTATTGCAGCCAGCTCACAAAGAGGCGAGTTGTAAAATGGAAATCAGGGGCACAGCAATTCACAAACTTGCAGAGTTATAAAGGACAACTATCATCCAGAAATATATTGAGGAAAGGCAGTGAAGAGGATTTGAATGCAAGGCAGAATTGAAGGAAACAGATTACAAGAGGTAGACTGGAGTCGTCTTTAAAGCACATGAAAAGCGACAGAATTTCGACAATGTTGCCCTTGGCTGAAAAGGGATTATGTGTATTTTCTTGAATATATTCGGGAAAAAATGCATATGCCCTTTTTGGCTAAGCAAGCCATCAGGCATTGCAAATCCACACTACATAGAAGTGTCCCTTACCTCCAGTCAAAAGGGCCATCCACAAATAGTGTAAAAACCACAAATGCAGGACAAGCCATGGAGAAAAGGGAGCCTGGTTACGCCGATGGACAGGATGTAAATTGCCAACAGCCTCTCTGGAGAACTGTATGTTGTTTTCTAAAACAGAGCTACAGAGCATAGCACACTTCCACTCATGGGCGTTTATTTTGAGAAAACTAAAAATCCACAACACACAGCCAGCCCAAAGTTTAGGGCTGCTCTGTTTACAAGAACCTCGACTTCGGTACACTTTATATATCCCAGAAAAGGAAAAAAAATGGATATAGATGTTGTGGTACTTATATACAATGGAATGTCATTCAGACATAAAATCAATGTCATAAGGCCAATAGCAGCATAATGAGTGGCTTTAGGTACGATGATGCTAAGTGAAATGAGCCACAAAGAAAAAGAAACTTATTGTAATATAACACTTATAGAGGAAATGTAAACATGGCTACACAAGAACTGAATTTCAAAAGAGAAGAGAGTTACACATTTAGAGAACACACTTATGCCTCCCTAAGGGGAAAGGTGACATGGGGTGATGTGTAAAAGCAGAGTTTGAAATTAGCACAGATCGCATTCCATATACCAAATATGTGATAGACAAGACCTACTCCTTTCTCAATGAACTGGACACAAAACACCCTATTCACTGAAGAGGAATATATCTGACTGGTAATAACCTTGAAACCTATGTATTTATATGTCTGCATAATGGAATCAAGTGTATGTAGATTGGCATAAACACAGATCAATGGAACAGGACAGAAAGCCCAGAGATAAACCTACATACCTATGGCTATCTCATCTATGACAAAGGAGCTAAGGATATACAATGGAGAAAAGACAGTCTCTTCAGTAATTGGTGCTGGGAAAACTGGACCCCTACACAAAAAGGAATGAAATTAGAACACTCCATAACACCATACACAAAAATAAACTCTAAATTGATTAGAGATCTAAATATAAGACCAGACACTATAAAACACTTAGAGGAAACCACAGGCAGAACACTCTATGACATAAATCACAGCAAGATCCTTTTGGACCCACCTCCTAGAGAAATGGAAATAAAAACAGAAATCAACAAATGGGACCTAATGAAACTTAAAAGCTTTTACACAGTACAGGAAAACATAAACAAGATGCAAAAACAACCCTCAGAATGGGAGAAAATATTTTCAAATGAAGCAATTGACAAAGGATTAATCTCCAAACTTTACAAGCACCTCATGTAGCTCAATATCACAAAAACAAACAACCCAATCTAAAAACGGGCAGAAGACCTAATAGACATTTCTCCAAAGAAGATATACAGATTACCAAGAAACACATGAAAGGATGCTGAACATCAGTAATCATTAGAGAAATGCAAATCAAAACTACCGTGAGGTATCACCTCACAGCAGTCAGAGTGGCAATCATCAAAAAAATCTACAAAACAATAAATGCTGGAGAGGACTTTATTGGAGAAAATGGAACACACTTGCACTGTGGGTGGGAATGTAAATTGATATGGGCACTAGGGAGAACTGTACGGAGGGTCCTTTATATAACTAACAATAGAAGTACCATACGACACAACAATCCAACTACTGGGCATTTGCCTTGCGAAAACCATAATTCAAAAAGAGTTATGTACAAAAATGTTCATTGCAGCTCTATTTGCATTAGCCAGGACATGGAAGCAACCTAAGTGTCCATCGACAGATGAATGGATAAAGAAGATCTGGCACATATATACAATCAAATATTACTCAACCATAAAAAGAAGCAAAACTGAGTTATTTGTACTGAGGTGGATGGACTTAGAATCTGTCCTACACAGTGAAGTAAGTCAGAAAGGGAAAAACAAATACTGTATGTTAACAGAGATATATGGAATCTAATGAAGAAAAAAAGAAAGATTTTGAAGAAACTAGTGGCAGGACAGGATTAAGGACACAGACATAGAGAAAGGACTTGAGGACACCGGAAGGGGGATGGGTAAGCTGGGACGAAGTGAGAGAGTGGCATGGACATAAATACATTACCAAATGTAACACCGATAGCTACTGGGAAGCAGCCACATAGAACAGGGAGATCAGCTCGGTGCTTTGTGACCACATAAAGGGGTAGGATATGGAGTGTGGGAGGGAGATGCAAGAGGGAGGGGATCTGGTGATATTTGTATATGAATAGCCGATTCACTTTCTTATACAGCAGAAACGAACACTCCATTGTAAAGCAATTATACTCGAATAAACGTGTAAAAGGAAAAAAAAAAAAAACAAAGCCCAAGGATAAACCTACACATCTATGGTCAAGTAATCTATGAGAAAGGAGGCAAGACTATACAATGGAGATAAGACAGTCTCTTCAATCATTGGTGCTGGGAAATATGGAGAGCTACATGTAAAAGAATGAAATTAGAACACTCCCCAACACCATATATAAAAATATATTCAACATGGAATAGAGACCTTAATGTAAGACCGGACAGTATAAAACTCTGACAGGAAAACTTACGAAGGATACTCTGAAGTAAATCACAGCAAGATCTTTTTTGATCCACCTCCTATAGCAATGAAATTAAAAAGAAATCTAAACAGATGGGACCTAATGAAACGTAAAAGCTTTTGCAAAGCAAAGGAAACTACAAACAAGACGAAAAGACAACCCTCAGAATGGCAGAAAATATTTGCAAACGAATCAATGGACAAATGATTAATCTCCAATATATATAAACAGCTCATGCAGCTCAATATTAATAAAACAAACAACCCAATACAAAAATGGAAGATCTAAATAGACATTTCTTCCAAGAAGACATAGAGATGGCCAGTACGCACATGAAAATCTGCTGAACATCACTAATTATTAGAGAAATGGAAATCGAAACTACAATGAGGTATCACGTCACACCTGTTAGAACGGGCATCATCAGAAAATCTACAAACAACAAATGCTGGAGAGGGTGTGGAGAAAAGGAACCTTATTCCACTATTGTTGGGAATGTAAATAGATACAGTCTCTATGGAGAACAGTATGGAGGTTCCTTAAAAAACTAAAAATAGAATTACCATATAATCCAGCTATCCCACTACTGGGCATATACCCAGAGAAAACCATAAATCAAAAACACACATTCACCACAATGTTCATTGCAGCACTATTTACAATAGACAGGTAATGAAAGCAACCTAAGTGCCCACAGACAGACGAATGGATAAAGACGTGGTACATATATACAACGGAATGTTACTCAGCCATACATAGGAATGAAATTGGGTCATTTGTAGAGACCTTGATGGATCTAGAGACTGTCATACAGAGTGAAGTAAGTCAGAAAGAGAAAAACAAATATTGTATATTAATGCATATATGTGGAACCTAGAAAAATGGTACAGATGAACCAGTTTGCAGGGCAGAGATAGAGACAGATGTAGAGAACAAACATATGGACACCAAGGAGGGAACGCCATGTGAGGGTGGTGGTGGGATGAATTGGGAGACTGGGATTCACATGTGCACACTTATATGTATAAAATATATATCCAATAAGAACCTGCTGTATAAAAAATAAATTTAAAGAAATTAAAAATAAATAAATAACATTTAATAAAATAAAACAGAAAAAAAGTTTTTTCCTTCATATAGATGTCTTTATATTAATGCATTATTTCCATGTTTATATCTCCAAATTAAAAAAAAAAGAGGAATAAATAAAATCTAACTTGAACCTAAAAGAAAAAAAAGAAAGAAAAAAAACAGAACTCACCAGTTATACAGAGGAAAATCGTATCAGAGCACTTGCTCCAGTGGTAAAAAATTCTTAAGTTGGTCAGAGGTGGGAAATCGTCTCCGATGCCGTCAGCAGCGCTCTCCCCCACAAGGAGCATCCTCATTGCAAAGCTGGGGAACTGTGTCGAGGCGTCTGTGAGTAAATGTGAGCTGAGCCCCAGTCCTGCTGCAGCTGAACTCTTCCCACCCTTTCCAGGTAAAACACCTGAATATGTACAAGCACTTGCAAGCCTAGAGGAAGGGCTGTGGAGCCACACTAGCGAGAGCACGCAGGCCGACTTGGTGCCTGCAGGCCAGCCAGAATGGCCCTGGCCCCAGATGCTCTTCTGGAATCTTTCCATTTCCCTGCCTGAGATACCCCTCCTGCCACGGCACCCACTGCTTTTTTACTTCCTCACCTCTGCCTGGGGAGAAATTCCAGTGGCAGGTATGGGTGACACATCGTCTTCTTTAGCAGGTGGCAGCCTGGCAACTCCTGCAGAAAGTCCAGCAGAGCCCCACTCACACTGGGCCACCCACAAAGCCACGGCCCCTCACTCCCTCCCACCACCCCAGCCCCGACACTGCTGACGGGGCAGAGAATATGGCGTCAGGCACAGCTACAGGTGCTCTTGCTGACTGGAGAGTTGTTTATATTGACCTCAACCCAGGCACACCTGTGGGGGGGGCTGGCAGGCAGTGTCAGGCTGCCCAAATCAGCCAATCCTCACCCCTCAGGGGCTCACAGTTGCAGAAAATGAACCTTGCTAAACGGGTCAGTCCCAAGGAACAGTTGTGGGCTCTTGAGAGTCAGGATAGAAAAGGGGCTGCAGCTGCGGCTTGTTTTCTTATCATTTTATCTGGTCCATGAGTGGAAAACAACTTCAAGACGACCCTATCCTAATGAGAGGAACCCAGGAGTCAGGGAGAGGAGTGATGGTGGGTGGAGACAGAGGCCTGGTGCCCTGGCTGCAGTGGAAGTGTCTGGAAGACCAGGCAGAGAGAGACTGCACAGAGTGATAGCCAGGGTCACAGACCTGTCAGAGCTGTTGTTTGTTAGTTCAAGTCCTGCTCTGAGGTGTTCTGTGTCAGCTGTGAGCGACAGGTGAGCTGGGGGTTCTCTGCAAGGTGGGCTATGTGCACAGTTCCTGTGTGTCCAGCCCTGCTGTGGTACCTGCCCAGGGGAGTTCCGTATCCTGGGAAGGGCCTGACTATGAGAGCCCCATGGGCTGCTGGGTAGCTGCACAGGTGAGCTCCATACCCTGGGAGGGACTTGACCATGAGAGCCCCGTGGGCTGTGGGGTGCGGGATGCAGCCCAGGTGAGCTCCATATCCTGGGATTGGCCTGACCAAGAGAGCCCCTTGGGCTGCTGGAGACCTGGTAAAGGATATCAGGACAGTCAGTGAAGCCACCGAGGATATACATCCAGTAGCTCCTATTTCCTACACCCTGCTGCTCATTCTACCATCCACCAGGCCATGGCATTCTGTATTACACTTCATTGATGCCTTCTTCAGTATTCCATTCATCTCAGAGTCACAAGAATTTTTGGCTTGTGAGTGGCAGGACACAACATGCAACACAAGCAATAATGCTGGGCCGTCCTGCACCAGTGGTTCAAAAATCCCCACACCATCATTGGGGAAATGTCCTGTAAAGACCTAAAAGTTCTACCTCTGTAAAACAGAACCCTCCTTCAATATGCAGATGACATTCTGATCGCCAGGCCTACTAAAGACGCCTCTGAACTACCTAGCCAAGAAAGGATAGAAGGTGTCCAAGAAAAAGGCTCAAATATCCCAGGCTCAGGTGACATGCCTGGGCTTCATTCTCACAGATATTCGGAGAAACGCATCCCAGGATAGGAAAGAAGCCATTTGCAGCCTTACCTCTTCTAAAACTAGAAGACAGCTTAGGGGTTCCTGGGGAGGCCAAGGTTTTCTGCATCTGGATCCCTAACTACAGTCTAATAGCTGGGCCTCTACATGAAACACTGACACGAAAAGATGATCATCCTTTTGAATAGAATCCAGAAGCAGCTTTTCAAGAATGGAAAGAGCAGTCAATTCAGATCCTTGCCCAGGAACTCGCTGATTTAGCTAAACCCTTTGACCATTACATACCCGGTCAAAGGTTAATCGCCCTTGGAGCCTTAGTGCAAAAACTGGGACCACTTGAAATGGAGCAACACAAGAATGCCCTTCAGGTATGATAAACTATGGTCACCAAGGGCTTTGCCCACCGACTCATCAGGCCAGGATACTGGGGTATCTAAAAAGCTGGAAATCCGCAGCCCACAAGGCCAGCTCCCTCCTAAGGGAAAAGGACCCCACGTCGTGATCCTAACCACCCATCATGCCCTGAAGTTGCAGGGGTCGCTCTGTGGACACACTGACCTCGAGTGAGGAGGCCCTCCAACTCCAACCTCCAGAGAGACAAATGGGGGCAACGGGCACCCAAGATGACTCGTGTGACCATCACTTGACCTGGAGTTTCTCTCAGAAAACAAGAAGACTGTGCCCCGAAAGAGCAGACTACTGCTTGCAGGACTTACTGCACCCAGAGGGGAGCTAATAAGCTTGGCGGGGGAAACGTATATCACGTTTTCACCATAGAAAACCCTACAGACACCACGGTGATGTTGGCCAATATGACCGGCTGGACTGCTGGCTACTTCTAAAGGCCGTTGACTCAGTGGACGTCATGGTCCTGGATCACCACTGACCCTGGACTGTCTGGGAGTTGCACGGGCAGGGCTCTGACACATGGTGTTGTTTGTACATTAATTCAGGGACCTAATTAAAGAATGCACAGACTACTGGTCAGAGCATCTAGGCTGGCAAAAACCGTCAGCCTAAGGTCACCTAACAAATGTGGGGTGGGGTGAAACATGCCAACACATCATCTCTGCGCATCTCTTTCCTGGACCCTTAAAGGTCATTAGAATCAATAACACTTCCAATGCTGGTGCTCAGGCGGACCAGAAGTGAGGCAGGAGGCTTTGGGACAATCAACCTCACCTGGAGGCTGGTGGGGAGACATTTTGCCCCTCCCCCCAGGTATCAGGGCTCCCACCACAGCATGAAGCAGTTACAAAAGAGGGGTCTGCACCCTCAACACCCCAAGAATGAGGAACGGAACAAAAAGCAGAGGAGGGGTTCGTCTCTGGCAACGTTCATTAAAAATTCCTGGGAGATAAAAAGAGAATCTGGGCAATAAAATAAATTCTAACCTGTTTTTCCTTTGTGCTTTGTCTAATTTCACGTGCTCCTAGGGTTCCGCATGCAGTGGTCCCACACCCGGCACTTCAGACCCAATTTCCTATTTCAGAATGGCTGGGTCGACACCTCAGCTAGCGGAGTCCCATGCAGACTCCACGGCATAGAACCTGAGCTGCAGCCAACCCAGCCCTCAAGAGCTCCATCCCCTAACTCCCACTGACGCTGCCAGGATCCCTACACAGCAGCCCAGCCCACAGCCCGTGGGGGAGGGCACACTCTCACCTCTCCATTCGGTTTTCAAAATAATGTTTCCTTTGCTTCTGAACAAAACTCAGTCTTGATCTGTTGGCTCCAATGACACTGGGCTCGGGGACTCCTGTTGGGGTCCACTCTGGAGGATCAGTAACAGAAATTGAGAAGTTTGTAACTTCATTGAACAGATGTGTGAGCCAAACTGTAGTTAACATAGAGCAGTGTATAATGCTCAGGTAAAATAACATTTTTCTAAGACTTACATTTGATACTTCCATCACTTTACTATAAGCAAGTTCAGTGAAGACGTCTGTCTTATTTGTCAGGTCAACATTAGAGAAATGAAGTGATTTATTTCCATGGTTGTACATCGAATACTCTTGGCTGAAGCTTCAATCTTGTTTTGAATGCTTTTCCATTGAAAAGGATACCTCTCTTTCAGCTCCCCCATTTCTGAGAAGTATAAAATCTTATAATTTATTATTACCAAAGGGGAAAGGTAGGAAAAGGGATAAATTAACAGTTTGGGATTAACACATACACACTGACATGTATAAAATAGATCATCAACAAGGAACTACTGTATAGCACAGGGAACTACACTGAATATTTTGCAATAACCTATAAGGGGAAATAATCTGAAAAAGAATCGATAATTTTTATTGACATCATCTATCAATGACAGATAAAATGTAACCTAAGCAAGGCCGATTGTGAGCGCTTCTGAACCTGAAGATTTCAATCATCTAAAGTTTGGGCTCTGCCTATTTCCCAAGGCCCTTGATGGACAAACGTGTAGCCGTAGCTTAAAAATTCCCCAGTTTGGGGTTCGGGGAGGCACTGATTTGGAAAAATCCCTGGTGTTCTCCTTCCATGCACGGGACCCTTCCTACAGCTAAAACATGCCTGTCACACCTAGAGGATGGTACACCTTTTGATCGGAAAGAGTTTGGAAAAGGCACCTCATCTCCTCATCGCCTGGTGCTCGGGTTCACCCCTCCAGCATCTTTCCTAACAATCTCCTCACTTGGGGATATCAGCACCGTCAACATCCTGTTGCACACAGTTTGGAATTTGTCCAGAGGATGAAGCGGAAGGATGAGAAAAATTTAGAGACAAGTCTTAGGTGTTCGGACAGGCACATGCCACTCTAATTTCCAATCTGGAAGACAAATTCATCAAAGGCTAGAATTGCCCACAGAAAGAGAATAGGGCTAGAGGAAATCCCGCTGTTTTGTGTCCAGTTTCCAAAAACACAAGTTGAAAAATGGAACTCAAGGGCACTAAAATTCATGAAACTGCAGAGTTGAAAATATCTATCGTCGAAAAATATCTTGAGGTAAGTCACAGCAAAGGACTTGTAAGCAAGGGGGAGTAGCAGGAAACAGATTTGAAGAGGTAGAAAGGACTCCCCATTTAAGCACAAGAAAAGGGGCTGGACATCGCCAATGATGCACTTGGCCCAAAAGGGCGTATGCATTTTTTTCTGAATATATTCAAGTAAAGGCCATACACACTTTTTATCCAACCAAACAGGTGGGCACTGGAAATCAATACTACAAAATGTATCACTTCACATCAGTCAGAAGGGCCATCCACATAAAGTGTAAACACCAGAAATGCAGGACAGGGTGAGGAGAAAAGGGAGCCCTGTGAGGCTGATAGTGGAAATGTAATTTGCCAACGGCCACTCTGGAGAAGTGTACTGTGTTTGCTAAAACATCTGAAAACTGAGCTACAGAGCATAGGGCACTTGCACTCATGGGCGTATACCTTGGGAAAAACAAAAAATGACAGAAAACAGGCACCCCAACGTTTACCACCTCTCTGTTAAAAAGGGCCTCCACTTGGATATAAAATAATGTCCCTGGAAGGATAAAATGGATAAAAGAGATGGGGTACTTATGTAGAGTGGAATATTACTCATCCAGATATAAATGAAATAAGGCCAGTTGGAACAACTCTGGAGGAGTTACATACGATCATTCTAAGTGACACATGTCAGAAAGAAAAAGACACATATCATAAGATGTCACTTAAAGGTGGAATCAAAAATGGCTACACATGAAATAAACTACAAAACAGAAACATAGTCAAATATGTAGAAAATAGACATAAGGCTGCTAAATGGGAAAGGTGGGGAATGGTGAGGTATTATCCAGGAGGTTGAAATTAGCAAAGATACCATTCCAAGTACCAAATTGAATAACTGGCAAGGCCTACATGGTACCTTAAAGAACTGCACTCAGTCCACTCAAGTCACTGGAAAATAATACATATGACTCGTAAGAATCTGAGAAAGAATTTATTGTTGTCTCACAGTACATGAATCAAGTGGATGTACAGCAGCAAAAAACAGAGCTTTGAAAATCAGCTGTAACCAATATAAAAATAAATTTAAATATATTTATAAAAACAGGGAGACAGACAAAAATTCTTACAACTTTTGTTGAAGGGCTACGATGTAACATGGATTGAACACATGTAGACCCACAGCAGGATGACATATAAGGCTGAAAGCCATGCAGGCTAAGAGATGTTAGAGAGGCTGGGTGAGGAAATGCAGACCTTTTAAAGAAATAATGCCTGATACCCATTCCATGGGTCCCAAATCTGCAGTTTCAAGGGAATCTTCTGACAGCAAAAACATGCCTGGGAAACCGAGATGAATGTACACCGTGTGCTCAGGAAAGGTGTCTAAAATGCACCTCATTTTTGATCTCCTGGTGCTGGGGTTCGCCATTCCAGCCACATGACTAACAATCTCCCGACTTGGAGAATCAGCACCTTTAAACTCCTGTTTCACACAGTTTGCAATTTTTGCAGAGGATAAATGGGAAGAGGAGGAACCAATGAGAGATTAGCTGTAGGAGTTTTGACAGGCACATGTCACTCTAATTTCCCATTAGGAAGAAGAATTAACCAAAGGCTCAGCCTGCCTCCCCAGAACCAGAATAGGGCTGGAAGCAATCCAATGGTTTGTCGGTCAGCTCACAAAAAAATTGAGTTGCAAAATGGAGCTCAGGAGCAGACAATTCAAAGACCTGCAAAGATATAATTGATAACCAACGTCCAAAAATATATTCAGGTAAGGCAACGAAGAGGTTCTGAATGAGAGGCAGAATTTCAGGAAACATTTTTCAAAAGGTAGATTGTACTCACATTTAAAGCATATGAAAAGCAGCAGAATTTCTAAAATGATGCAGTTGGGCAAAAGGGTGTATGCATTTTTTTCGTGAATATCTTCAGGAAAAAAACACATACAGAGATTTTGGCCAACCAAGCAAGGGGGAAATGCAAATCCGCACAATAAAGAAGTCTCAATTTCCACTGCTCAGAAAGTCCATCCAAAAAATGTGTACAAATCAAAAATTCAGGAGAGGCCATGGAAAACAGGGAGACTAGTCACGCTGATGGGTGGGGTATAAATATCCAAGAGCTACTCTGAAGAAGTGTATGTTGTTTCCTAAAACATCTAAAATACAAAGCCCCCGAGCAAAGGGGACTTCAACTCATGGACATATAACTTGGGAAGACTAAATATCAACAAGACACAGGCACCCCAAAGTTTAGGGCTGCTCTGCATACAAGAACCTCAACTTCGGTACACCTAAAGTATCCCAGGAAAAAGAGAAATGCATAAAGAACTTGTGGTAATTTTGTACAATGGAATATCACTCAGACGTGAAATCAATGTCATAAGGCCAGTAGCAGCATAATGAGAGGATTTAGGTATGATGATTCTAAGGGAAATTAGTCACACAGCAAAAGAATCTTATCATAAGATATCACTTAGAGAGGGAATGTCAACATCACAACACATGAACTGAATTAGGAAAGAGAGCAGCGTCTCACATTTAGAAAACACTCTTATGCCTCCTTAAGGGGAAAGGAGAGGTGGGGTGATGCATAAAACCAGAGTTTGATATTAGCACAGGTACAATTCCATAAACCAAATACAGAATAGACAAGACCTACACCTTCCTCAGTGAACGGGACTCAAAACCCCTATTCCCCACAGAGGAATATATCTGATTAGTAAGAATCTTAAAACCTATGTATTGATATGCCTCTGTAAGGGAATCAAGTGTGTCTAGACCGGCATAAACACGTCAGGGAAAATCAGCTCAACCCCATTATAAAAATGAATTTCAAAAACAAAACAAAAAACAGCGAAATTCTTACACAATTCCTTCAGGGGTTCTGATGAAACCTAGAATGACCCTATCTGCAAAGACAGCTGGATGAGACATAAGGCTGAACACTTGGGACTGAGAGGACTGGTGAGATTGGGAGAGAAAATGCAGACCCTTTAAAGTAGTAATGCATGCCACCATTCCATGGGTCCCAAATTTCCAGGTAGAAGGGAATATCACTACAGTTATAACATGTATGGGAAACCTAGAGAATGGACACCCTGTGATGGCGAAAGGTTTCTGAAAGTCTCTTACTTTTTCCTCTCCTTGTGCTACAGTTTGCCATTCCAACTACTTTACTATCAATCTCCCAACTTAGGAGAGTCATCCCCTATAACCTCCTGGTTCGCACAGTTTGCTAATTGTGCAGAGGATGAAAGGGAAGAGGGAGAACAAATCAGAGAGTAGATGTAGGCCTTTGGACGGACACATGTCACTCTAAATTCCCGTCAGGAAGAAGAATTAACCAAAGCCTCAGCCACCCACAGGGAACCAGTATAGCCACCCCTGGAACCAGTATAGGTCCTGAAGCAAAATTATGGATTTGCGGTCAGCTCCCAATAATGGGATTTGAAAATTGGAGCTCAGGGGCAAAGCAAATCAAAAACCTGCAGAGTTATAAAGGACTACTCTCTTCCAAAAATCTGTTGAGGGAAGGCAACAAAGCGGACTTGAAAATGAGGCAGAATTGCACAAAACATATTTCAAGAGGTAAATTGGAATCGCCTTTAAAGCACAGGAAAGGCATCACAACTTCGAGAAAGATGCACTTGGCCAAAACAAGCATATGACTTTTCTCCTGAATATATTCAAGAGAAAAGGCATAGGCCCTTTTTGGCCAATCAAGCAAGCGTGCAATGCAAATCCACACTACAAAGAGTTTTCACTTCCCACCGGTCCAAAAGGACATCCGAAAATCTGTAAAAACCAGAAAGGCAAGATAGAGGTGACAAGGGCATAAAGCAATATGATCCCAAGGGTCATGGAGGATTGTGATGACAAGTGTATGGAGCATTGTGATGACAAGATTATGTATCATTTTGCTGTCAAAGGCATTGTGATGACAAGGTTCATGGAGCACTGTGATGACAAGCGTCATGGATCACTGTGATTACAGGGTTCATGGAGCATTGGGATGACAAGGGCATGGAGCATTTTGATGACAAGATTCCCGGATCATTGTGTTGTCAGGGTTCATGGAGCGTTGTGATGACAGTGGTCATGGCGCATTGTGATGACACACGTCATGGAGCATTGTGATGAGAACGTCATGGAGCATTGGGCTGAAAATGTTCATGGAGTATTGTGATGACAGCGGTCAAGGAGCATTGTGATGACTAGGTACTGGAGCATTGTGATGAGAAGACCATGGAGCCATGTGATGACAAGTCTCATGGAGCATTCTGATGAAAACGGTCATGGAGCATTGTGATTACAGGGGTCTTGGAGCATTGTGATGACAAGGGCATGGAACATTGGGATGAGAATGTCATAGAGCGTTCTGATTACATGCATCATGGATCTTTGTGCTGACAAAGGCTTGGAGCAATGTGATGACAAGGGTCACCGAGCATTGTGATGAAAATTTCATGGAGCATTTTGGTGACAAAGGTCACAGAGCCTTGTGATGATGAGGGCATGGACAATTGTGATGACAAAGGTCATGAAGCATTGTGATGACTGGAGTCACGGAGCATTGTGATGACAGGGGTCATAGAGCTTTGTGATGAAAAGGCAATGAGCATTGTGATGACAGGGGCATGGAGCATTGGCCTGACATGTTTCATGGATTATTGTGATGACAGTGGGCATGGTGCAATGTGATGACAAAGGCATGGAGCATTGTGATGAGAAGGTCATGGAGTATTTTGAAGACAGGTCTCAGGGAGCATTGTGATGACATATGTCATGGTCCATTGCGATGACAATGGAATGGAATATTGTGATGCCAAGTGTCATGGAGGATTGTGATGACAAATGTAATGGAGCATTTTGATGACAAGGGCTTGGAGCATTGTGATGACAATGGACATGGAGCATTGTGATGACAAGGGCATGGAGCATTGTGATGACAAGGGCCACTGAGAATTTTGATGACAAGTTCATGAAGCATTGTGATGACAAGCACATGGAGCTTCCTATGACAGGGGTCATGGAGCATTGCGATGACAAGTGCATAGAGAATTGTGATGACAAATCATGTAACACGGTGATGAGAAGTGTCATGGAGCACAGTGATGCCAAGAACGAGGAGAAATGTGATGACAGGGGACATGGAGCATTGTGATGACCAGGGCATGGAGCATTGTGATGGCAAGACCGTGGAGCTTTGTGATGAGAAGACCATGGATAATTGTGATGACGAGCGTCATGGAGCACTGTAATGACAAGGGGAATGGAACATTGTGATGAGAATGGCCATGGAGCATTGTGATGACAAGTGTCATGGAGCATTTTGATGACAAGGGCGTGGAGCATTGTGATGAGAAGACCATGGATAATTGTGATGACGAGCGTCATGGAGCACAGTAATGACAAGGGGTATGGAGCATTGTGATGACAGTGGCCATGGAGCATTGTGATGACAAGTGTCATGCAGCATTCTAATGACAAGCTTGTGGAGTACTGTGACGACAATGGCATGGAACATTGTGATGAAAAGGGCATGGAGCATTGTGATAAAAAAGGCATGTAGCCATTTCATGAAAGGTTTCAAGGAGCATTCTGACGACAACTGTCAGGGAACATTGTGATGACAAGTGTATTGAGAATGGTGATGAAAAAGTTCATGGAGCATTTTGACGAAAAGGACATGGAGTATTGTGATGACAGGCATCATGGAGCATTGTGATGACATGTGTTATGGAACATTGTGATTACAAGGGTTTGGAGCATTGTGATGGTAGAAGTCATGGATCATTTTTTTTCAAGGTGCATGGAGCATTGTGATGACAAGGGCATGAAGCAATGTGATCCCACGTTTCATGGAGGATTGTGATGACAATGTTAAGGGAGCATTGTGATGACAAGCAAATGGAGCATTGTGATGACAAGGTCATGTAGCATTTTGCTGACACAGGCATGGAGCATTGTGATGATAAGGGTCATGGAGCACTGTGATGAGAAACATCACGGATCATTGTGATTACAGGGGTCATGGAGCATAGGGATGGCAAGGGCATGGATAATTGTGATGACAAGTGTCATGGAACATTGGGCTGAAAATGTTCATGGAGCACTGTGATGACTAGGGAATGGAGCATTGTGATGACAAGTGTCCCGGATCACTGTGTTGTCAGGGGTCATGGAGCGTTGTGATGACAGTGGTCATGGAGCATTGCGATGATAGGGATCATGAAGCATTGTGATGAGAAGTTCCTGGAGAATTGGACTGAAAATGTTCAGGAAGTATTGTGAGGACAGGGGTCATGGAGCATTGTGATGACAAGGGAATGGAGCACTGTGATGAAAACTTCCTGGAGCATTGTGATGAGAATACCATGGAGCCTTGTAATAACAAGTCTCATGGAACATTCTGATGAAAAGGGGCATGGAGTATTGTGATTACAGGGGTCTTGGACCATTGTGATGACAAGGGCATGGAGCATTGTGAATACATGGGTCTTGGAGCATTGTGATGAAAATGGCATGGATCATTGTGATGAAAATGCCATGGAGCCTTGTCATGACAGGGTTCAAGGAGCATATTGACGACAAGTGTCATGGAGCATTGTGATGACAAGTGTATGTGAGAATTTTTATGACAAAAATCATGGAGCATTGTGATGAGAAGACCATGTATAATTGTGATGACGAGCGTCATGGGGCATTGTGATGACAAGTGTTTTGGAATATTGTGATCACAAGGGTTTGGAGCATTGTTAAGACACAGGTCATGGAGCATTTTGATTTCATTCTGATGACAATAGCATGAAGCATTATGATGATGGGCATGGTGCATTGTGATGACAGGGTTCATGGATCATTGAGATGAAAAGGGGCATAGAGCATTGTGATTACAGGGTTCTTGGAGCATTGTGATGAGATGGGTCATGGAGCTTTGTGACGAAAAGGCCATGGAACATAGTGATGGCAGGGGTCATGGAGCATTGTTATGACAGGGGTAATGGAGCATTGTGATGGCAAGGATATGGAGCATTGTGATGAGAAGGCCATGGAGCATTCTGATGACATGTGTCATGGAGCTTTGTGAAGACAAGGGCATGGAGCAAAGGGATGAGAGCGTTCATGGAGCACTGTGATGACAATCACATGGACCACTGTGATGCCAAGGGTCATGGATCTTTGTGATGACAAAAGTCATGGAGCATTTTGATGGCAAGGGTGTTGTGCATTGTGATGAGAAGGGCAGGGAACATTCTGATGACAGGGTCATGGAGCAATTTGATGACAAGTGTCATGGAACATTTTGATGACAGGTGTTCTGGAACATTGTGATGTCAGGGGTCATCGAACATTGTGATGATAAGAGCATGTAGCATTGTGATGACAGCAGTCATGGAACATTGTGATGACAGGGGTGAGGGAGTATTGTGACAAATAGTGATGTAGCATTGTGATATCAGTGGTGAGAGAGCATTTTGATGAGAAGTACATGGAGCAATGTGATGACAAATTTTATGGAGCATTGTGATAACAAGATTGTGGAGCACTGTTATGACAAGCGCATGGTGCATTGTGATGACAAGCGCATGGAGCATTGTGATGACAAGGGTCAAAGAGCATTTTGATGAAAAGTTCATGGAGCACTGTGGTTAAAAAGGTCACAGAGACTGTTGATGACGAGGGCATGGACCAATGTGATGACAAATTCATGAAGCATTGTGATGACTGGAGTAACGGAGCACTGTGATGACAGGAGTCATGGAGCATTGTGATAACAACGGCATGGAGCATTGTGATGACAAGGGCATGGATCATTGGTCTAATAAGTTTCATGGATTATTGCGATGACAGTTGGAATGGCACAATGTGATGACAAGGGCATGGAGAATTGTGATGACAAGGTCATGCAGTATTGTGAAGACAGGTGTCAGGGAGCATTGTGATGACATATGTAATGGCCCATTGTGATGACAATGGCATGGAGCATCTGATGCCAAGTGTCATGGAGGTTTCTGATGACAAAGGTAATGGAGCATTGTGATGACAATGGCTTGGAGCATTGTGATGACAAGGGTCAGGGAGCATTGTGCTGACAAGTGCATGGAGAATTGTTATGACAAGGGTCCTGGAGCATTCTGATGACAGGCTTGTGGAGTATTTTGATGACAATTACATGGAGCATTGTGATGAAAACGGCATGGGGCATTGTGATGAAAATGTCATGGAGTATTTTCGTGACAGGGTACAAGGAGCATTCTGACGACAAGACTCAGGGAGCATTGTGATGACAAGTGTATTGAGAATTGTGATGACAAAGTCATGGAGCATTGTGATGAAAAGGGCATGGAGTATTGTGATGACAGGCATCATGGAGCATTGTGATGACATGTGTTATGGAACACTGTGATCACACGGTTTTGGAGCATTGTGATGACAGAGGTCATGGATCATTTTGATTTCAAGGAGCATGGAGCCTTGTGATGACAAGGGCATGAAGCAATGTGATCCCAAGGTTCATGGAGGATTGTGATGACAATGGAAATGGAGTATTGTGATTACAAGCAAACAGAGCATTGTAATGACAAGGTCATGTAGCATTTTGCTGACAAAGGCATGGGGCATTGTGATGACATGTGTAATGGAGCATTGTGATGACAACGGAGTGGAGCATGGTGATGAAAATGTCCTGGAGCACTGTGATGAGAAGACCATGGAGACTTGTGATGACAAGTCTCATGGAGCATTCTGATGAAAAGGGGCATGGAGCACTGTGATTACATTGGTCTTGGAGCATTGTGATGACTAGTGCATGGAGCATTGTGAGGAGAAGGCCATGGAGCATTCTGATCACATGTGTCATGGAGTTTTGTGATGACAAGGGCATGGAGCATTTGTGATTACAGGGATCTTGGAACATTGTGATGAAAAGTGCATGGATCATTGTTATGAAAAAGGCATGTAGCCTTGTCATGACAGGGTTCATGGAGCATACTGACGACAAGTTTCAGGGAGCATTGTGATGACAAGTGTATTGAGCATTGTGATGACAAGATCATGGAGCTTTGTGATGAGAAGACCATGGATAATTGTGATGATGAGCGTCATGGGGTGTTGTGATGATAAGTGTTATGGATCATTGTGATCACAAGGGTTTGGAGCATTATGATGACAGAGGTCATGGAGAATATTGATTTCATTGTGATGACAATAGCCTGAAGCATTATGATCATGGGCATGTTGCATTGTGATGACAGGGTTCATGGAGCATTGAGATGATAAGGGCATGGAACATTCTGATGACATGCGTCATGGGGCTTTGTGATGACAAGTGCATGGGGCATTGTGATTTCAGGGGTCAGGAGCATTGTGATGACAAGTGTTATGGAACCTTGTGATGACTAGGCCGTGGAACATTGTGATGGCAAGGGTCATGGAGCATTGTTCTGACAGTGGTCATGGAGCATTTTGATTTCACTGTGATGACAATAGCATGAATCATTATGATGATGGGCATGGTGCATTGTGATGACAGGGTTCATGGATCATTGAGATGAAAAGGGGCATAGAGCATTGTGATTAGAGGTTTCTTGGAGCATTGTGATGAGAAGGGTCATGGAGCTTTGTGATGACAAGGCCATGCAACATCGTGGTAGCAGTGGTCATGGAGCATTGTTATGACTGGGGTAATGGAGCATTGTGATGGCAAGGGCATGGAGCATTGTGATGCCAAGTCATGGAGCATTTTGATGACAAGAGTGTGGTGAATTTTGATGAGAAGGGCAGGGAGCATTTTGATGACAGGGTCATGGAAGTATTTGATGACAGGTGTTATGGAACACTGTGATGTCAGCGGTCATGGAGCATTTTGATGAAAAGGATCATAGAGCAGTTTGATGACAGGTGTTATGGAACATTTTGATGTCAGGGGTCATCGAACATTGTGATGATAAGTGCATGTAGCATTGTGATGACAGATGCCATGAAACATTGTGATGACAGTGGTGAGGGAGTATTGTGACAAATAGTGATGTAGCATTGTGATATCAGTGGTGAGAGAGCATTTTGATGAGAAGTGCATGGAGCATTGTGGTGACAAGTTTTATGGAGCATTGTAATGACAAATTTGTGGAGCATTTTGATGACAAGTGCATGGTGCATTGTGATGACATGTGTCATGGAGCATTGTGCTGAGAAAGGCATAGAGCATTTTGATGACAAGGGTCAAAGAGCATTGTGATGAAAATTTCATGGAGCATTGTGGTTAAAAAGGTCACAGAGACTGTTGATGATGAGGGCATGGACCACTGTGATGACAAAGGTCATGAAGCATTGTGATGACTGGAGTCACGGAGCATTGTGTTGAATGGGGTCATGGAGAATTGTGATAACAAGGGCATGGAGCATTGTGAGGACAAGGGGATGGAACAGTGGTCTATTTAGTTTCATGGATTATTGTGATGACATTTGGAATGGGGCATTGTGATGACAAGGGCATGGAGAATTGTGATGCCAATTGTCATGTAGGATTCTGCTGACAAAGATAATGGAGCATTGTGATGACAATGGCTTGGAGTATTTTGATGACAAGGATCAGGGAGCATTGTGCTGACAAGTGCATGGAGATTTGTGATGACAAGGGTCATGGAACATTCTGATGACAAGCTTGTGGAGTATTTTGATGACAATGGCATGGAGCATTGTGATGAAAACGGCATGGGGCACTGTGATGAAAAAGGCATGTAGCCTTTTCGTGACAGGGTTCAAGGAGCATTCTGACAACAAGTGTCAGGGAGCATTGTGATGACAAGTGAATTGAGAATTGTGATGACAAAGGTCATGTAGCATTGTGATGAAAAGGGCATGGATTTTTGTGATGACAGGCATCATGGAGCGTTGTGATGACAAGTGTTATGGAACACTGTGATCACAAGGGATTTGAGCATTTTGATGACAGAGGTCATGGATCATTTTGATTTCAAGGAACATGGAGCATTGTGATGACAAGGGCATGAAGCAATGTGATCCCAAGTTTCATGGAGGATTGTGATGACAATGGTAATGGAGTATTGTGATGACAAATGCATAGAGCATTGTAATGACAAGGCCATGTAGCATTTTGCTGACAAAGGCATGGAGCATTGTGATGACAGGGATCATGTAGCACTGTGATGAAAAGCGTCACGGAGCATTGTGAATACAGGGGTCATGGAGCATTGGGATGACAAGGGCATGCATCACTGTGATGGCAAGGTTCATGGAGCATTGGGCTGAATATGTTCATGGAATATTGTGATGACAGGGGTCATGGAGCATTGTGATGACAAGGGAATGGAGCATGGTGATGACAAGTTCCTGGAGCATTCTTATGAGAAGACCATGGAGACTTGTGATGACAATTCTCATGGAGCATTCTGATGAAAAGGGTCATGTAGCAATTTGATAACAGGGGTCGTGCAGCTTTGTGATGACAAGGGGATGAATTATTTTGATGACAAAGGCATGTAGCCTTTTCATGAGAGGGTACAAGGAGCAAACTGACGACAAGTGTCAGGGAGCATTGTGATGACATGTGTATTGAGCATTGTGATGACAAAGATCATGGAGCATTGTGATGAGAAGACCATGGATAATTGTGATGATGAGCGTCATGGGGTGTTGTGGTGATAAGTGTAATTGAACATAGTGATCACAAGGGTTTGGAGCATTATGATGACAGTGATCATGGAGAATATTGATTTCATTGTGATGACAATAGCCTGAAGCATTATGATGATGGGCATGGTGCATTGTGATGACAGGGTTCATGGAGCATTGAGATGAAAAGGGGCATGGAGCATTGTGTTTACAGGGGTCTTCGATCATTGTGATGACAACGGCATGGAGCATTGTGATGTGAAGGCCATGGAACATTCTGATGACATGTGTCATGGAGCTTTGTGATGACAAGGGCATGGAGCATTGTGATTTAATGGGCCTTCAGCATTGTGATGACAGGTGTCATGGAACCTTGTGATGACTAGGCCGTGGAACATTGTGATGGCATGGGTCATGGTGCATTGTTATGACAGAGGAAATGGAGCATTGTGATGAGAAGGGTATGGAATATTGGTCTGAAATGTTTCAGGGATTATTGTGATGAGAGTGGGCATGGAGCATTGTGATGACAAGGGTACGGAACACTATGATACATGGGTCATGCAGGATTGTAATGACAAGGACATGGAGCATTGTGATGAGAAGGGCATCGAGCATTGTGATGACAAGTGTCATGGAGCTTTGTGATGACAAGGGCATTGAGCAATATGATAGGAGGGTTCATGGAGCTTTGTGATGACAATGACATGGAGCATTGTGATTCCAAGGGTCATGGAGCTTTGTGATGACAAGTCATGGAGCATTTTGATGACAAGGGCAAGATGCATTGTGATGAGAAGGGCAGGGAGCATTTTGATGACCGGGTCATGCAGCAATTTGATGAAAAGTGTAATGGAATATTTGGATGGCAGGGGTTATAGAACATTGTGATGTCAGGGGTCTTGGAGCTTTGGGATGAAAAGGATCATGGAGCATTTTGATGACAGGGGTTATGGAACATTGTGATGTCAGGAGTCATGGAACATTGTGAAGATAAGGGGATGTAGCAGTGTGATGACAGGTTCATGGAACATTGTGATTACAGGGGTGAGGGAGTATTGTGATGACTAGTGATGGAACACTGTGATATCTCTGGTGAGAGAACATTTTGATGAGAAGTGCATGGAGCATTGTGATTACAAGTTTTATGGAGCATGGCAATGACAAATATGTGGACCGTTGTGATGAAATTCGCGTGGCATATTTTGAAGACAATGGTCATGGAGCACTGTTCTCACAAAGAAATGGAGCATTGTGATTACAAGGGTCACAGAGAATTGTGATGAAATGTTCATGGAGCATTGTGGTTACAAAGGTCACAGAGCCTTGTGATGACACGGGCATGGGCCATTGTGATGACAAACGTTATGAAGCATTGTGATGACTGGAGTCACGGAGCATTTTGATGTCAGGGGTCATGGAGCATTGTGATGACATGTGTCATGGAGCATTGTGCTGACATGTGCATGGAGCATTGTGCTGACAAGGGTCATGGAGCATTGTGCTGAGAAAGGCATAGAGCATTGTGATGACAAGTTTCAAAGAGCATTGTGATGAAAAGTTCATGGAGCATTGTGGTTAAAAAGTTCACAGAGACTGTTGATGACGAGGGCATGGAACATTGTGGTGACAAAGGTCATGAAGCATTTTGATGACTGGAGTCACGGAGCATTGTGATGGCTGGGGTCATGGAGTATTGTGATAACAAGGGCATGGAGCATTGTGATGACAAGGGCATGGATCATTGGTCTAATAAGTTTCATGGATTATTGCGAAGACAGTTGGAATTGTGCACTGTGATCACAAGGGAATGGAGAATTGTGATGACCAAGTCATGCAGTATTGTGAAGACAGGTGTCAGGGAGCATTGTGATGACATATGTAATGGCCCATTGTGATGACAATTGTATGGAGCATTGGGATGCCAAGTGTCATGGAGGATTCTGATGACAAAGGTAATGGAGCATTGTGATGACAATGGCTTGGAGCATTGTGATGACAGGTGCATGGAGCATTGGTCTGAGAAGATTCACAGATTATTGTGATGACAGTGGACATGGTGCATTGTGATGACAAGGGCATGGATCATTGTGAAGAGAAGTTCATGGAGTATTGTGAAGACAGGTGTCAGGGAGCATTGTGATGACATATGTCATGGTCCATTGCGATGACATTCGCTGGGAGTATTGTGATGCCAAATATAATGGAGGATTGTGATGACAAATATAATGGAGCATTGTGATGACTAGGGCTTGCAGCATTATGATGACAATGGTCATTGAGAATTTTCATGACAAGGTCGTGAAGCATTTTGATGACAAGGTCCTGGAGCATTGTGATGAGAAAACCATGGAGCCTTGTGATGACAAGTCTCCTGGAGCATACTGATGAAAATGGGCATGGAGCATTGTGATTAGAGTGGTCTTGGCACATTGTGATGACAAGGGCATGGAGCATTGTGAGGAGAATGCCAAGGAGCATTCTGATGACATGGGTCATTGAGCTTTGTGATGACAAGGGCATTGAGCACTGTGATTACAGGGGTCTTGGAGCATTGTGATGAAAATGTCATGGATCATTGTGATGAAAAATGCATGGAGCCTTGTCATGACAGGATTCAAGGAGCATACAGACAACAAGTGTCAGGGAATATTTTGATGACATGTGTACTGAGCATTGTGATGACAAAGGTCATGGAGCATTTTGATGAGAAGACCATGGATAACTGTGATGACGAGCGTCATGGGGCATTGTGATGACAAGTGTTTTGGAATATTGTGATCACAAGGGTTTGGAGCATTGTTATGACAGAGGTCATGGAGCATTTTAATTTCATTCTGATGACAAGAGCATGAAGCATTATGATGATGGGCATGGTGCATTGTGATGAGAGGGTTCGTGGATCATTGAGATGAAAAGGGGCATAGAGCATTGTGATTAGAGGGTTCTTGGAGCATTGTGATGAGAAGGGTCAAGGAGCTTTGTGATGACAAGGCCATGGAACATCGTGATAGCAGGGGTCATGGAGCATTGTTATGACTGGGATAATGGAGCATTGTGATGGCAAGGGCATGGAGCATTGTGATGACAAGTCATGGAGCATTTTGATGACAAGGGTGAGGTGCATTTTTATGAGAAGGGAAGGGAGCATTTTGATGACAGGGTCATTGAACAATTTGATGAAAAGTGTCATGGAACATTTTGATGACAGGTGTTATGAAACATTGTGATGTCAGGGGTCATGGAGCATTTTGATGAAAAGGATCATGGAGCAGTTTGATGACAGGTGTTATGGAACATTTTGATGTCAGGGGTCATCGAACATTGTGATGATAAGTGCATATAGCATTGTGATGACAGGTGCCATGAAACATTGTGATGACAGAGGTGAGTGAGTATTGTGACAAATAGTGATGTAGCATTGTGATATCAGTGGTGAGAGAGCATTTTGATGAGAAGTGCATGGAGCATTGTGATGACAAGTTTTATGGAGCATTGTGAAGACAATTTGGTGGAGCATTGTGATGACAAGCGCATGGTGCATTGTGATGACATGTGTCATGGAGCATTGTGCTGAGAAAGGCATAGAGCATTTTGATGACAAGGGTCAAAGAGCATTGTGATGAAAATTTCATGGAGCATTGTGGTTAAAAAGGTCACAGAGACTGTTGATGACGAGGACATGGACAACTGTGATGACAAAGTTCATGAAGCATTTTGATGACTGGAGTCACGGAGCTTTGTGATGACAGGGGTCATGGAGCATTGTGATAACAAGGGCATGGAGCATTGTGATGACAAGGGGATGGAACAGTATTCTATTTAGTTTCATGGATAATTGTGATGACAGTTGGAATGGGGCATTGTGATGAAAATGGCATGGAGCATTGTGATGCCAAGTGTCATGTAGGATTCTGATGACAAAGGTAATGGAGCATTGTGATGACAATGGCTTGGAGCATTGTGATGACAAGGGTCTGGGAGCATTGTGCTGACAAGTGCATGGAAAATTGTGATGACAAGGGTCACGGAACATTCTGATGAGAAGCTTATGGAGTATTTTGATGACAATGGCATGGGGCATTGTGATGAAAACGGCATGGGTCATTGTGATGAAAAAGGCATGGAGCCTTTTCGTGATAGGGTTCAAGGAGCATACTGACGACAAGTGTCAGGGAGCATTGTGATGACAAGTGTATTGAGAATTGTGATGACAAAGGTCATGGAGCATTGTGATGAAAAGGGCATGGAGTATTGTGAAGACAGGCATCATGGAGCGTTGTGATGACAAGTGTTATGGAACATTGTGATCACAAGGGTTTGGAGCATTGTGATGAGAGAGGTCATGGATCATTTTGATTTCAAGGAGCATGGAGATTTGTGATGAGAAGGGCATGAAACAATATGATCTCAAGTTCATGGAGGATTTTGATGACAATGGAAGTGGAGTATTGTGATGACAAGCACATAGAGCATTGTAATGACAAGGTCATGTAGCATTTTGCTGACAAAGGCATGGAGCATTGTGATGACATGTGTCATGGAGCACTGTGATTTCAAGCGTCACGGAGCATTGTGAATACAGGGGTCATGGAGCATTGGGATGACAAGGGCATGGATAATTGTGATGACAATTGTAATGGAGCACTTGGCTGAAAATTTTCATGGAGTGTTGTGATGACAGGGGTCATGGAGCATTGTGATGACTAGGGAATGGAGCATTGTGATGACAAGAGTCCCGGATCATTGTCTTGTCAGGTGTCATGGAGTGTTGTGATGACAGTGGTCATGGAGCTTTGAGATGATATTGGCCATGGAGCATTGTGATGAATAGGTCGTGGAGCATTGGGCTGAAAATATTCATGGATTATTGTGATGACAGGGGTCATGGAGCATTGTGATGACAAGGGAATGGAGCATGGTGATGACAAGGTCCTGGAGCATTGTGATGAGAAGACCATGGCTACTTATGATGACAATTTGCATGGAGGATTCTGAGGAAAAGGGACATCGGGCATTGTGACTACAGGGGTCTTGGAGCATTGTGATGACTAGGGCATGGAACACTGTGATACATTGGTCATGGGTCATGGAGCTTTGTGATGACAAGTCATGGAGCATTGTGATAACAAGGGCATGGAGCATTGTGATGACAAGGGGATGGAACAGTAGTCTATTTAGTTTCATGGATTATTGTGATGACATTTGGAATGGGGCATTGTGATGACAAGGGTACAGAACACTATGATATATGGGTCATACAAGATTTTAATGACAAGGGCATGGAGCATTGTGATGAGAAGGGCATCAAGCATTGTGATGACAAGTGTCATGGAGCTTTGTGCTGACAAAGGCATTGAGCAATATTATGAGCGGGTTCATGGAGCATTGTGATGACAATGACACGGAGCATTGTGATTCCAAGGGTCATGGAGCTTTGTGATGACAAGTCATTGAGCATTTTGATGACAAGGGCATGATGCATTGTGATGAGAAGGGCAGGGAGCATTTTGATGACCCGGTCATGCAGTAATTTGATGAAAATTGTAATGGAACATTTTGATGGCAGGTGTTATAGAACATTTTGATGTCAGGGGGCTTGGATCTTTAGGATGAAAAAGGTCATGGAGCATTTTGATGACAGGGGTCATGGAACATTGTGAAGATAAGGGGATGTAGCAGTGTGATGACAGGGTCATGGATCATTGTGATTACAAGTGTGAGGGAGTATTGTGATGACTAGTGATGGAACACTGTGATATCTCTGGTGAGAGAGCATTTTGAGGAGAAGTGCATGGAGCATTGTGATTACAAGGCTTATGGAGCATTGCAATGACAATATTGTGGACCGTTGTGATGAAATGCACGTGGCACATTGTGAAGACAATGGTCATGGAGCATTGTTCTGACAACGACAAGGAGCATTGTGATGACAAGGGTCACAGAGAATTGTGATGAAATGTTCATTGAGCGTTTTGGTTACAAAGGTCACAGAGCCTTGGGGTGACGCGGGCATGGACTATTATGATGACAAACGTTATAAATCATTGAGACGACTTGAGTCACGGAGCATTGTGATGACAGGGTTCATGGAGCATTGTGATGACAAGGGCATGAAACATTGTGATGACAGGGGCATGGAGCATTGGTCTGACAAGTCTCATAGATTATTGTGAGGACAGTGAGCATGGTGAATTGTGATGAAAATGGCATGGAGAATTGTGATGAGGAGGTCAGGGAGTATTGTGAAGACAGGTGTAAGGGAGCATTGTGATGACATATGTCATGGTCCATTGCGATGACAATGGCATGGAGCACTGTGATGCCAAATGTAATGGAGAATTGTGATGACAAATATAAAGGAGCATTGTGATGATTAGGGATTGGAGCATTATGATGACAAGGGCCATTGAAAATTTTCATGACAATGTCGAGAAGCATTGTTATGACAAGATCCTGGAGCATTGTGATAACAAAACCATGGAGCCTTGTGATGACAATTCTCATGGTGCATACTGATGAAAATGGGCATGGAGCATTGTGATTACAGGCTTCTTGGAACATTGTGATGACAAGGGCATGGAGCATTGTGTGGAGAAGACCAAGGAGCATTCTGATGGCATGCGTCATTGAGCTTTGTGATGACAAGGGCATGGAGCATTGTGATTACAAGGGTCTTGGATCACTGTGATAAAAAGGGCATGGATCATTGTGATGAAAAATGCATGGAGCCTTGTCATGACAGGATTCAAGGAGCATACAGACAACAAGTGTAAGGGAGCATTTTGATGACAAGTGTATTGAGCATTGTGATGACAAAGGTCATGGAGCATTGTGATGAGAAGACCATGGATAATTGTGATGACGAGCGTCACAGGGCATTGTGATGAAAAGTGTTATGGAATATTGTGATCACAAGGGTTTGGAGCATTGTTATGATGGAGGTCATGGAGCATTTTGATTTCATTGTAATGACAATAGCATGAAGCATTATGATGATGGGCATGGTGCATTGTGATGACAGGGTTCATGGATCATTGAGATGAAAAGGGGCATAGAGCATTGTGATTACAGGGTTCTTGGAGCATTGTGATGACAAGGGTCATGGAGTTTTGTGATGACAAGGCCATGGAACATTGTTATGGCAGTGGTCATGGAGCATTCTTCTCACAGGGGAAATGGAGCATTGTGATGGCAACGGCATGGAGCATTGTGATGAGAAGGCCATGGAGCATTCTGAAGACATGTGTCATGGAGCTTTGTGAAGACAAGGGCATGGAGCAATGTGATGAGAGCGTTCATGGAGCATTGTGATGACAATGACATGGAGCATTGTGATGCCAAATATCATGGATCTTTGTGATGACAAAGGTCATGGAGCATTGTGAAGGCAAGGGCGTTGTGCATTGTGATGAGAAGGGCAGGGAGCATTCTGATGACAGGGTCATGGAGCAATTTATTGAAAAGTGTCATGGAACATTTTGATGACAGGTGTTATGGAACATTGTGATGTCAGGGGTCATCGAACATTGTGATGATAAGTGCATGTAGAATTGTGATGACAGGTGTCATGGAACATTGTGATGACAGGGGTGAGGGAGTATTGTGACAAATAGTGATGTAGCATTGTGATATCAGTGGTGAGAGAGCATTTTGATGAGAACTGCATGGAGCATTGTGATGACAAATTTTAAGGAGCATTGTGATGACAAGATTGTGGAGCACTGTGATGACAAGTGCATGGTGCATTGTGATGACATGTGTCATGGAGCATTGTGCTGAGAAAGGCATAGAGCATTGTGATGACAAGGGTCAAAGAGAATTGTGATGAAAAGTTCATGGAGCATTGTGGTTAAAAAGGTCACAGAGACTGTTGATGATGAGGGCATGGACCATTGTGATGACAAAGGTCATGAAGCATTGTGATGACTGGAATCACGGAGCATTGTGATGACAGGGGTCATGGAGCATTGTGATAACAAGGGCATGTAGCATTGTGATGACAAGGGCATGCAACATTGGTCTAATAAGTTTCATGGATCATTGCAATGACAGTTGGAATGGCGCATTGTGATGACAAGGGCATGGAGCATTGAGATGACCAGGTCATGCAGTATTGTGAAGACAGGTGTTAGGGAGCATTGTGATGACATATGTAATGGCCCATTGTGATGACAATGGCATGGAGCATTGTGATGCCAAGTGTCATGAAGGATTCTGATGACAAAGTTTATGGAGCATTGTGATGACAATGGCTTGGAGCATTGTGATGACAAGGGTCAAGGAGCATTGTGCTGACAAGTGCATGGAGCATTGTGATGACAAGGGTCATGGAGCATTCTGAGGACAAGCTTGTGGAGTATTTTGTTGACAATGGCATGGAGCAATGTGATGAAAACAGCATGGGGCATTGTGATGAAAAAGGCTTGGAGGCTTTTCGTGACAGGTTTCAAGGAGCATTCTGATGACAAGTGTCAGGGAGCATTGTGATGACAAGTGTATTGAGAATTGTGATGACAAAGGTCATGGAGCATTGTGATGAAAAGTGCATGGAGTATTGTGATGACAGGCATCATGGAGCGCTGTGATGACAAGTGTTATGGAACACTGTGATCACAAGTGTTTGGAGCATTGTGATGAGAGAGGTCATGGATCATTTTGATTTCTAGGAGCATGGAGCATTGTGATGACAAGGGCATGAAGCAATGTGATCCCAAGGTTCATGGAAGATTGTGTTGACAATGGAAATGGAGTATTGTGATGACAAGCGCATAGAGCATTGTAATGACTAGGTCATGTAGCATTTTTCTGACAAAGGCATGGAGCATTGTGATGGCAGGTGTCATGGAGAACTGTGATGACAAGCGTCACGGAGCATTGTGAATACAGGGGTCATGGAGCATTGGGATGACAAGGGCATGGATCATTGTGATGACAAGTGTCATGGAGCACTGCGCTGACAGTGTTCATGGAGTGTTGTGATGACATGGGTCATGGAGCATTGTGATGACTAGGGAATGGAGCAATGTGATGACAAGAGTCCCGGATCATTGTGTTGTCAGTTGCCATGGAGTGTTGTGATGACAGTGGTCAAGGAGAATTGTGATGATATTGGCCATGGAGCATTTTGATGAGTAGGTCGTGGAGCACTGGGCTGAAAATGTTCATGGATTACTGTGATGACTGCGGTCATGGAACATTTTGATGACAAGGGAATGGAGCATGGTGATGACAAGGTCCTGGAGCATTGTGATGAGAAGAGCATGGAGACTTGTGATGACAAGTGTTATGGAGCATTCTGATGACATGCATCATGGAGTTTTGTGATGACAAGGGCATGGAGAATTGTTATTACAGGGATCCTGGAGCATTGTGATGAAAAGGGCATGGATCATTGGGATGAAAAAAGCATGGAGCCTTGTCATAACAGGGTTCAAGAAGCATACTGACGACACATGTCAGTGAGCATTGTGATGACAAGTGTTTTGAGCATTGTGATGACAAAGATCATGGAGTATTGTGATGAGGAGACCATGGATAATTGTGATGATGAGCGTCATGGGGTGTTGTGATGATAAGTGTTATGGAACATTGTGATCACAAAGGTTTGGAGCATTTTGATGACAGAGGTCATGGAGAATATTGATTTCATTGTGATCACAATAGCCTGAAGCATTATGATGATGGGCATGGTGCACTGTGATGACAGGGTTCATGGAGCATTGAGATGAAAAGGGGCATGGAACATTGTGATTACAAGGGTCTTGGAGCATTGTGATGACAAGGGCATGGAGCATGGTGATTTCAGTGGTATTGAGCATTGTGATGACAAGTGTCATGGAACCTTGTGATGACTAGGCCGTGGAACATTGTGATGGCAGGGGTCATGGTGCATTGTTATGACAGGAGTAATGGAGCATTTTGATGAGAAGGGCATGGAACTTTGGTCTGAAATGTTTCATGGATTATTGTGATGAGAGTGGGCATGAAGCATTGTGAGGATAAGGGCACAGAACACTATGATACATGGGTCATGCAGGATTGTAATGACAAGTGCATGGAACATTGTGATGAGACGGGCATCGAGCATTATGATGACAAGTGTCATGGAGCCTTCTGATGACAAGGGCATTGAGTAATGTGATGAGAGGTTTCATGGAGCATTGTGATGACAATGACATGGAGCATTGTCATGCCATTGGACATGGAGATTTGTGATGACAAGTCATTGAGCATTTTGATGACAAGGGCATGATGCATTGTGATGAGAAGGGCAGGGAGCATTTTGATGACCGTGTCATGCAGCAATTTGATGAAAAGTGTAATGGAATATTTTGATGGCAGGAGTTATAGAACATTGTGATGTCAGGGGTCTTGGAGCTTTGGGACAAAATGGGTCATGGAGAATTTTGATGACAGGGGTTATGGAACATTGTGATGTCAGGAGTCATGGACCTTTTTGATGACAAGTGTTATGGAACATTGTGATCACAAGGGATTGGAGCATTGTGATGACAGAGTTCATGGATCATTTTGCTTTGAAGGAGCATGGAGCATTTTGATGACAAGGGCATGAAGCAATGTGATCCCAATGTTCATGGAGGATTGTGATGACAATGGTAATGGAGTATTTTGATGACAAGCGCATAGAGCATTGTAATGACAAGGCCATGTAGCATTTCTCTGACAAAGGCATGGACCTTTGTGATGACAGGGTCATGGAGCACTGTGATGACAAGCGTCACGGAGCATTGTGAAAACAGTGGTCATGGAGCATAGGGCTGACAAGGACATGGATCATTGTGATGACAAGGGTCATGGAACATTGGGCTGAAAATGTTCATGGAGTATTGTGATGACAGGTGTCATGGAGCATTGTGATGACTAGGGAATGGAACATTGTGATGACAAGAGTCCCGAATCATTGTGTTGTCAGGTGTCATGGAGTGTTGTGATGACAGTGGTCATGGAGCATTGTGATGATATTGGCCAATGAGCATTGTGATGAGAAGACCTTGGGTAATTGTGATGTCGAGCATCATGGAGCACTGAAATGACAAGGGGCATGAAGCATTGTGATCACAGGTGTCACGGAGTATTGTGATGACAGGGGTCATGGAGCATTGTGATGACAATTGCATGGAGCTTTGTGATGACATGTGCATGGAGCATTGTGATGACAAGTGCATGGAGCATTGCAATGTCAAGTGGATGGAGAAATGTGATGACAAGAGCATGTAACATTTTGATGAGAAGTGTTATGTAGCCTTGTGATTACAAGGACGTGGAGAATTGTGATGACAAGGGACATGGAGCATTGTGATAACCAGGGCATGGTGAATTGTGATGACAGGGGTCATGGAGCATTATTATGAGAACGGCCATGGTGCATTCTGACATAAGATATCACTTATGAAGGGAATGTAAACATGGCTACATATGAACTGATTTAGGGAAGAGAACAGAGTCTCAGATTTAGAAAACAATCTAACGCTTGCTTAAGGGGAAATAGAGGTGGGGAGATGCACAAAACATAACATTGATATTAGCACAGGTACCGTTCCATAATCCAAAAACAGAAGAAACAAGCCCTACTCCTTCCTCAGTGAATGGAACTCAACATCCCTATTCCGCGCAGAGAAATATATCTGACTAGTAAGAATTTTAAAACCTATGTATTGATATGTCTCTGTAAGGGAACCAAGTGTGTCTAGAACGACATAAACATGGAAGTGAGAATCAGCTCAAACCCACTATAAAAATGAATTTCAAAACATAACATAAAAACAGTAAAATTCTTACACAATACCTTCAGGGGTTCTGTTGAAACCTGGAATGACCCTATCTACAATGACAGCTGGATGTGGCATAAGGCTGGTCACTTGGGACTGAGAGGATTGGTGAGATTCGGTGAAAAAATGCAGACCCTTTAAAGCAATAATGCCTGCCACCCATTCCATGGTTCCCATCTCTCCAGGTAGAAGGGAATATCACTACATTTATAACGTGTATGGGAACCTAGAGAATGGAAACCAGCTGATGGTGAAAGGTTTCTAAAACTCTACTACTTTTTTCTCTCCTTGTGCTCCAGTTTGACATTCCAACTGCTTTACTATCTATCACCCAACTTGGATAGTCAGCACCTATAAACTCCTGGTTCGCACAGTTGGCAAATTGTGCAGAGGATATATGGGAAGACAGAGAACTAATGAGAGAGTAGCTGTAGGCATTTGGACGGCCACATGTCTCTCTAAATTCCCGTCACAAAGAGGAATTAACCAAAGTCTCACCCTGCCCCCCAGAACCAGTATAAGTCCAGAAGCAAAACGGTTGATTTGCAGTCATCTCACAAAAACGCGAGTGGAAAAATGGAGCTCAGGGCCACAGCAATTCACTTACCTGCAGAGTTATAAAGGACTACTCTTTTCGAAAAATCTGTTGAGGGAAAGCCACGAGACGGAAGGGAAAATGAGGAAGAATGGCATGAAACAGATTTCAAGAGGTACATTGGAATCGCCTTAAACACAGGAAAAGCATTACAACCTTGAAAATTATGGAAATGGCCATAAAGGGCATATGGGTTTTCACGTGAATATATTCAGGAGAAAACGCATATGCCCTTTTTGGACAAGCAAGCAAACGGGCAATGCAAATCGGCACTACAAAGAAGTATCACTTCCCACCGGTCAAAAGGGACATCCAAACAATGGGTAAAAACCAGACAGGCAAGACAGGCCCTGGAGAACAGGGAGCCTTGTTATGCTGATGGGCGGGATGTAAATTGCCAACTGCCTCTCTGGAGGAGTGCATCGTGTTCACTAAAACAAGTAAACAACAGAGCTACAGAGCCAAGGGCACTTCCAGTCTAGGGAATATACCTTGGGAAAACTGAAAATCAATAAGACAGAGCCACCCCAAAATTTAGGCCTGCACTGCTTACAAAAACCTCAAATTTGGTACACCTTAAATACCCCAGGAAAGACAAAAATGGTTCAAGAAATTGTGGTACTTACGTAAGATGGAATGTCCCTCAGCCATGAAATCAATGTCATAAGACAAGTAGCAGCAAAATGAGTGGATTCAGGTATGATGATTCTAAGTGAAATAAGTCACACAGAAAAAGAAACTTCTCATAATATATCACTTATGAAGATCCTGTAAACATGGCTACACATGAACTCAGTTAGGAAAGAGAACAGAGTCTCACATTTAGAAAACACTCTTATGCCTGCTTAAGGGGGAAGGAGAGGTGGGGTGATGCATAAAACCAGAGTTTGATATTAGTACAAGTACCGTTCCAAAAATCAAATATGGAATAGACAAGACCTACAACTTCCTCAGTGAAAGGGACTCAGAAGCCCATATTCCCCGCAGAGGAATATATCTTACTAGTAAGAATTTTAAAACCTATGTATTGATATGTCTCCGTAAGGGAATTAAGTGTGTCTAGACTGGCATAAACATGGCAGTGAGAATCAGCTGAAACCAACTATAAAAAGGAATTTCAAAAAAAAAAAACAAAAAAACAGGGAAATTCTTTACAATTCCTTCAGGTTCTATGATGAAATCTGGAATGACCCTATCTACAGCAACAGCTGGAAGTGGCATAAGGCTGGACACCTGGGACTGAGACGATTGGTGAGATTGGGTGAGCAAATGCACACCCTTTAATGCAATAATACGTGGCACCCATTCCATGGGTCCCAACTCTCCAGCTTGAAGGGAATATTGCAACAGCTATAACATGTATCGGAAACCAAGAGAATGTACATTTCCAAAAACCTAATATGGAATAGACAAGACCTACACCTTCCTCAGGGAAAGGGACGCAACAACCCATGTTCCCCGCAGAGGATTTTATCATACTATTAAGAATCTTAAAACCTATGTATTGATATATCTACGTAAGGGAATCACGTATATCTAAACTGGCATAAATATGGCAGTGAGAGTCAGCTCAAACCCAATATAAAAAGGAATTTCAAAATCAAACCAAAAACACCGGGAAATTCTTTACAAGTCCTTCAGGGTCTCTGATGAAACCTGGTATGACTCTACCTACAATGACAGCAGGATGTGGCATAATGCTGGACACTTGGGACTGAGAGGATTGGTGAGATTGTGTGAGCAACTGCAGACCCTTTAAAGCAATAATGCATGGCACCCATTCCATGTGTCCCAAGTCTGCAGGTTGAAGGGAATATTACTACAGCTATAACATGTATGGGAAACCTAGAGAATGGACACACTGTGAATAGGAAAGGTCTCTAAAATTCAACGAATAGTCCCTCTCCTGTTGCTCCAGTTTGACTCTCAACTGCTTTACTATCAATCGCCCAACTTGCAGAGACAGCCTCTTTAACCTCCTGGTTCGCACAGGTTGCCAATTTGGCAGAGCATGAAAGGGAAGAGGGTGAACCAATGAGAGAGTAGCTGTTAGGCATTTGGACGGGCACATGTCACTCTTATTTCCTGGGAGGAAAAAGTATTAACCAACGTCTCAGCCACCCGCCGGGAACCAGTATAGTTCCTGAACCAAAATTTTGGACTTGCATTCAGCACACAAAAAACGAGTTGAAAAATGGAGCTTAGGGGCAGACTAATTCACAAACTGGCAGAGGAGTAATGGACCGCTATCGTGCAAAAATCTGTTGAGGGAAGGCAACGAGGCGGACTTGAAAGCGAGGCAGAATAGGCGGAAACAGATTTCAAGAGGTACGTTGGAAGTGCCGTTAAAGCTCAGGAAGAGGGGCAAAACTTCGACAATGATGCACTTGGCCAAAAAGAGCATATGAGTTTTCTCCTGAATATATTCAGGAGAAAACACATAGAAACTTTTTGGCCAGGCAAGCAAACGGGCAATGCGAATCTACACTACAAAGAAGTATCACTTCCCACCGGCCAAAAGGGACATCCGAAAAATGTGTAAAAACCAGAAACGCAAGACAGGCCCTGGAAAACAGGGAGCCTTGTTATGATGATGGTGGGGACGTAAGTTGCCAACTGCCTCTCTGGAGGAGTGCATTGTGTTCCCTAAAAAAATAAACAACAGAGCTACAGAGCCAAGGGCACTTCCAGGCTAAGGAATGTACCTTGAGAAAATTGAAAATCAATAAGCCAGAGACACCCCAAAATTTAGGTTTGCACTGCTTAAAAGATCCTCAACTTGGGACCACCTTAAATATCCCAGGAAATACAAAAAGGGTTTAAGAAATTGTGGAACTTACGTACGATGGAATATCCCTCAGCCAAGAAATCAATGTCTTAAGGCCAGAAGCAGCCAAATGAGTGGATTCAGGTACGATGATTCTAAGTGAAATAAGTCACAAAGAAAAAGAAACTTATCATAAGATATCACTTATGAAGATCCTTAAACATGGCTACACATGAACTGAATTAGGAAAGAGAACAGAGTCTCACATTTAGAAAACACTCTTATGCCTGATTAAGTGGGAAGGAGAGGTGGAGTGACGCATAAAACCAGAGTTTGATATAAGCACAGGTACCGTTCCAAATACCAACGATGGAATAGACAAGGCCTACACCTTCCTCAGTGAAAGGGACCCAAAACCCCATATTTCCGGCAGAGGAATATATCTGACTAGTAAGAATATTAAAATCTATGTATTGATATGTCCCCATAAGGGAATCAAGTGTGTTTAGACTGGTATAAACATAGCAGTGAGAATCAGATCAAACCCACTATAAAATGGAATTTCAAAAACAGAACAAAAATACAGGGAAATTCTTTACAATTCCTTCAGGGTCTCTGATGAAACCTGGAATGACCCTATCTACAACGACAGCTGGATGTGGCATAAGGCTGGACAGTTGGGACTGAGAGGATTGATGAGACTGTAAGAGCAAATGCAGACCCTTTAAAGCAATAATTTGTAGGACCCATTCCATGGGTCCACCTCTCCATGTTGAAGGGAGTATTACTACAGCTATAACATGTACGGGAAACTTAGAGAATGGACACACTGTGAATACGAAAGGTTTCTATAACTCACTAATTGTCCCTCTCCTGGTGCTCTGTTTTGATTTTCCAACTGCTTTACTATCAATCTCCCAACTTGGACAGACAGCCCCTTTATCCTCCTGGTTCACACAGGTTGCCAATTTGGCAGAGTATGAAAGGGAAGAGGAAGAACCAATGAGAGAGTAGCTGTTAGGCATTTGGACAGGTACATGTCACTCTAATTTCCCGAGAGGAAGAAGAATTAACCAAAGTCTCAGCCACCCGCTTGGAACAAGTATAGGTCTTGAACCAAAATTTTGGACTTGCTGTCAGCTCCCAAATGACGAGTTGAAAAATGGAGCTCAGGGACAAAGCAATTCTCAAACTGGCAAAGGAGTAAAAGACCACTATCGTGCAAAAATCTGTTGAGGAAAGGCACCGAGGCGGACTTCAAAGCGAGGCAGAATAGCCGGAAACAGATTTCAAGAGGTACGTACGAAGTGCCTTTAAAGCACAGGAAGAGGGGCACAACTTCGACAATGATGAACTTGGCCAAAAAGGGCATATAAATTTTCTCCTGAATATATTCAGGCGAAAACACATACGCCCTTTTTGGCCATGCAAGCAAGCGGGCAATGCAAATCTGCACTACAAAGAAGTATCACTTCCCACCAGTCAAAAGGGGCATCCGCAAAATATGTAAAAACCAGAAAGGCAAGACAGGCCCTGGAGTACAGGGTGCCTTGTTATGCTGATTGGTGGGAATAAGTTGCCAACTGCCTCTCTGGAGGAGTGCATTGTGTTCCATAAAACAAGTAAACAACAGAGCTACAGAGCCAAGGCCACTTCCAGTCTAGGGAATATACCTTTAGAAAACTGGAAATCAGTAAGACAGAGTCACCCCTAAATTTAGGGTTGCACTTCTTTCAAGAACATCAACTTGGGTACACCTTAAATTTCCTAGGAAAGACAAAAATGGTTCAAGAAATTGTGGTACTTATGTACAAGGAATATCCCTCCGCCATGTAATCAATGTCATAAAGCCATTAGCAGCAAAATGAGTGGATTCAGGTACGATGATTCTAAGTGAAATAAGTCACACAGAAAAAGAAAATAATCATAAGATATCACTTATGAAGATCCTGTAAACATGGCTACACATGAACTGTGTTAGGAAAGAGAAGAGAGACTCACATTTAGAAAACATTCCTATGCCTACTTAAGGGGGACTGAGAGGTGGGGTGATGCATAAAACCAGTGTTTGAATGAGTACAGGTACCTTTCCAAAAACCTAATACGGAATAGACAAGACCTACATCTTCCTCAGGGAAAGGGACTCAACAACCCATGTTCCCCTCAGAGGAATATATCTAACTAATAAGAATCTTAAAACCTATGTATTGATATATCCCCTTAAGGGCATCATGTATGTCTAGACTGGCATAAACATGGCAGTGAGAATCAGCTCAAACCCACTATAAAAAGGAATTTCAAAATCAAACGAAAACAACAGGGAAATTCTTTACAATTCCTTCAGGGTCTCTGATGAAACCTGGTATGACTCTATCTACAATGACAGCAGGATGTGGCATATGGCTGGACACTTGGGAATCAGAGGATTGGTGAGATTGGGTGGGCAAATGCAGAACCTTTAAAGCAATAATATGTGGCACCCATTCCATGGGTCCCAACTCTCCAGGTTGAAGGAAATATTACTACAGCTATAACATGTACGGGAAACCAAGAGAATGGACCCACTGTGAACACGAAATGTTTCTAAAACTCAACTAATAGTCCCTCTCCTGGTGCTCTGGTTGAACTTTCCAATGGCTTTACTATCAATCTCCCAAATTGGAGAGACAGCCCCTTTAACCTCCTGGTTTGCACAGGTTGCCAATTTGGCAGAGGATGAAAGGGAAGAGGAAGAACCAATGGGAGAGTAGCTGTTAGGCATTTGGAGGGGCACATATCACACTAATTTCCCGGCAGGAAGAAGAATTAACCAAAGTCTCAGCCACCCGCCAAGAACCAGTATAGGTCCTGAACCAAAATTTTGGACTTGCATTCAGCTTACAAAAAACGAGTTGAAAAATGGAGCTCAGGGGCGCAGCAATTCACAAATTGGCAGAGTAGTAAAGGACGACTATCGTGCAAAAATCTGTTGAGGGAAGGCAACGAGGCAGACTTGAAAGCGAGGCAGAATAGCCAGAAAGAGATTTCAAGAGGTACGTTGGAAGTGCCTTTAAAGGACAGGAAGAGGGGCACAACTTCGACAATGATGCACTTGGCCAAATAGGGCGTATGAGTTTTCCCCTGAATATATTCAGGAGAAAACATATACACCCATTTTGGCCAAGCAACAAGCGGGCAATGCAAATCTGCTCTACAAAGAAGTATAACGTCTCACGGGTCAAAAGGGGCATCCGCAAAATCTGTATAAACCAGAAAGGCAAGACAGGCACTGGAGAACAGGGAGCCTTGTTATGCTGATTGGCGGGATTAAGTTGCCAACTGCCTCTCTGGAGGAGTGCATTGTGTTCCGTAAAACAAATAAACAACAGAGCTACAGAGCCAAGGGCACTTCCAGTCTAGGGAATAAACCATCGGAAAACTGGAAATCAATAAGACAGAGCCACCCCCAAATTTAGGGCTGCACTTCTTTCAAGAACCTCAACTTGGGTACACCTTAAATTTCCTAGGAAAGACAAAAATGGTTCAGGAAATTGTGCTACTTATGTACAAGAAATATCCCTCAGCCATGTAATCAATGTCATAAGGCCAGTAGCAGCAAAATGAGTGGATTCAGGTACGATGATTCTAAGTGAAATAAGTCACACAGACAAAGAAGCTTATCATAAGATATCACTTATGAAAATCCTGTAAACATGGCTACACATGAACTGAGTTAGGAAAGAGAAGAGAGTCTCACATTTAGAAAACACTCTTATGCCTGCTTAAGGGGGAAGGAGAGGTGGGGTGATGCATAAAACCAGAGTTTGATATAAGCACATGTACCGTTCCAAAAACCTACTATGGAACACACAATACCTATACCTTCCTCAGTGAAAGGGACTCAAAACACCATATTCCCCACAGAGGAATATATCTGACTAGTGAGAATCTTAAAACCTATGTATTGATATGTCTCCGTAAGGGAATCAAGTGTGCCTAGACTGGCATAAACATGGCAGTGAGAATCAGCTCAAACACACTAAAAAAAGGAATTTCAAAAACAAATGAAAAAAACTGGTAAATTCTTTACAATTCCTTCAAAGTCTTTGATGAAACCTGGAATGACCCTATCTACAATGACAGATGGATGTGGCATAAGGCTGGACACATGGGACTGAGAGGATTGGTGAGATTGGGTGAGCAAATGCAGACCCTTTAAAGCAATAATGCATGGCACCCATTCCATGGGTCCCATGTCTCTAGGTTGAAGGGAATATTACTACAGCTATAACATGTATGGGAAACCTAGAGAATGGACACACTGTGAATATCAAAGGTCTCTAAAACTCAACGAATAGTCCCTCTCCTGGTGCTGCGGTTTGACTTTCCAACTGCTTTACTATCAATCTCCCAGCTAGGAGAGAAAGCACCTTTAACCTCTTGGTTCGCACTCGTTGCCAATTTGGCAGTGGATGAAAGGGAATAGGGAGAACCAATGAGAGAGTAGCTGTTAGGCATTTGGAAGGGCATATGTCACTCTTATTTCCCGGGAGGAAGAAGAACAAAACAGTGTCTCAGCCACCCACAGGGAACCAGTATAGTTCCTAAACCAAAATATTGGACTTGCCTTCAGCTCACAAAAATGAGTTAAATAATGGAGCTCAGGGGCACAGCAATTCACAAACAGGCAGAGTAATAAAGGACAACTATCGTCCAACAATCTGTTGAGGGAAAGCAACGAGGCAGACTTGAAAGCGAGGCAGAATAGCAGGAAACAGATTTCAAGGGGTACGTTGGAATTGCCTTTAAAGCACATGAAGAGGGGCACAATTTTGACAATGATACACTTGGCTAAAAAGGGCATATGCGTTTTCTCCTGAATATATTCAGGAGAAAACGCATACGATCTTTTTGGCCAAGCAAGCAAGTGGGCAATGCAAATCTGCACTACAAAAAAGTATCACTTCCCAACGGTCAAAAGGGACATCCAGAAAATGGGTAAAATTCAGAAAGGCAAGACAGGCCCTGGAGAACAAGTATCCGTGTTATGCAGAAGGGCGGGATGTAAATTGCCAACTGCCTCACTGGAGGAGTTCATTGTGTTCCCAAAACAAGTAAACAACAGAGCTACAGAGCCAAGGGCACTTCCAGTCTAGGGAATATACCTTGGGAAAACTGAAAATCAATAAGACAGAGCCACCCCAAAATTTAGGGCTGCACTGCTAACAAGAACCTCAACTTGGGCACACCTTAAATATCCCAGGAAAGATAAAAATGGTTCAAAAAATTGTGGTACTTACGTATGATGGAATATCCCTCAGCCATGAAATCAATATCATATGACCAGTAGCAGCAAAATGAGTGGATTCAGGTACGATGATTCTAAGTGAAATACGTCACACAGGAAAAGAAACTTATCATAAGATATCACTTATGAAGATCCTGTAAACATGGCTACACATGAACTGAGTTAGGAAAGAGAACAGAGTCTCACATTTAGAAAACACTCTTATGCCTGTGTAAGGGGGCAGGAGAGGTGGGGTGATGCATAAAACCAGAGTTTGATATAAGCACATGTACCGTTCCAAAAACCAACTATGGAATATACACGACCTACACCTTCTTCAGTGAAAGGGACTCAAAACCACATATTTACCGCCGAGGAATATATCTGACTAGTAAGAATCTTAAAACCTATGTACTGATATGTCTCCATAAGGGAATCAAGTGTGTCTAGACTGGCATAAACATGGCAGTGAGAATCAGCTCAAACCCACTATAAAAAGGAATTTGAAAAACAAAAAAAGGGAAATTCTTTACAATTCCTTCAGTGTCTCTGATGAAACCACGAATGACCCTATCTACAATGACAGCTGGATGTGGTATAAGGCTGGACACATGGGACTGAGAGGACTGTTGAGATTGGGTGAGCAAATGCAGACCCTTTAAAGCAATAATGCATGGCACCCATTCCATGGGGCCAATGTCTCCAGGTTGAAGGGAATATTACTACAGTTATAACATGTACGGGAAACCTAGAGAATGGACACACTGTGAATATGAAAGGTCTCTAAAACTCAACGAATACTCCCCCTCCTGGTGCCCCGGTTTGAATTTCCAACTGCTTTACTATCAATCTCCCAACTTGTAGAGACAGCCCCTTTAACCTCCTGGTTTGCACAGGTTGCCAAATTGGCAGAGGATGAAAGGGAAGAGGGAGAACCAATGAGAGAGTAGCTTTTAGGCATTTGGACGGGCACATGTCACTCTTATTCCCCGGGTGGAAGAAGAATTAACCAATGTCTCAGACAACCACCGGGAACCAGTATAGGTACTGAACCAAAATTTTGGACATGCGTTCAGCTCACAAAAAACGAGTTAAAAATGGAGCTCAGGATCACAGCAATTCACAAACAGGCAGAGTAATAAAGGACAACTATCGTCCAACAATCAGTTGAGGGAAGGCAATGAGGCGGACTTGAACGCGAGGCAGAATAGAAGCAATCAGATTTCAAGATGTACATTGGAATCGCCTTTAAAGCACAGGAAGAGGGGCACAACTTCGACAATGATGCACTTGGCCAAAAAGGGCGTATGCGTTTTGTCCTGAATATATTCAGGAGAAAACACATACGCCCTGTTTGCCAAGCAAGCAAGCGGGCAATGCAAATCTGCACTGCAAAGAAGTATCATTTCCCACCAGTCAAAAGGGATATCCACAAAATGGGTAAAATTCAGAAACCCAAGAGAGGCCCTGGAGAACAGGGAGCCTTGTTATGCTGATGGGCTGGATGTAAATTGCCAACTGCCTCTCTGGAGGAGTGCATTGAGTTCCCAAAAACAAGTAAACAGCAGAGCTACAGAGCCAAGGGCACTTCCAGTCAAGGGAATATACCTTGGGAAAACTGAAAATCAATAAGACAGAGCCACCCCTAAATTTAGGGCTGCACTGCTTACAAGAAACTCAACTTGGGTACACCTTAAGTATCCCAGGAAATATAAAAATGGTTCAAAAAGTTTTTGTACTTACGTATGCTGGAATATCCCTCAGCCATGAAATAAATATCATAAGACCAGTAGCAGCAAAATGAGTGGATTCAGGTACGATGATTCTAAGTGAAATAAGTCACACAGAAAAAGAAACTTATCATAAGATATCACTTATGAAGGTCTTGTAAACACGGCTACACATGAAATGAGTTAAGAAAGAGAAGAGAGATTCACATTTAGAAAACATTCTTATGCCTGCTTAAGGGGGAAGGAGAGGTGGGGTGATGCATAAAACCAGAGTTTGATATAAGCACAGGTACCGTTCCAAAAACCAACTATGGAATAGACAAGACCTACCCATTCCTCAGTGAAAGGGACTCAATACACCATACTTCCTGCAGAGGAATATATCTGACTGGTAAGAATCTTAAAACCTATGTATTGATATGTCTCCCTAAGGAAATCAAGTGTGTCTAGACTGGCATAAACATGACAACTAGAATCAGCTCCAACCCACTATAAAAAGGAATTTGAAAAAAAAAAAGGAAATTCTTTACAATTCCTTCAGGGTTTCTGATGAAACCTGGAATGACCCTATCTACAATGACACCTGGATGTGGCATAAGGCTGGACACATGGGACTGAGAGGATTGGTGAGATTGGGTGAGCAAATGCAGACCCTTTGAATCAATAATGCATGGCACCCATTCCATGGGTTCCAAGTCTCCAGGTTAAAGCGATTATTACTACAGCTATAACATGTACGGGAAACCTAGAGAATGGACACACTGTGAATACGAAAGGTCTCTAAAACTCAATGAATAGACCCTCTCCTGGTGCTCCGGTTTGATTTTCCAACTGCTTTATTATCAATCTCCCTACTTGGAGAGACAGCCCTTTTAACCTCGTGGTTCGCACAGGTTTCCAATTTGGCACAGGATGAAAGGGAAGAGGGAGAACCAATGAGAGAGTAGCTGTAAGGCATTTGGACGGGCACATGTCACTCTTATTTCCTAGGAGGAAGAATAATTAAGCAAAGTCTCAGCCACACACCTGGAACCAGTATACGTCCTGAACCAAAATATTGGACTTGCGTTCAGCTCATAAAAAATCGAGTTAAATAATGTAGCTCAGGGACACAGCAATTCGCCAACAGGCAGAGTAATAAAGGACAACTATCATCGAAAAATCTGTTGAGGGAAGGCAACGAGGCAGACTTGAAAGCGAGGCAGAATAGCAGGAAACAGATTTCAAGAGATACGTAGGAATCGCCTGTAAAGCACATGAAGAGGGGCACAACTTCGACAATGATGCACTTGGCCAAAAAGGGCATATGCGTTTTGTCCTGAATATATTCCGGGGAAAACACATATACCCGTTATCGCCAAGCAAGCAAGCGGGCAATGCAAATCTGCACTAAAAAGAAGTATCACTTCCCACGGTTCAAAAGGGACATCCACAAAATATGTAAAAACCAGAAAGGCAAGACAGGCCCTGGAGAACAGGGAGCCTTGTTATGCTGATGGGCGGGATATAAATTGCCAACTGCCTCTCTGGACGAGTGCATTGTGTTCCCTAAAACTAGTAAACAACAGAGCTACAGAGCCAAGGGCACTTCCAGTCTAGGGAATATACCTTGGGAAAACAGAAAATCAATTAGACAGAGCCACCCCAAAATTTAGGGCTGCACTGCTTACAAGAACCTCAACTTGGGTACACCTTACGTATCACAGGAAAGATAAAAATGGTTCAAAAAATTGTGGTACTTACGTACGATGGAATATCCCTCAGCCATGAAATCAATATCATATGACCATTAGCAGCAAAATGAGTGGATTCAGGTACCATGATTCTAAATGAAATAAGTCACACAGAAAAATAAACTTATCATAAGATATCACTTATGAAGATCCTGTAACATGGCAACACATGAACTGAGTTAGGAAAGAGAACAGAGTCTCGCATTTAGAAAACACTCTTATGCCTGCTTAAGGGGGAAGGAGAGGTGGGGTGATGCATAAAACCATAGTTTGATATAAGCACAGGTACCGTTCCAAAAACCAACTATGGAATAGACAAGACCTACACCTTCCTCAGTGAAAGGGACTCAAAACCCGATATTTCCCGCAGAGGAATATATGTGACTAGTAAGACTCTTAAAACCTATGTATTGATATGTCTCCATAAGGGAATCAAGTGTGTCTAGACTGGCATAAACATGGCAGCGAGAATCAGCTCCAAACCACTCTAAGAAGAATTTGAAAAACAACAAAAAAAGGGAAATTCTTTACAATTCCTTCAAGGATTCTGATGAAATCTGGAATGACCCTATCTACAATGACAGCTGGATGTGGCATAAGGCTGGACCCATGGGACTGACTGGATTAGTGAGATTGGGTGAGCAAATGCAGACCATTTAAAGCAATAATGCATGACACCCATTCCATGGGGCCAATGTCTCCAGGTTGAATTGAATATTACTACAGCTATAACATGTACGGGAAACCTAGAGAATGGACACACTGTGAATACGAAAGGTCTCTAAAACTCAAGGAATACTCCCCCTCCTGGTGCTCCGGTTTGAATTTCCAACTGCTTTACTATCAATCTCCCAGCTTGGAGAGACAGCCCCTTTAACCTCCAGGTTTGCACAGGTTGCCAATTTGGCAGAGGATGAAAGGGAAGAGGGAGAACCAATGAGAGAGCAGGTTTTAGGCATTTGGACGGGCACATGTCACTCTTATTTCCCGGGAGGAAGAAGAATTAACCAAAGTCTCAGCCACCCACCAGGAACCAGTATAGGTCCTGAACCAAAATTTTGGACTTGCGTTCAGCTCACAAAAAACGAGTTAAAACTGGAGCTCAGGATCAGATCAATTCACAACGTGGCAGAGTAATAAAGGAAAACTATCGTCCAAAAATCTGTTGAGGGGAGGGAACGAGGCGGACTTGAAAGCGAGGCAGAATTGCAGGAAACAGATTTCAAGAGGTACATTGGAATCCCCTTTAAAGCATAGGAAGAGGGGCACAACTTCAACAATGATGCACTTGGCCAAAAAGGGCGTATGCGTTTTCTCCTGAATATATTCAGGAGAAAATGCATACGCCCTTTTTGGCCAAGCAAGCAAGCGGGCAATGCAAATCTGCCCTACAAAGAAGTATCACTTCCGACCAGTCAAAAGGGACGTCCACAAAATGGGTAAAATTCAGAAAGGCAAGACAGGCCCTGGAGAACAGGGAGCCTTGTTATGCTGATGGGTGGGATGTAAATTGCCAACTGCCTCTCTGGAGGAGTGCATTGTGTTCCCTGATACAAGTAATCAACAGTGCTACAGAGCCAAGGGCACTTCCAGTCTAGGGAATATACCTTTGGAAAACTGAAAATCAATAAGACAGAGCCACCCCAAAGTTTAGGGCTGCACTGCTTACAAGAACCTCAACTTGGGTACACCTTAAGTATCCCAGGAAATATAAAAATGCTTCAAAATATTTTGTTACTTACGTACGCTGGAATATCCCTCAGACATGAAATCAATATCATAACACCAGTAGCAGCAAAATGAGTGGATTCAGGTACGATGATTCTAAGTGAAATAAGTCACACAGAAAAAGAAACTTATCATAAGATATCACTTATGAAGATCCTGTAAACATGGCTACACATGAACTGAGTTAGGAAAGAGAACAGAGTCTCACAATTAGAAAACACTCTTATGCCTGCTTAAAGGGGAAGGAGAGGTGGGGTGATGCATAAAACCAGGGTTTGATATAAGCACAGGTACCGTTCCAAAAACCAACTATGGAATAGACACGACCTACACCTTCTTCAGTGAAAGGGACTCAAAACCACCTATTTCCTGCAGAGGAATATATCTGACTAGTAAGAATCTTAAAAACTATGTATTGATATGTCTCCATAAGGGAATCAAGTGTTTCTAGACTGACATAAACATGGCAGCGACAATCAGCTCAAACCCACTATAAAAAGGAATTTGAAAAACAAAAAAAAGGGAAATTCTTTACAATTCCTTCAGGGTCTCTGATGAAACCTGGAATGACCGTATCTACAATGACAGCTGGATGTGGAATAAGGCTGGACACATGGGACTGAGAGGATTGGTGAGATTGTGTGAGCAAATGAAGACCCTATAAAGCAATAATGCATGGCACACATTCCATGGGTCCCAACTCTCTAGGATGAAGGGAATATTACTACAGCTATAATATGTACGGGAAACCTAGAAAATGGACACACTGTGAATATCAAAGGTCTCTAAAACTCAATGAATAGTCCCTCTCCTTGTGCTCCAGTTTGACTTTCCAACTGCTTTACTATCAATCTCCCAACCTGGAGAGACAGCACCTTTAACCTCCTGTTTTGCTCACGTTGCCAATTTCGCAGAAGATGAAAGGGAAAAGGGAGAACCAATGAGAGAGTAGCTGATAGGCATTTGGACGGGAATATGTCACTATTATTTCCCGCGAGGAAGAAGAATTGACCAAAGTCTCAGCCACCCACTGTGAACCAGTAGAGGTTCTGAACCAAAATATTGGACTTGCGTTCAGCTCAGAAAAAAAGAGTTAAAAATGGAGCTCAGGGGCACAGCAATACACAAACTGGCAGAGTAATAAAGGGCAACTATCATCCAAAAATCTGTTGAGGGAAGGAAAAGAGGCAAACTTGAAAGGGAGGCAGAATAGCAGGAAACAGATTTCAAGAGGTACGTTGGAATCGCCTTTAAAGCACAGGAAGATGGGCACAAATTCGAAAATGATGCACTTGGCCACAAAAGGGGTATGCATTTTCTCCTGAATATATTCAGGAGAAAACGCATACTACCTTTTTGGCCAAGCAAGCAAGTGGGCAATGCAAATCTGCACTACAAAGAACTATCACTTCCCACCGGTCAAAAGGGACATCCACAAAATGGGTAAAACCAGAAAGGCAAGACAGGCCCTGGAGAACAGGGAGCCTTGTTATGCTGATGGGCGGGATGTAAATTACCAACTGCTTCTCTGGAGGAGTGCATTGTGTTCCCTAAAACAAGTAAACAACAGAGCTACAGAGGCAAGGACACATCCAGTCTGGGGAATATAGCATGGGAAAACTGAAAATCAATTAGACAGAGCCACCCCAAAATTTAGGGCTGCACTGCTTACAAGAACCTCAACTTGGGTACACCGTAAATATCTCAGGAAATATAAAAATGGTTCAAAAAATTGTGGTAATTACGTATGATAGAACATCCCTCAGCCACGAAATCAATGTCATAAGACCAGTAGCAGCAAAATGAGTGGATTCAGGTACGATGATTCTAAGTGAAATAAGTCACACAGAAAAATAAACGTATCATAAGATATCACTTATGAAGATTCTGTAAACATGGCTACACATGAACTGAGTTAGGAAAGAGCACAGAGTCTCACATTTAGAAAAAAACACTTATGCCTGCTTAAGGGGGAAGGAGAGGTGGGGTGATGCATAAAACCAGAGTTTGATATAAGCACAGGTACCGTTCCAAAAACCAACTATGGAATAGAGAAGACTTACACCTTCCTCAGTGAAAGGGATTCAAAATCCCATATTTCCCGCAGAGGAATATATCTGAGTAGTAAGAATCTTAAAATCTATGTATTGATATGTCTTTGTAAGGGAATCAAGTGTTTCTAGACTGGCATAAACATGGCAGCGAGAATCAGCTCAAACCCACTATAAGAAGGAATTTCAAAAACAAAACAAAAACAAGGGAATTTCTATACAATTCCTTCAGGGTCTCTGATGAAACCTGGAATGACCCAATCTATAATGACAGCTGGATGTGGCATAAGGCTGAACACATGGGACTGAGAGGTTTTGTGAGATTGTGTGAGCAAATGCAGACCCTTTAATGCAATAATGCATGACAGCCATTCCATTGGTCACAACTCTCCAGGTTGAAGGGAATATTACTACAGCTATAACATGTAAAGGAAACCTAGAGAATGGACACACTGTGAATATGAAAGGTCTCTAAAACTCAAGGAATAATCCCTCTCCTTGTGCTCCAGTTTGACTTTCCAACTGCTTTACTATCAATCTCCCAACTTGTAGAGACAGAACCTTTAACCTCCTGGTGTACATATGTTGCCAATTTAGCAAAGGATGAAAGGCAAGAGGGAGAACCAATGAGAGAGTAGCTGTTAGACATTTGGACGGGCACATTTCTTTCTTATTTCCCGGTAGGAAGAAGAATTAACCAAAGTCTCAGCCACCCACCAAACACCAGTATAGGTCCTGAACCAAAATATTGGACCTGCGTTCAGCTCACAAAAAACGAGTTAAAAATTGGAGCTCAGGGACACAACAATTAACAAACTGGCAGAGTAATAAAGGGCAACTATCTTCCAAAAATCTGTTGAGGGAAGTCAACCAGGCGGACTTGACAGCGAGGCAGAATAGCAGGAAACAGATTTCAAGAGCCACGTTGGAATCGCCTTTAAAGCACAGGAAGATGGGCACAAATTCGAAAATGATGCACTTGGCCAAAAAGTGCATATGCGTTTTCTCCTGAATATATTCAGGAGAAAACACATACGCCATTTCTGGCCAAGCAAGCAAGCGGGCAATGCAAATCTGCACTAAAAAGAAGTATCACTTCCCACCAGTCAAAAGGGACATCCACAAAATGGGTAAAAACCAGAGGCTAGACAGGCCCTGGTGAACAGGGAGCCTTGTTATGCTGATGGGCGGGATGTAAATTGCCAACTGCCTCACTGGAGGAGTGCACTGTGTTCCCTAAAACAAGTAAACAAGAAAGCTACAGAGCCAAGGGCACTTCCAGTCTAGGGAATATACCTTGGGAAAACTGAAAATCAATAAGACAGAGCCACCCTCAAATTTAGGGCTGCACTGCTTACAAGAACCTCAACTTGGGTACACCATAAATATCACAGGAAATATAAAAATGGTAAAAAAATTTGTGGTACTTACATACGATGGAATATCCCTCAGCCATGAAATCAATGTCAGAAGACCAGTAGCAGCTAAATGAGTGGATTCAGGTACGATGATTCTAACTGAAATAAGTCACACAGAAAAAGAAACTTATCATAAGATATCACTTATGAAGATCCTGTAAACATGGCTACATATGAACTGAGTTAGGAAAGAGAACAGAGTCTCACATTTAGAAAACACTCTTAGGCATGCTTAAGGGGGAAGGAGAGGTGGGGTGATGCATAAAACCAGAGTTTGATATAAGCACAGGTACCATTCAAAAACCAACTATGGAATAGACAAGACTTACACCTCCCTCAGTGAAAGGGATTCAAAACCCCATATTTCCCACAGAGGAATATATTGGATTAGTTAGAATCTTAAAACCTATGTATTGATATGTCTCCATAAGGGAATCAAGTGTGTCTAGACTGGCATAAACATGGCAGCGAGAATCATCTCAAACCCACTATAAAATGGAATTTCAAGAACAAAACAAAAAAACAGGGAAATTCTTTACAATTCCTTCAGGGTCTCTGATGAAACCTGGAATGACCCTATCTACAATGACAGCTGGATGTGGCATAAGGCTGGACACATGGGACTGAGAGGATTGGTGAGATTGGGTGAGCAAATGCAGACCCTATAAAGCAATAATGCATGGCAACCATTCCATGGGTCCCAACTCTCCATGTTGAAGAGTATATTACTACAGCTATATAATATAAGGGAAACCTAGAGGCTGGACACACTGTGAATACGAAAGGTCTCTAAAACTCAACGAATAATCCCTCTCCTGGTGCTCAGGTTTGACTTTCCAACTGCTTTACTATCAATCTCCCAGCTTGGAGAGACTGCACATTTAACCTCCTGTTTTGCACAGGTTGCCAATTTGGCAGAGGATGAAAGGGAAGAGGGAGAACCAATGAGAGAGTAGCTGTTAGGCATTTGGACGGGCACATGTCACTCTTATTTCCCGGGAGGAAGAAGAATTACCCAAAGTCTAAGCCACCCACCGCGAACCAGTATAGGTCGTGTACCAAAATATTGGACTTGCGTTCAGCTCACAATAAACGAGTTAAATTATGGAGCTCAGTGGCACAGCAATTAACAAACTGCTAGAATAATAAAGGACAACTATCGTACAAAAATCTGTTGAGGGAAGGCAACGAGGCGGAATTGAAAGTGAGGCAGAATAGAAGGAAACAGATTTCAACAGATATGTTGGAATCGCTTTTAAAGCACAGGAAGAGGGTCACAACTTCGAAAATGATGCACTTGGCCAAAAAGGGCGTATGCGTTTTCTCCTGAGTATATTCAGGAGAAAACGCATATGCCCTTTTTGGCCAAGCAAGCAAGTGGGCAATGCAAATCTGCACTACAAAGAAGTATCACTTCCCACAGGTCAAAAGGGATATCCACAAAATGGGTAAAAAACATAAAGGCAAGACAGGGCCTGGAGAACAGGGAGCCTTGTTATGCTGATGGGCGGGATGTAAATTGCCAACTGCCTCTCTGGAGGAGTGCATTTTGTTCCCTAAAACAAGTAAACAACAGAGCTACACAGACAAGGGCACTTCCAGTCTAGGGTATATACCTTGGGAAAACTGAAAATCAGTAAGACAGAGCCACCCCAAAATTTAGGGCTGCACTGCTTACAAGAACCTCAACTAGGCTACACCTTAAATATCCCAGGAAAGACAAAAATTTTTCAAGAGATTGTGGTAATTACATACGATGGAATATTCCTCTGCCATGAAATCAATGTCATCAGGCCAGTAGCAGCAAATTTAGTGGATTCAGTTACGAGGATTCTAAGTGAAATTAGTCACAGAGTAAAATAAACTTATCATAAGATATCACTTATGAAGGTCATGTAAACATGGCTACACATGAATTGAGTTAGTAAAGAGAAGAGAGTCTCACATTTAGAAATAACTCTTACACCTGCTTAAGGGGTAAGGAGAGGTGGGGTGTTGCATAAAACCAGAGTTTGATATTAGTAAAGGCTCCATTAAAGAAAACAAATACAGAATAGAAAAGATCTACACCTTCCTCACTGAAAAGGAATAAACACCCCATACTTCACTCAGAGGAATATATCTGACTAGTAAGAATCTTCAAACCTATATATTGATATGTCTCCGTAAGGGATCAAGTGTGTCTAGACTGGCATAAAAATGCAGTGGGAATCAGCTCAAACTCACTATAAAAAGGAATTTCAATAACAAAACAACAAAACAGGGAAATTCTTTACAATTCCTTCAGGGTCTCTAATGAAACCTGAAATGAACCTATCTACAACTACAGCATGATTTGGCATAATGCTGGACATTTGGGACTGAGAGGATTGGTGAGACTGGGTGAGCAAACACAGACCGTTTAAAGCAATAATGCATGGCCTCCATTCCATGGTTCCAAACTCTCCAGGTGGAAGGGAATATTACTACAGTTATAACATGTACGGGAAACCTAGAGAATGGACACACTGTGTATACGAAAGGTTTCTAAAACTCAACTAATTGTCCCTCTCCTGGTGCTCCAGTTTGACTTTCCAACTCCTTTACTATCAATCTCTCAACTTGGAGAGACAGCCCTTTAACCTCCTGGATAACACTGGTTGTCAATTTGGCAGGGAATGAAAGGGAACAGGGAGAACCAATGAGAGAGTAGCTGTTAGGCATTTGGATGGGCATATGTCACTCTAATTGCCCGGCAGGAAGAATAATTAACCAAGGACTCATCCCCCTGCCGGGAACCAGTATAGGTCCTGAACCGAAATTTTGTACTTGCGGTCAGCTCACAAAAAACGATTTGATAAATGGAGCTCAGGGGCACAGCAATTCACAAACTGGCAGAGTAATAAAGGAAAACTATCGTCCAAAAATATTTTGAAGGAAGGCAACGAGGCAGACTTGAAACCGAGGCAGAATTGCAGGAAACAGATTTGAAGAGGTACGTTGGAATCACCTGTAAAGCACAGGAAGAGGGGCAGAATTTCGACAATGAGGCACTTGGCCAAAAATGGTTTATTCGTTTTCTCCTGAATATATTCTGGAGAAAATGCATACACAGTTTTTGGCCAAGCAAGCAGGCGGGCAATGCAAATCTGCACTACAAAGAAGTATCCCTTCCCCTCGGTCAAAAGGGACATCAGCAAAATGTGTAAAAACCAGAAAGGCAAGAGAGGGCCTGCAGAACAGGGAGCCTTGTTATGCTGATGGGCGGGATGTAAGTTGGCAACTGCCTCTCTGGAAGAGTGCACTGTGTTCCCTAAAACAAGTAAACAACAGAGCTACATAGCGAAGGGCACTTCCAGTCTAGGGAATATACCTTGGGAAAACTGAAAATCAATAAGACAGAGCCACCTCAAAATTTAGGGATGCACTGCTTACAAGAACCTCAACTTGGGTACACTTTAAATATCCCAGGAAAGTTAAAATTTGTTCATAAAATTGTGGTATTTACGTACGATGGAATATCGCTCAGCCATGAAATCAATGTCATAAGACCAGTAGCAGCAAAATGAGTGGATTCAGGTATGATGATTCTAAGTGAAATAAGTCACACAGAAAAATAAATTTATCATACGATATCACTTAAGAAGATCCTGTAAACATGGCTACACATGAAGTGAGTGAGGAAATAGAACAGTGTCTCACATTTAGAAAACTCTCTTATGCCTGCTTAAGGGGGAAGGAGAGGTGGGGTGATGCATAAAACCAGAGTTTGATATAAGCACAGGTACCGTTCCAAAAACATACTATGGAATAGACAAGACCTACAAATTCCTTGGGGAAAGGGACTCAAAAACGTATATTTTCTGCAGAGGAATATATCTGAGTAGTAAGAATCTTAAAACCTATGTATTGATATGTCTCTGTCAGGGAATCAAGTGTGTCTAGACTGGCATAAACACGGCAGTGAGAATCAGCTCAAACCCACTATAAAAAGGAATTTCAATAACAAAACAATAAAACAGGGAAATTTGTTACAATTCCTTCAGGGTCTCTGATGAAATGTGGAATGAACATATCTACAACTACAGCTTGATGTGGCATAAGGCTGGACACTTGGGACTAAGAGGATTGGTGAGACTGGGTGAGCAAACACAGACCGTTTAAAGAAATAATGCATGGCCTCCATTGCATGGTTCCAAACTCTCCAGGTTGAAGGGAATATTACTACAGCTATAACATGTACGGGAAACCTAGAGAATGGACACACTGTGTATACGAATGTTTTCTAAAACTCAACTAGTTGTCCTTCTCCTGGTGCTCCAGTTGGACTTTCCAACTGCTTTCCTATCAATCTCCCAACTTGGAGAGACAGCCCCTTTAATCTCCTGGATAACACAGGTTGCCAATTTGGCAGAGGATGAAAGGGAACAGGGAGAACCAATGAGAGAATAGTTGTTAGGCATTTGGATGGGCACATGTCACTCTAATTGCCTGGCAGAAAGAATAATTAACCAAAGACTCATCCCGCTGCCGGGAACCAGGATAGTTCTTGAACCGAAAATTTGGACTTGTGGTCAGCTCACAAAAAACGATTTGATAAATGGAGCTCAGGGGCACAGCAATTCACAAACTGGCAGTGTAATAAAGGACAACTATCGTCCAAAAATCTTTTGAAGGAAGACAAGAAGGCAGACATGAAAGCGAGGCAGAATAGCAGGAAAAAGATTTCAGGGGGTACTTTGGAATCACCTGTAAAGCACAGGAAGAGGGGCACAACTAAGACAATGATGCACTTGGCCAAAAATAGTGTATATGTTTTCTCCTGAATATATTCAGGAGAAAACACATACGCCCTTTTTGGCCAAGCCAGCAAGCAGGCAATGCAAATCTGCAGTACAGAGAAGTATCACTTCCGACCAGTCAATAGGGACATCCACAAAATGTGTAAAAACCAGAAAGGCAAGAGAGGACCTGAAGAACAGGGAGCCTTTTTATGCTAACGGGTGGAATGTAAGTTGCCAACTGCCTCTCTGGAGGAGTGCATTGTGTTCCCTAAAACAAGTAAACAACAGAGCTACAGAGCCAAGGGCACTTCCAGTCTAGGGAATATACCTTGGGAAATCTGAAAATCAATAACACAGAGCCACTCTAAAATTTAGGGATGCACTGTTTATAAGAACCTCAACTTGGGTACACCTTAAGTATCCCAGGAAAGATAAAAATGGTTCAAAAAATTGTGGTACATACGTATGATTGAATATCCCTCAGCTATGAAATCAATGTCATAAGACATGTAGCAGCAAAATGAGTGGATTCAGGTACGATGATTCTAAGTGAAATAAGTCACACAGAAAAAGAAACTTATCATAAGATATCACTTATGAAGATCCTGTAAACATGGCTAAACATGAACTGAGTTAGGAAAGAGAACAGTGTCCCACTTTTATAAAACACTCTTATGCCTGCTTAAGGGGGAAGGAGAGGTGGGGTGATGCATAAAACCAGAGTTTGATATAAGCACAGGTACCGTTCCAAAAACCAACTATGAAATAGAGAAGACCTACACCTTCCTCAGTGAAAGGGACTCAAAACCCCATATTTCCCGCAGAGGAATATATCTGACTAGTAAGAATCTTAAAACCTATGTATTGATATGTTTCCGTAAGAGAACCAAGTGTGTCTAGACTGGCATAATCATGGCAGCGAGAATCAGCTCAAACCCACTATAAAAAGGAATTTCAAAAAGAAAACAAAAAAACAGGGAAATTCTTTACAATTCCTTCAGGGTCTCTGATGAAACGTGGAATGACCCTATCTACAACGACAGCTGGATGTGGCATAAGGCTGGACACATGGGACTGATAGGATTGGTGAGATTGGTTGAGAAAATGCAGACCCTTTAAAGCAATAATGCATTGCACCCATTCCATGGGTCCCAACTCTCCAGGTTGAAGGGAATATTACTACAGCTATAACATGTACGGGAAACCTAGAGAATGGACACACTGTGAATACGAAAGGTCTCTAAAATGCAAAGAACACTCCCCCTCCTGGTCCTCCAGTTTGACTTTCCAACTGCTTTACTATCAATCTCCCAACCTAGAGAGACAGCACCTTTAACCTTCTGTTTCACACAGGTTTCCAATTTGGAAGAGGATGAATGGGAAGAGGGAGAACCAATGAGAGAGTAGATGTTAGGCATTTGGACGGGCATATGTCACTCTTATTTCCCAGGAGGAAGAAGAATTAACCAAAGTTTCAGCCACCCACCGAAAACCAGTATAGGTCCTGAAACAAAATATTGGACTTGCGTTCAGCTCACAAGAAAACGATGTAAATAATGTAGCTCAGGGGCAGAGCAATTCACAAAATGGCAGAGTAATAAAGGGCAACTATCGTCCAACAATCTGTTGAGGGGAGGCAACGAGGCGGACTTGAAAGCGAGGCAGAATAGCAGGAAACAGATTTCAAGAGGTACGTAGGAATCGCCTTTAAAGCACAGGAAGAGGGGCACAACTTTGACAATGATGTACTTGGCCAAAAAGGGCGTATGCATTTTCTCCTGAATATATGCAGGAGAAAATGCATACGCCCTTTTTGGCCAAGCAAGCAAGCGGGCAATGCAAATCTGCACTACAAAGAAGTATCAATTCCCACCGGTCAAAAGGGACATCCACAAAATGGGTAAAAACCAGAAAGGCAAGACAGGCCTTGGAGAACAGCGAGCCTTGTTATGCTGATGGGCGGGAGGTAAGTTGTCAACTGCCTCTCTGGAGGAGTGCGTTGTGTTCCCTAAAACAAGAAAACAACAGAGCTACTGAGCCAAGAGCACTTCCATTCTAGGGAATATACCTTGGGAAAACTGAATATCAATAAGACAGAGCCAGCCCAAAATTTAGGGCTGCACTGATTACAAGAACCTAAACTTGTCTACACCTTAAATATCCCTGGAAATATAAAAATGGTTCAAAACAATGTGGTAGTTACGTACGATGGAATATCCCTCTGCCATGAAATCAATGTCATAAGACCAGTAGCAGCAAAATGAGTGGATTCAGGTACGATGATTCTAAGTGAAATAAGTCACACAGAAAAAGAAGCTTATCATAAGATATCACTTATGAAGATCCTGTAAACATGGCTACACATGAACTCAGTTAGGAAAGAGAACAGAGTCTCATATTTAGAAAATACTCTCATGCCTCCTTAAGGGGGAAGGAGAGGTGGGGTGATGAATAAAACCAGAGTTTGATATAAGCACAGGTACCGTTCCCAAAACCATCTATGGAATAGACAAGACCTACCTATACCTTCCTCAGTGAAAGGGACTCAAATCCCCATATTTCCCGCAGAGGAAAATATCTGACTAGTAAGAATCTTAAAACCTATGTATTGATATATCTCTGTAAGGGAATCAAGTGTGTCTAGACTGGCATAAACATGGCAGCGAGAATCAGCTCAAACCCACTATAAAATGGAATTTCAAAAACAAAACAAAAAAACAGGGAAATTCTTTTCAATTCCTTCAGGGTCTCTGATGAAACCTGGAATGACCCTATCTACAATGACAGCTGGATGTGGCATAAGGCTGGACACATAGGACTGAGAGTATTGGTGAGATTGGGTGAGCAAATTCAGACGCTTTAAAGCAATAATGCATGGCACCCATTCCATGGGTTCCAACACACCAGGGTGAAGCGAATATTACTATAGCTATAACATGTACGGGAAACCGAGAGAATGGACACACTGTGAATACGAAAGGTCTCTAAAACTCAACAAATAGTCCCTCTCCTGGTGCTCCGGTTTGACTTTCAAACTGCTTTACTATCAATCTCCCAACTTCGAGAGACAGCCCCTTTGACCTCCTGTTTCACAGAGGTTGCCAATTTGGCAGAGGATGAAATGGAAGAGGGAGAACCAATGAGAGAGTAGCTGTTAGGCATTTGCACGGGCACATGTCACTCTTGTTTCCCAGGAGGAAGAAGAATTAACCAAAGTCTCAGCCCCCCACCGGGTACCAGTATAGGTCCTGAACCAAAATATTGGACTTGCGTTCAGCTCAGAAAAAACGAGTTAAAATATGGAGCTCAGGGGCACAGCAATTCACAAACTGGCAGAGTAACAAAGGGCAACTATCGTCCAAAAATCTGTTGAGGGAAGGCAACGAGGTGGCCTTGAAAGCGAGGCAGAATAGCAGGAAACAGATTTCAAGAGGTACGTTCGAATCGCCTTTAAAGCACAGGAAGAGTGGCACAACTTCGACAATGATGCACTTGGCCAAAAAGTGCGTATGTGATTTCTCCTGAATATATTCAGGAGAAAACGTATACGCCCTTTTTGGCCAAGCAAGCAAGCGGGCAATGCAAATCGGCACTACAAAGTAGTATCACTTCCCACCGGTCAAAAGGGACATCGGAAAAATGTGTAAAAACCAGAAAGGCAACACAGGCCCTGGAGAACAGGGAACCTTGTTATGCTGAAGGAAGGCATGTAAATTGCCAACTGCCTCTCTGGAGGAGTGCATTGTGTTCCCTAAAACAAGTAAACAACAGAGCTACAGAGCCAAGGGCACTTCAAGTCTAGGGAATATACCTTGGGAAAACTGAAAATCAATAAGACAAAGCCACCCCAAAATTTAGGGCTGCACTGCTGACAAGAACCTCAACTTGGGTACACCTTAAATATTCCATGAAAGATAAAAATGGTTCAAAAAATTGTGCTACTTACGTTATGATGGAATATCCCTCAGCCATGAAATCAATGTCAAAAAACCAGTAGCAGCAAAATGAAAGGATTCAGGTATGATGATTCTAAGTAAAATAAGTCACACAGAAAAAGAAACTTATCATAAGATATCACTTATGAAAATCCTGTAAACATGTCTACACATGAACTGAGTTAGGAAAGAGAACAGAGTCTCACATTTAGAAAACACTCTTACGCCTGCTTAAGCGGGAAGGAGAGGTGGGGTGTTGCATAAAACAGAGTTTGATGTAAGTACAGGCACCATTCCAGAAACCAAATACAGAATAGACAAGATCTACACCTTCCTCACTGAAAGGTTATCAAGACCCCATACTTCACACAGAGGAATATATCTGACTAGTAAGGATCTTAAAACATATGTATTGATATATCTCCGTAAGGGAAACAAGTGTGTCTAGACTGGCGTAAACACGGCAGTGAGAATCAGCTCAAACCCACTATAAAAAGGAATTTCAAAAACAAAACAACAAAACAGGGAAATTCTTTACAATTCCTTCAGGGTCTCTGTTGAAACCTTGAATGACCCTGTGTACAATGACAGCTGGATGTGGCATAAGGCTGGACACTTGGGACTGAGAGGATTGGTGAATTTGGGTTAGCAAATGCAGACCCTTCAAAGCAATAATGTGTGGCACCCATTCCATGGTTCCCAACAATCCATGTTGAAGGGAATATTACTACAGCTATAACATGTACAGGAAACCTAGAGAATGGACACACAGTGAATACGAAAGGTTTCTAAAACCCAACTAACTGTCCCTCTCCTGGTGCTCCGGTTTGACTTTCCAACTGCTTAACTATCAATCTCCCAACTTGGAGAGACAGCCCCTTTAACCTCCTGGTTTGCTCAGGTTGCCAATTTGGAAGAGGATGAAAGGGAAAAGGGGGAACCAATGAAAGAGTAGCTGTTAGGCATTTGGACGGGCACATGTCACTCTAAATGCCCGGCAGGAAGAAGAATTAACCAAAGTCTCAGCCACCCGCCGTGAACAAGTATAGGTCCTGAACCAAAATTTTGGAGTTGCGGTCAGCTCACAAAAAACGAGTTAGTAAATGGAGCTCAAGGGCACAGCAATTCACAAACTGGCACAGTAATAAAGGAAAACTATCGTCCAAAAAATCTGTTAAGGGAAGGCAACGAGGCGACCTTCAAAGCGAGGGAGAATAGCAGGAAACAGATTTCAAGTGGTTCGTTGGAATCACCTGTAAAGCACAGTAAGAGGGGCACAACTTCGAAAATGATGCACTTGGCCAAAAAGGGCGTATGCATTTTCTCCTGAATATATTCAGGAGAAAATGCATACGCCCTTTTTGGCCAAGCAAGCAAGCGGGCAATGCAAATCTGCACCACAAAATAGTATCACTTCCCACCTGTCAAAAGGGACATCCACAAAATGTGTAAATACCAGAAATCCTAGAGAGGCCCTGGAGAACATGGAGCCTTGTTATGCTGATGGGCGGGATGTAAATTGCCAACTGCCTCTCTGGAGGAGTGCATTGTCTTCCCTAAAACAAGTAAACAACAGAGCTACAGAGCCAAGGGCACTTCCATTCTAGGGAATATACCTTGGGAAAACTGAAAATCAATAAGATAGAGCCACCCCAAAATTTAGGCCTGCACTACTTACAAGAATCTCAAATTGAGTACTCTCTAAATATCCCAGGATAGATAAAAATGATTCAAAAAATTGTGGTACTAATGTACGATGGATTATCCCTCAGCCATGAAATCAATGTCATAATGCCAGTAACAGGAAAACGAATGGATTCAGGTACAATGATTCCTAGTGAAATAAGTCACACAGAAAAAAGAACTTATCATAAGATAGCACTTATGAATTTTCTGTAACATGGCTACACATGAACTGATTTAGGAAAGGGAACAGCGTCTCACATTTAGAAAACACACTTATGCCTGCTTAAGGAGGAAGGAGAGGTGGGGTGATGCATAGAACCAGAGTTTGATATTAGTACAAGTACCATTCCAAAATCAAAATACGGAATAGACAAGACCTACACCTTCTTCAGTGAAAGGGACGCAAAACCCAATATTCTGCACAGAGGTATATATCTGAGTAGTAAGAATCTTAAAACCTATGTATTGATATGTCACCGTAAGGGAATCAAGTGTGTCTAAAGTGGCATAAACATGACAGTGAGAATCAGCTCAAACCCAGTTAAAAAAGAAATTTCAAATACAATACAAAAAAAACAGGGAAAATCTTTACAATTCCTTCAGGGGCTCTAATGAAACCTGGAATGACCCTACCTACAACGAGAGCTGGATGTGGCATAAAGCTGGACACTTGAGACTGAGAGGTTTGGTGAGACTGGGTGAGCAAATGCAGACCCTTTAAAGCAATAATATGTGGCACCCATTCCATGTGTCCCAACTCTCCATGTGTAAGGGAATATTACTACAGCCATAACATTTACGGGAAACCTAGAGAATGGACACACTGTCAATACGAAAGGTTTCTAAAACTCAACATATAGTCCCTCTCCTTGTGCTCCAGTTTGACCTTCCAACGGCTTTACTATCAATCTCCCAACTTGGAGCGATAGCCCGTAAAACCTCCTGGTTCGCACAGGTTGCCAATTTGGCAGAGGATGAAAGGGAAGAGGGAGAACCAATGAGAGATTAGCTGTTAGGCATTTGGACAGGTACATGTCACTTTAATTGCCCGGCAGGAAGTAGAATTTACCAATGTTTCAGCCACCCGCCGGGAACCAGTATAGGTTTTGAACCATAATTTTGTATTTGCTGTCAGCTCACAAAAACGTGTTGAAAAATGGAGCTCAGGGGCACAGCAATTTACAAACTGGCAGAGTAATAGAGGACAACTATCGTCCAAAAATCTTCTGAGGGAAGGCAGAGAGGCGGACTTTAAAACGAGGCAGAATAGCAGGAAACAGATTTCAAGAGGTACGTTGGAATCACCTTTCAAGCACAGGAAGAGGGGCAAAACTTCGACAATGATGCACTTGGCCAAAAAGTGTGTATGCGTTTTCTCCTGAGTATATTCAGGAGAAAATGCATACGACATTTTTGGCCAAGCAAGCAAGCAGCAATGCAAATCTGCACTACAAAGAAGTTTCCCTTCCCACCGGTCAAAAGGGACATCCACAAAATGTGTAAAAACCAGAAAGGCAAGACAGGCCCTGGAGATCAGGGAGCCTTGTTATGCTGATGGGCGGGATGTAAGTTGCCAACTGCCTCTCTGGAGGAGTGCATTGTGTTCCCTAAAACAAGTAAACAACAGAGCTACACAGCCAAGGGCAGTTCCAGTCTAGGGAATATACCTTGGGAAAAATGAAAATCAATAAGACAGTGCCACCCTAAAATTTAGCGCTGCACTGCTTAGAAGAACCTCAACTTGGGTACACCTTATGTATCCCAGGAAAGACAAAAATGGTTCAAGATATTGTGGTACTTACGTACGATGGAATATCGCTCAGCCATGAAATCAATGTCATAAGGCCAGTAGCAGTAAAAAGAGTGGATTCAGGTACGATGATTCTAAGTGAAATAAGTCACACAGAAAAAGAAACTTATCATAAGATATCACTTATGAAGGTCCTGTAAACATGGCTACACATGAACTGAGTTAGGGAAGATTACAGAGTAACTAATCTTATCATAAGTTATCACTCATAGCGGGAATGTACACATGACTACACATGAACTGAATTACAAACACAACAGAGTCACACATTTAGAAAACATCTTCTGCCTGCTTAATGGGAAAGCCGAGGTGGGGTGATGCATAAAACCACAGTTTTAAATTAGCACAGATACCGTTATATAAACCATGTATGTAATAGACAACACCTACTCCCGGCACAATGAACTGGACTCAACACCCCCTATTCATTGCAGAGGAATATGTCCGACTCTAAGTATTTTAAAACATATGTATTCTCATGTCTCCATAAAGGAATCATGTGTGTGTATAACGGCATGAACACAGCACTGAAATTCAGTTAATCCCACTTATAAAAATAAATTTCAAAAGCAAAATGCAAAAACAGATAGAAAGTCTTAAAAATTACGTTCAGGGCCTGTGATGCAAGCTAGATTGACCACCTTTACACCCACAGCTGGATGAGACATAAGACTGGACTCTTGGGGCTGACAAGATTGCTGAGGTTGTGTGAGCAAAATAACACCACTTAGAGCAATACTGTGTGCTACCCATTCTAGTGGTCCCAACTCTCCAGGTTTAAGGGAATCTTCCTCCAGTTAAAACATGCATGGGAAACCCAGTGGATGGTACACTGTGTAATTGGGAAAGTTTTCTAAAAGGTACCTCATTTTTCCTTTTGTCGTGCTCGGCTTCGCCATTCCATCTGCATTACTCAAATTCTCCCCACTTGGAGTGTCAGCGCCTTTACCCTCCCGTTATGCACAGTTTGCAAATTGTGCAGAGGATGAACAGGAAGAGGGGAAATAAATGAGAGATTAGCTGTAGGTGTTTGGATGGGCACATGTCACTCTAGTTTCCCATCAGGAAGAATAATTAACCAAAGGCTCAGCCTGTAACCCCGGAACAGGAGTAGGGCCTAAAGCCATCCTGCGGTATTGCAGCCAGCTCACAAAGAGGCGAGTTGTAAAATGGAAATCAGGGGCACAGCAATTCACAAACTTGCAGAATTATAAAGGACAACTATCATCCAGAAATATATTGAGGAAAGGCAGTGAAGAGGATTTGAATGCAAGGCAGAATTGAAGGAAACAGATTTCAAGAGGTAGATTGGAGTCATCTTTAAAGCACATGAAAAGCGACAGAATTTCGACAATGTTGCCCTTGGCTGAAAAGGGATTATGTGTATTTTCTTGAATATATTCGGGAAAAAATGCATATGCCCTTTTTGGCTAAGCAAGCCATCAGGCATTGCAAATCCACACTACAGAGAAGTGTCCCTTACCTCCAGTCAAAAGGGCCATCCACAAATAGTGTAAAATCCACAAATGCAGGACAGGCCATGGAGAAAAGGGAGCCTGGTTACGCCGATGGACAGGATGTAAATTGCCAACAGCCTCTCTGGAGAACTGTATGTTGTTTTCTAAAACAGAGCTACAGAGTATAGCACACTTCCACTCATGGGCGTGTATTTTGGGAAAACTAAAAATCCACAACACACAGCCAGCCCAAAATTTAGGGCTGCTCTGTTTACAAGAACCTCGATTTCGGTACACTTTATATATCCCAGGAAAGGAAAAAAAATGGATATAGATGTTGTGGTACTTATATACAAAGGAAAGTCACTCAGACATAAAATCAATGTCATAAGGCCAATAGCAGCATAATGAGTGGCTTTAGGTACGATGATGCTAAGTGAAATGAGCCACAAAGAAAAAGAAACTTATTGTAATATATCACTTATAGAGGAAATGTAAACATGGCTACACATGAACTAAATTTCAAAAGAGAACAGAGTTACACATTTAGAAAACACACTTATGCCTCCTTAAGTGGAAAGGTGACGTGGGGTGATGTGTAAAAGCAGAGTTTGAAATTAGCACAGATCCCATTCCATATACCAAATATGTAATAGACAAGACCTACTCCTTTCTCAATGAACTGGACACAAAACACCCTATTCACTGAAGAGGAATATGTCTGACTGGTAATAACCTTGAAACCTATGTATTTATATGTCTCCATAATGGAATCAAGTGTATGTAGATGGGCATAAACACAGATCAATGGAACAGGACAGAAAGCCCAGAGATAAACCTACATACCTATGGCTATCTCATCTATGACAAAGGAGCTAAGGATATACAATGGAGAAAAGACAGTCTCTTCAGTAATTGGTGCTGGAAAAACTGGACCCCTACACATAAAAGAATGAAATTAGAACACTCCATAACACCATACACAAAAATAGACTCTAAATTGATTAGAGATCTAAATATAAGACCAGACACTATAAAACACTTAGAGGAAACCATAGGCAGAACACTCTATGACATAAATCACAGCAAGATCCTTTTGGACCCACCTCCTAGAGAAATGGAAATAAAAACAGAAATCAACAAATGGGACCTAATGAAACTTAAAAGCTTTTACACAGTACAGGAAAACATAAACAAGATGCAAAAACAACCCTCAGAATGGGAGAAAATATTTTCAAATGAAGCAATTGACAAAGGATTAATCTCCAAACTTTACAAGCACCTCATGTAGCTCAATATCACAAAAACAAACAACCCAATCCAAAAATGGGCAGAAGACCTAAATAGCCATTTCTCCAAAGAAGATATACAGATTACCAAGAAACACATGAAAGGATGCTGAACATCACTAATCATTAGAGAAATGCAAATCAAAACTACCATGAGGTATCACCTCACAGCAGTCAGAGTGGCAATCATCAAAAAAATCAACAAAACAATAAATGCTGGAGAGGCCTTTATTTGAGAAAAGGGAACACACTTGCACTTTGGGTGGGAATGTAAATTGATATGAGCACTAGGGAGAACAGTACGGAGGTTCCTTTAAATAACTAACAATAGAAGTACCATACGACACAACAATCCAACTAGTGGGCATTTGCCTTGCGAAAACCATAATTCAAAAAGAGTTATGTACAAAAATGTTCATTGCAGCTCTATTTGCATTAGCCAGGACATGGAAGCAACCTAAGTGTCCATCGACAGATGAATGGGTAAAGAACATCTGGCACATATATACAATCAAATATTACTCAACCATAAAAAGAAGCAAAACTGAGTTATTTGTACTGAGGTGGATGGACTTAGAATCTGTCCTACACAGTGAAGTAAGTCAGAAAGGGAAAAACAAATACTGTATGTTAACAGAGATATATGGAATCTAATGAAGGAAAAAAAAATTTTTGAAGAACCTAGTGGCAGGACAGGATTAAGGACACAGACATAGAGAAAGGACTTGAGGACACCGGAAGGGGGATGGGTAAGCTGGGACGAAGTGAGAGAGTGGCATGGACATAAATACATTACCAAATGTAACACCGATAGCTACTGAGAATCAGCCACATAGAACAGGGAGATCAGCTCGGTGCTTTGTGACCACATAAAGGGGTGGGATATGGAGTGTGGGAGGGAGATGCAAGAGGGAGGGGATCTGGTGATATTTGTATATGTATAGCTGATTCACTTTGTTATATGGCAGAAACGAACACTCCATTGTAAAGCAATTATACTTCAATAAACGTGTAAAAGGAAAAAAAAAAGCCCAAGGATAAACCTACACACTTATGGTCAACTAATCTATGACAAAGGAGGCAAGACTATACAATGGAGATAAGACAGTCTCTTCAATCATTGGTGCTGGGAAATATGGAGAGCTACATGTAAAAGAATGAAATTAGAACACTCCCCAACACCATACATAAAAATATATTCAAAATGAATTAGAGACCTTAATGTAAGACCAGACAGTATAAAACTCTGAGAGGAAAACTTACGAAGGATACTCTGACAAAATCACAGCAAGATCTTTTTTGATCCACCTCCTATAGTAATGAAATAAAAAAGAAAACTAAACAGATGGGACCTAATGAAACGTAAAAGCTTTTGCAAAGCAAAGGAAACTACAAACAAGACGAAAAGACAACCCTCAGAATGGCAGAAAATATTTGCAAACGAATCAATGGACAAATGATTAATCTCCAATATATATAAACAGCTCATGCAGCTCAATATTAATAAAACAAACAATCCAATACAAAAATGGAAGATCTAAATAGACATTTCTTCCAAGAAGACATAGAGATGGCCAATACACACATGAAAATCTGCTGAACATCACTAATTATTAGAGAAATGGAAATCGAAACTACAATGAGGTATCACGTCACACCTCTTAGAATGGGCATCATCAGAAAATCTACAAACAACAAATGCTGGAGAGGGTGTGGAGAAAAGGAACCTTCTTCCACTATTGTTGGGAATGTAAATCGATACAGTCTCTATGGAGAACAGTATGGAGGTTCCTTAAAAAACTAAAAATAGAATTACCATATAATCCAGCAATCCCACTACTGGGCATATACCCAGAGAAAACCATAAATCAAAAAGACACATTCACCACAATGTTCACTGCAGCACTATTTACAATAGACAGGTAATGAAAGCAACCTAAGTGCCCACAGACAGATGAATGGATAAAGACGTGGTACATATATACAACGGAATATTACTCAGCCATACATAGGAATGAAATTGGGTCATTTGTAGAGACCTCGATAAATCTAGAGACTGTCATACAGAGTGAAGTAAGTCAGAAAGAGAAAAACAAATATTGTATATTAATGCATATATGTGGAACCTAGAAAAATGGTACAGATGAACAACTGTGCAGCGCAGAGATAGAGACACAGATGTAAAGAACAAACATATGGACACCAAGGAGGGAACGCCATGTGAGGGTGGTGGTGGGATGAATTGGGAGACTGGGATTCACATGTGCACACTTATATGTATAAAATACATATCCAATAAGAACCTGCTGTATAAAAGAAATAAATTTAAAAAAAATAAAAATAAATAAATAACATTTAATAAAATAAAACAGAAAAAAAGTTTTTCCCTTCACATAGACGTCTTTATATTAATGCATTATTTCCATGTTTATATCTCCAAATTAAAAAAAAGAGGAATAAATAAAATCTAACTTGAACCAAAAAGAAAAAAAAGAAAGAAAAAAAACAGAACTCACCAGTTATACAGAGGAAAATCGTATCAGGGCACTTGCTCCAGTGGTAAAAAATTCTTAAGTTGGTCAGAGGTGGGAAATCGTCTCCCATGCCGTCAGCAGCGCTCTCCCCCACAAGGAGCATCCTCATTGCAAAGCTGGGGGACTGTGTCGAGGCGTCTGTGAGTAAATGTGAGCTGAGCCCTAGTCCTGCTGCAGCTGAACTCTTCCCACCCTTTCCAGGTAAAACACCTGAATATGTACAAGCACTTGCAAGCCTAGAGGAAGGGCTGTGGAGCCACACTAGCGAGAGCACGCAGGACGACTTGGTGCCTGCAGGCCAGTCAGGATGGTCCTGGCCCCAGATGCTCTTCTGGAAGCTTTTCATTTCCCTGCCTGAGATACCCCTCCTGCCACAGCCCCCACTGCTTTTTTACTTCCTCACCTCTGCCTGGGGAGAAATTCCAGTGGCAGTTATGGGTGACACATCCTCTTCTTTAGCAGGTGGCAGCCTGGCAACTCCTGAAGAAAGACCAGCAGAGCCCCACTCACACTGGGCCACCCACAAAGCCACGGCCCGTCCCTCCCTCCCACCACCACAGCCCCGAAACCGCTGACGGGGCAGAGAATATGGCGTCAGGCACAGCTACAGGGGCTCTTGCTGACTGGAGAGGTGTTTATATTGACCTCAACCCAGGCACACCTGTGGGGGGGGGCTGGCAGGCAGTGTCAGGCTGCCCAAATCAGCCAATCCTCACCCCTCAGGGGCTCACAGTTGCAGAAAATGAACCTTGCTAAACGGGTCAGTCCCAAGGAACAGGTGTGGGCCTTGAGAGTCAGGATAGACAAGGGGCTGCAGCTGCGGCTTGTTTTCTTATCATTTTATCTGGTCCATGAGTGGAAAACAACTTCAAGAAGACCCTATCCTAATGAGAGGAACCCAGGAGTCAGGAAGAGGAGTGATGGTGGGTGGAGATAGAGGCCTGGAGCCCTGGCTGCAGTGGAAGTGTCTGGAAGACCAGGCAGAGAGAGGATGCACAGAGTGATAGCCAGGGTCACAGACCTGTCAGAGCTGCTGTTTGTTAGTTCAAGTCCTGCTCTGAGGTGTTCTGTGTCAGCTGTGAGTGACAGGTGAGCTGGGGGTTCTCTGCAAGGTGGGCTATGTGCACAGTTCCTGTGTGTCCAGCCCTGCTGGGGTACCTGCCCAGGGGAGCTCTGTATCCTGGGAGGGGCCTGACTATGAGAGCCCCATGGGCTGCTGGGTAGCTGCACAGGGGATCTCCATACCCTGGGAGGGACTTGAACACGAGAGCCCCGTGGGCTGTGGGGTGCTGGATGCAGCCCAGGTGAGCTCCATATCCTGGGATTGGCCTGACCACGAGAGCCCCATGGGCTGCTGGAGACCTGGTAAAGGACATCAGGACAGTCAGTGAAGCCACTGAGGATATACATCCAGTAGCTCCTATTTCCTACACCCTGCTGCTCATTCTACCATCCACCAGGCCATGGCATTCTGTATTACACTTCAATGATGCCTTCTTCTGTATTCCATTCATCTCAGAGTCACAAGAATTTTTGGCTTGTGTGTGGCAGGACACAACATTCAACACGAGCAATAATGCTGGGCCGTCCTGCCCCAATGGTTCAAAAATCCCCACACCATCATTGGGGAAATGTCCTATAAAAACCTAAACGTTCTACCTCTGTAAAAGGGAACCCTCCTTCAATATGCAGATGACATTCTGATTGCCAGGCCTACTAAAGATGCCTCGGAACTAACTAGCCAAGAAAGGATAGAAGGTGTCCAAGAAAAAGGCTCAAATATCCCAGGCTCAGGTGACTTGCCTGGGCTTCATTCTCACAGATATTTGGAGAAACGCATCCCAGGATAGGGAAGAAGCCATTTGCAGCCTTACCTCTTCTAAAACTAGAAGACAGCTTAAGGGTTCCTGGGGAGGCCAAGGTTTTCTGCATCTGGATCCCTAACTACAGTCTAATAGCTGGGTCTCTACATGAAACACTGACACGAAAAGATGATGATCCTTTTGAATAAAATCCAGAAACAGCCTTTCAAGAATGGAAAGAGCAGGCAATTCAGATCCTTGCCCAGGAACTCGCTAATTTAGCTAAACCCTTTGACCTTTACATACCCGGTCAAAGGTTAATTGCCCTTGGAGCCTTAGTGCAAAAACTGGGACCACTTGAAATGCAGCAACACAAGAATGCCCTTCAGGTATGATAAACTATGGTCACCAAGGGCTTTGCCCACCGACTCATCAGGCCAGGATACTGGGATATCTAAAAAGCTAGAAATCAGCAGCCCACAAGGCCAGCTCCCTCCTAAGGGAATAGGACCCCACGTGGTGATCCTAACCACCCATCATGTCCTGAAGTTGCAGGGGTCGCTCTGTGGACACACTGACCTCGAGTGAGGAGGCCCTCCAACTCCAACCTCCAGAGAGACAAATGGGGGCAACAGGCCCCCAAGATGACTCGTGTGACCATCACTTGACCTGGAGTTTCTCTCAGAAAACAACAAGACTGTGCCCCGAAAGAGCAGACTACTGCTTGCAGGACTTACTGCACCCAGAGGGGAGCTAATAAGCTTGGCGGGGGAAAAGTATATCACGCTTTCACCATAGAAAACCCTACAGACACCGCGGTGATGGTGGCCAATATGACCGGCTGGACTGCTGGCTACTTCTAAAGGCCGTTGACTCAGTGGACGTCATGGTCCTGGATCACCACTGACCCTGGACTGTCTGGGTGTTGCACAGGCAGGGCTCTGACACATGGTGCTGTTTGTACATTAATTCAGGGACCTGATTAAAGAAAGCACAGACTAGTGGTCAGAGCATCTAGGCTGGCAAAAAAGTCAGCCTAATGTCACCGAACAAATGTGGGGTGTGGTGAAACCTGCCACCACAGCATCGCTGTGCATCTCTTTCCTGGACCCTTAAAGGTCATTAGAATCTATAACACTTCCAATACTGGTGCTCAGGCGGACGAGAAGTGAGGCAGGAGGCTTTGGGACAATCAACCTCACCTGGAGGCTGGTGGGGAGACGTTTTGCTTCTCCCCCCAGGTATCGGGGCTGCCACCACAGCATGAAGCAGTTACAAAATAGGGGTCTGCACCCTCAACACCCGAAGAATGAGGAACGGAACAAAAAGCAGAGGAGGTGTTCATCTCTGGCAACGTTCTTTAAAAATTCCTGGGAGATAAAAAGAGAATCTGGGCAATAAAATAAAGTCTAACCTGTTTTTCCTTTGTGCTTTGTCTAATTTCACATGCTCCTAGGGTTCCGCAGGCAGAGGACCCACACCCGGCACTTCAGACCCGACTTCCTAGTGCAGAATGGCTGGGTCGACACCTCAGCTAGCGGAGTCCCACGCAGACTGCACAGCATAGAGCCTGAGCTGCAGCCAACCCAGCCCTCGAGAGCTCCATCACCTAACTCCCACTGACGCTGCTGGGATCCCTACTCAGCATCCCAGCCCACAGCCCGTGGGGGAGTGCACACTCTCACCTCTCCATTCGGTTTTCAAAATAATGTTTCCTTTGCTTCTGAACCAAACTCACTCTTGATCTGTTGGCTGCAATGACACTGGGCACGGGGACTCCTGTTGGGGTCCCCTCTGGATGATCAGTAACAGAAATTGAGAACTTTGTAACTTCATTGAACAGATGTGTGAGCCAAACTGTAGTTAACATAGAGCAGTGTATAATGCTCGGGTAAAATAAGATTCTTCTAAGACTTACATTTGATATTTCCATCACTTTACTATAAGCAAGTTCAGTGAAGACGTCTGTCTTATTTGTCAGGTCAACATTAGAGAAATGAAGTGATTTATTTCCATGGATGTACATCAAATACTCTTGGCTGAAGCTTCAATCTTGTTTAGAATGCTTTTCCATTGAAAAGGATACCTCTCTTTCAGCTCCCCCATTTCTGAGAAGTATAAAATCTTATAATTTATTATTACCAAAGGGGAAAGGTAGGAGAAGGCATAAATTAACAGTTTGGGATTAACACATACACACTGCTATGTATAAAATAGATCATCAACAAGGAACTACTGTATAGCACAGGGAACTACACTGAATATTTTGCAATAACCTAGAAGGGGAAATAATCTGAAAAAGAATCGATATTTTTATTGACATCATCTATCAATGACAGATAAAATGTAACCTAAGCAAGGCCGATGGTGAGCGCTTCTGAACCTGAAGATTTCAATCATCTAAAGTTTGGGCTCTGCCTATTTCCCAAGGCCCTTAATGGACATATGTGTAGCCGTAGCTTAGAAATTCCCCAGTTTGGGGTTCGGGGAGGCACTGATTTGGAAAAAAATCCCTGGTGTTCTCCTTCCATGCACGGGACCCTTCCTACAGCTAAAACATGCCTGTCACACCTAGAGGATGGTACACCGTTTGATCTGAAAGAGTTTGGAAAAGGCACCTCATCTCCTCATCGCCTGGTGCTCGGGTTCACCGCTCCAGCATCTTTCCTAACAATCTCCTCCCTTGGGGATATCAGCACCGTCAACATCCTTTTGCACACAGTTTGGAATTTGTCCAGAGGATGAAGCGGAAGGATGAGAAATATTTAGAGACAAGTCTTAGGTCTTCGGACAGGCACATGCCACTCTAATTTCCAATCCGGAAGACAAATTCATCAAAGGCTAGAATTGCCCACAGAAAGAGAATAGGGCTAGAGGAAATCCTGCTGTTTTGTGTCGAGTTTCCAAAAACACAAGTTGAAAAATGGAACTCAGGGGCACTAAAATTCATGAAACTGCAGAGTTGAAAATATCTATTGTTGAAAAATGTCTTGAGGTAAGTCACAGAAAAGGACTTGTAAGCAAGGGAGAGTGGCAGGAATCAGATTTGAAGAGGTAGAAAGGTCTCCCCATTAAAGCACAAGAAAAGGGGCTGAACTTCGCCAATGATGCAGTTGGCCCAAAAGGGCGTATGCATTCTTTTCTGAATATATTCAAGTAAAGGGCATTCACACTTTTTATCCAACCAAACAGGTGGGCACTGGAAATCAATACTACAAAATGTATCACTTCACATCAGTCAGAAGGGTCATCCACATAATGTGTAAACACCAGAAATGCAGGACAGGGTGAGGAGAAAAGGGAGCCCTGTGAGGCTGATAGTGGAAATGTAATCTGCCAACGGCCACTCTGGAGAAGTGTATTGTGTTTGCTAAAACATCTGAAAACTGAACTACAGAGCATAGGGCACTTGCACTCATGGGCGTATACCTTGGGAAAAACAAAAAATGACAGAAAACAGGCACTCCAACGTTTACCACCTCTCTGTTAAAAAGGGCCTCCACTTGGATATAACCTAAATGTCCCTGGAAGGATAAAATGGATAAAAGAGATGGGGTACTTATGTAGAGTGGAATATTACTCATCCAGAAATCAATGAAATAAGGCCAGTTGTAACAACTCTGGAGGAGTTACATACGATCATTCTAAGTGACACATGTCGAAAGAAAAAGACACATATCATAAGATGTCACTTAAAGGTGGAATCAAAAATGGCTACACATGAAATAAACTACAAAACAGAAACATAGTCAAATATGTAGAAAATAGACATAAGGCTGCTAAATGGGAAAGGTGGGGAATGGTGAGGTATTATCCAGGAGGTTGAAATTAGCAAAGATACCATTCCAAGTACCGAATTGAATAACTGGCAAGGCCTACACGGTACCTCAAAGAACTGCACTCAGTCCACTCAAGTCACTGGACAATAATACATATGACTCGTAAGCATCTGAGAAAGAATTTATTGTTGTCTCACAGTACATGAATCAAGTGGATGTACAGCAGCATAAAACAGAGCTTTGAAAATCAGCTGTAACCAATATAAAAATAAATTTAAAATATTTATAAAAACAGTGAGACAGACAAAAATTCTTACAACTTTTGTTGAAGGGTTACGATGTAACATGGATTGAACACATGTAGACCCACAGCAGGATGATATATAAGGCTGGAAGCTATGCACGCTAAGAGATGTTAGAGAGGCTGGGTGAGGAAATGCAGACCTTTTAAAGTAATACTGCCTGGTACCCATTCCATGGGTCCCAAATCTGCACTTTCAAGGGAATCTTCTGACAGTGAAAACATGCCTGGGAAACCGAGATGAATGTACACCGTGTGCTCAGGAGAGGTGTCTAAAATGCACCTCATTTTTGATCTCCTTGTGCTGGGGTTCGCCATTCCAGCCACATTACTAACAATCTCCCGACTTGGAGAATCAGCACCTTTAACCTCCTGTTTCACAAAGTTTGCAATTTTTGCAGAGGATAAATGGGAAGAGGAGGAACCAATGAGAGATTAGCTGTAGTAGTTTTGACAGGCACATGTCACTCTGATTTCCCATTAGGAAGAAGAATTAACCAAAGGCTCAGCCTGCCTCCCCAGAACCAGAATAGGGCCGGAATCAATCCAATGGTTTGGCGGTCAGCTCACAAAAAAAGCGAGTTGCACAATGGAGCTCAGGAGCAGACAATTCAAAGACCTGCAAAGGAATAAATGAGAACCAACGTCCAAAAATATATTCAGGTAAGGCAACGAAGAGGTTCTGAATGAGAGTCAGAATTGCAGGAAACATTTTTCAAAAGGTAGATTGTACTCACATTTAAAGCATATGAAAAGCAGCAGAATTTCTAAAATGATGCAGTTGGGCAAAAGGGTGTATGCGTTTGTTTCGTGAATATCTTCAGGAAAAAAACACATACAGAGATTTTGGCCAACCAAGCAAGAGGGAAATGCAAATCCGCACAATAAAGAAGTCTCAATTTCCACTGCTCAGAAAGTCCATCCAAAAAATGTGTACAAATCAAAAATGCAGGAGAGGCCATGGAAAACAGGGAGACTAGTCACGCTGATGGGTGGGGTATAAATATCCAAGAGCTACTCTGAAGAAGTGTATGCTGTTTCCTAAAACATCTAAAATACAAAGCCCCCGAGCAAAGGGGACTTCAACTCATGGACATATAAATTGGGAAGACTAAATATCAACAAGACACAGGCACCCCAAAGTTTAGGGCTGCTCTGCATACAAGAACCTCAACTTCGGTACACCTAAAGTATCCCAGGAAAAAGAGAAATGCATAAAGAACTTGTGGTAATTTTGTACAACGGAATATCACTCAGACGTGAAATCAATGTCATAAGGCCAGTAGCAGCATAATGAGAGGATTTAGGTATGATGATTCTAAGGGAAATTAGTCACACAGAAAAAGAATCTTATCATAAGATATCACTTACAGAGGGAATGTCAACATCACAACACATGAACTGAATTAGGAAAGAGAGCAGCGTCTCACATTTAGAAAACACTCTTATGCCTCCTTAAGGGGAAAGGAGAGGTGGGGTGATGAATAAAACCAGAGTTTGATATTAGCACAGGTACCATTCCATAAACCAAATACAGAATAGACAAGACCTACACCTTCCTCAGTGAACGGGACTCAAAACCCCTATTCCCCACAGAGGAATATATCTGATTAGTAAGAGTCTTAAAACCTATGTACTGATATGCCTCTGTTAGGGAATCAAGTGTGTCTAGACCGGCATAAACACGTCAGGGAAAATCAGCTCAACCCCATTATAAAAATGAATTTCAAAAACAAAACAAAAAACAGCGAAATTCTTACACAATTCCTTCAGGGGTTCTGATGAAACCTAGAATGACCCTATCTGCAAAGACAGCTGGATGAGACAAAAGGCTGGACACTTGGGACTGAGAGGACTGGTGAGATTGGGAGAGAAAATGCAGACCCTTTAAAGTAGTAATGCATGCCACCATTCCATGGGTCCCAAATTTCCAGGTAGAAGGGAATATCACTACAGTTATAACATGTATGGGAAACCTAGAGAATGGACACCCTGTGATGGCGAAAGGTTTCTGAAAGTCTCCTACTTTTTCCTCTCCTTGTGCTACAGTTTGGCATTCCAACTACTTTACTATCAATCTCCCAACTTAGGAGAGTCATCCCCTATAACCTCCTGGTTCGCACAGTTTGCTAATTGTGCAGAGGATGAAAGGGAAGAGGGAGAACCATTCAGAGAGTAGATGTAGGCCTTTGGACGGACACATGTCACTCTAAATTCCCGTCAGGAAGAAGAATTAACCAAAGCCTCAGCCACCCACAGGGAACCAGTATAGCCACCCCTGGAACCAGTATAGTTCCTGAAGCAAAATTGTGGATTTGCGGTCACCTCCCAATAATGGGATTTGAAAATTGGAGCTCAGGGGCAAAGCAAATCAAAAACCTGCAGAGTTATAAAGGACTACTCTCTTCCAAAAATCTGTTGAGGGAAGGCAACAAAGCGGACTTGAAAATGAGGCAGAATTGCACAAAACATATTTCAAGAGGTAAATTGGAATCACCTTTAAAGCACAGGAAAGGCATCACAACTTCGAGAATGATGCATTTGGCCAAAAACAGCGTATGACTTTTCTCCTGAATATATTCAGGAGAAAAGGCATAGGCCCTTTTTGGCCAATCAAGCAAGCGCACAATGCAAATCCACACTACAAAGAATTGTCGCTTCCCACCGGTCAAACAGGGCATCCGAAAATCTGTAAAAACTAGAAAGGCAAGATAGAGATGACAAGGGCATAAAGCAATATGATCCCAAGGGTCATGGAGGATTGTGATGACAAGCACATGGAGCATTGTGATGACAAGATTATGTATCATTTTGCTGACAAAGGCATTGTGATGACAAGGTTCATGGAGCACTGTGATGACAAGCGTCATGGAGCACTGTGATTAAAGGGTTCATGGAGCATTGGGATGACAAGGGCATGGAGCATTTTGATGACAAGCATCCCAGATCATTGTGTTGTCAGGGTTCATGGAGCATTGTCATGACAGTGGTCATGGAGCATTGTTATGACAGAGGTCATGGAGCATTGTGATGAGAACGTCATGGAGCATTGCGCTGAAAATGTTCATGGAGTATTGTGATGACAGGGGTCAAGGAGCATTGTGATGACAAGGTACTGGAGCACTGTGATGAGAAGACCATGGAGCCATGTGATGACAAGTCTCATGGAGCATTCTGATGAAAAGGGTCATGGAGCATTGTGATTACAGGGGTCTTGGAGCATTGTGATGACAAGGGCATTGAACATTGGGATGAGAATGTCATGGAGCGTTCTGATGACATGCATCATGGAGCTTTGTGATGACAAGGGCATGGAGCATTGTGATTATAGTGGTCTTGGAGCACTGTGAGGAAACGGGCATGTAACACTGTGATGAAAAAGGCATGGAGCCTTGTCATGACAGGGTTCAAGGAGCATACTGATGACAAGTGTCAGGGACCATTGTGATGACAAGGGTATTGAGCATTGTGATGACAAATGTCATGGAGCATTGTGATTAGAAGTCCATGGATAATTGTGATGACTTGCGTTATGGGGAGCTGTGATGATAAGTGTTATAGAATATTGTGATCACAAGGATTTGGAGCATTGTGATGACAGAGGTCATAGAGCATTTTGATTTCATTGGGATGACAATAGCATGAAGCATTATGATGATGCGCATTGGTGCACTGTGATGACAGCGTTCATGGAGCATTGAGATGAAAAGGGGCATGGAGCATTATGATTAGAGGAGTCTTGGATCATTGTGATGAAAAGGGCATGGAACATTGGTCTGAGATGTTTCATGGATTATTGTGATGAGAGGGGGCAAGGAACATTGTGATAACAAGGGCACGGAACACTGTGATACATGGTTCATGGAGGATTGTAATGACAAGCGCATGAAGCATTGTGAGAAGAATGGCATCGAGCATTGTGATGAAAAGCATCATGGATACTGTGATGACAAGGGCTTGGAACGATGTGATGAGAGGTTTTTGGAGCATTGTGATGACAATGGCATGGAGCATTGTGATGCCAAGTGTCATGGAGTTTTGTGATGACAAAGGTCATGGAGCATTTTGATGACAAGTGTGTGGTGAATTCTCTTGTGAAGGGCAGGGAGCATTGTGATGACAGGGTCATGGAGCAATTTGATGAAAAGTATCATGGAACATTTTGATGACAGGGGTTATGGAACATTGTGATGTCAGGAGTCATGGAACATTTTCATGATGGAGTTGTGGACCACTGTGATGACAGGGGAGTGGGTGTATTGTGATGACTAGTGAGGGAACATTTTGATATCATTTGTGAGAGAGCATTTTGATAAGAAGTGCATGGAGCATTGTGATGACAAGTTTTATGGAGCATTGTGATGACAAGGTTGTGGAGCATTGTTATGACAAGCACATGGCGCATTGTGATGACATGGGTCATGGATCCCTGTGCTGACAAAGGCATGGAGCATTGTGATGAGAAGGGTCAACGAGCATTGTGATGAAAATTTCATGGAGCATTTTGGTGACAAAGGTCACAGAGCCTTGTGATGACGAGGGCATGGACCATTGTGATGACAAAGTTCATGAAGCATTGTGATGACTGGAGTCATGGAGCTTTGTGATGACAGTGTTCATAGAGCATTGTGATGAAAAGGCAATGATCATTGTGATGACAGGGGCATGGAGCATTGGCCTGACATGTTTCATGGATTATTGTGATGACAGTGGGCATGGTGCAATGTGATGACAAAGGCATGGAGCATTGTGATGAGAAGGTCATGGAGTATTTTGAAGACAGGTCTCAGGGAGCATTGTGATGACATATGTCATGGTCCATTGCGATGACAATGGAATGGAACATTGTGATGCCAAGTGTCATGGAGGATTGTGATGACAAATGTAATGGAGCATTTTGATGACAAGGGCTTGGAGCATTGTGATGACAAGGGACATGGAGCATTGTGATGACAAGGGCATGGAGCATTGTGATGACAAGGGCCATTGAGAATTTTGATGACAAGTTCATGAAGCATTGTGATGAGAAGCACATGGAGCTTCCTATGACAGGGGTGATGGAGCATTGCGATGAAAAGTGCATAGAGAATTGTGATGACAAATCATGTAACACGGTGATGAGAACTGTCATGGAGCATAGTGATGCCAAGAACGAAGAGAATTGTGATGACAGAGGACATGGAGCATTGTGATGACCAGGGCATGGAGCATTGTGATGACCAGGGAATGGAGCATTGTGATGGCAACACCGTGGAGCATTGTGATGATGAGCGTCATGGAGCACTGTAATGACAAGGGGAATGGAGCATTGTGATGACAGTGGCCATGGAGCATTGTGATGACAAAGGTCATGGAGCACTTTGATGACAAAGGCGTAGAGCATTGTGATGAGAAGACCATGGATAATTGTGATGACGAGCATCATGGAGAACAGTAATGACAAAGGGTATGGAGCATTGTGATGACAGTGGCCATGGAGCATTGTGATGACAAGTGTCATGGAGCATTCTGATGACAAGCTTGTGGAGTATTGTGACGACAATGGCATGGAGCATTGTGATGAAAAGGACAGGGAGCATTGTGATGAAAAAGGCATGAAGCCATTTCATGAAAGGTTTCAAGGAGCATTCTGACGACAAGTGTCAGGGAACATAGTGATGACAAGTGTTTTGAGAATTGTGATGAAAAAGATCATGGAGAATTTTGACAAAAAGGACATGGAGTATTGTGATGACAGGCATCATGGAGCGTTGTGATGACAAGTGTTATGGAACATTGTGATCACAAGGGTTTGGAGAATTGTGATGAAAAAGATCATGGAGCATTTTGACGAAAAGGACATGGAGTATTGTGATGACAGGCATCATGGAGCGTTGTGATGACAAGTGTTACGGAACATTGTGATCACAAGTGTTTGGAGCATTGTGATGATAGAAGTCATGGATCATTTTGTTTTCAAGGAGCATGGAGCATTGGGATGACAAGGGCATGAAGCAATGTGATCCCAAGGTTCATGGAGGATTGTGATGACAATGGTAAGGGAGTATTGTGATGACAAGCAAATGGAGCATTTTGATGACAAGGTCATGTAGCATTTTGCTGACACAGGCATGGAGCATTGTGATGATAAGGGTCATAGAGCACTGTGATGAGAAGCATCACGGATCATTGTGATTACAGGGGTCATGGAGCATTGGGATGACAAGGTCATGGATCATTGTGATGACAACGGTTATGGAGCATTGGGCTGAAAATATTCATGGAGCATTGTGATGACTAGGGAATGGAGCACTGTGATGACAAGAGTCCCGGATCACTGTGTTTTCAGGGGTCATGGAGCGTTGTGATGACAGTGGTCAAGGAGCATTGTGATGATAGGGATTATGAAGCATTGTGATGAGAAGTTCCTGGAGAATTGGACTGAAAATGTTCAGGAAGTATTGTGAGGACAGGGGTCATGGAGCATTGTGATGACAAGGGAATGGAGCACTGTGATGAAAAGTTCCTGGAGAATTGTGATGAGAAGACCATTGTGCCTTGTAATAACATGTCTCATGCAGCATTCTGATGAAAATGGGCATGGAGTATTGTGATTACAGGGGTCTTGGGGCACTGTGATGACAAGGGCATGGAGCATTGTGATTACTGGTGTCTTGGAGCATTGTGATGAAATTGGCATGGATCATTGTTATGAAAATGGTATATAGCCTTGTCATGACAGGGTTCCAGGAGCATACTGATGACAAGTGTCAGGGAGCATTGTGATGACAAGTGTATAGAGCACTGTGATGACAAAGGTCATGGAGCACTGTGATGAGAAGACCATGCATAATTGTGATGATGAGCGTCAAGGGACATTTTGATGATAAGTGTTATGGAACATTGTGATCAAAAGGATTTGGAGCATTGTGATGAGATAGATCATCAAATATTTTGATTTCATTGTGTTGACAATAGCCTGAAGCATTATGATGATGGGCATGGTGCATTTTGATGACAGGGTTCATGGAGCATTGAGATGCAAATATGCATGGAGCATTGTGATTAGAGGGTTCATGGAGTTTTGTGATGACAATGGCATGGAGCATTGAGATGCCAAGGGTCATGGATCCTTGTGATGACAAAGGTCATGGAGCATTTTGATGACAAGGGCGTGGTACATTGTGATGAGAAGGGCAGGGAGTATTGTGATGACAGGGTTATAGAGCAATTTGATGAAAAGGGTCATGGAATATTTTGATGACAGGTGTTATGGAACATTGTGATGTCAGGGGTCATTGAGCATTTTGAGCAAAATTGTTATGGAGCATTTTGATGACAGGGGTTATGGAACATTGTGATGTCAGGGGTCATCGAACTTTGTGATGATATGTGCATGTAGCATTGCAAAACAGAAGTAATGGAATATTGTGATGACAGGGGTGAGGGAGTATTGTGATGAATAGTAATGTAACATTTTGATATCAGTGTTGAGAGAGCATTTTGAAGAGAAGTGCAAGGAGAATTGTGATGACAAGTTTTATGGAGCATTGTGGTGACAAGATTGTGGAGCACTATGATGAAAAGTGCAGGGTGCATTGTGATGACATGGGTCATGGAGCATTGTGCTGACAAGCGCATGGAGCATTGTAATGACAAGGGTCATGGAGCTTTGTGGTGAGAAAGGCATAGAGCATTGTGATGACAAGGGTCAAAGAGCATTGTGATGAAAATTTCATGGAGCATTGTGGTTAAATATGTCACAGAGACTGCTGATGACGAGGGCATGGACCATTGTGATGACAAAGGTCATGAAGCATTGTGATGAATGGAGGCATGGAGCATTGTGATGACAGGGGTCATGGACCTTTGTGATAACAAGGGCATGGAGCCTTGTGATGACAAGGGAATGGGGCATTGGTCTAATAAGTTTCATGGATTATTGTGATGAGAGTGGGCATAGAGCATTGTGATGATAAGGGCATGGAACACTGTGATACATGGGTCATGAAGGATTATAATGACAAGGTCATGGGGCATTGTGATGAGAAGGGCATAGAGCATTTTGATGACAAGTGTCATGGAGCTTTGTGATGACAAGGGCATGGAGCAATGTGATGAGAGGGTTCATGGAGCACTGTGATGTCAATGACATGGAGCATTGTTATGCCAAGGGTCATGGCGCTTTGTGATGACAAATGTCATGGAGCATTTTGATGACAAGTGCATGGTGCATTGTGATGATAAGGGCAGGGAGTATTTTGATGACAGGGTCATGCAGCAATATGATGGAAAATGTATTGGAACATTTTGATGACAGGGGTTATAGAATATTGTGATGTCAGGGGTCATGGAACATTGTGATGATAAAGGGATGTAGCATTGTGATGACAGGGGTCATGGGACATTGTGATTACAGTAGTGAGGGAGTATTGTGACAACTAGTGATGGAACACTGTGATATCTCTGGTGAGAGAGCATTTTGAAGAGAAGTGTATGGCGCTTTGTGATTACAAGGTTTATGGAGCATTGCAATGACAATTTTCTGGACCGTTGTGATGAAAAGCAAATGGCACATTGTGATGACAAGGGTCATGGAACATTTTTCAGACAAAGTCATGGAGCATTTTGATGAAAATGGTCACGGAGCATTGTGATGAAAACGGAATGGGGAATTGTGATGAAAAAGGCATGGAGCCTTTTTGTGGCAGGGTTCAAAGAGCATTCTGATGACAAGTGTCAGGGAGCATTGTGATGACAAGTGTACTGAGCATTGTGATAACAAATGTCATGGAGCACTGTGATGAAAAGGGCATGGAATTTTGTGATGACAGGCATCATGGAACATTGTGATGACAAGTGTTATGGAACACTGGGATCACAAGTGTTTGGAGCATTGTGATGACAGAGGTCATGGATCATTTTGATTTCAAGGAGCATGGAGCATTGTGATGACAAGGGCATGAAGCAATGTGCTCTCAAGGTTCATGGAGGATTGTGATGACAATGGAAATGGAGTATTGTGATGACAAGCGCATAGAGCATTGTAATGACAAGGTCATGTAGCATTTTGCTGACAAAGTCATGGAGCATTGTGATGACAGGTGTCATGGAGCACTGTGATGAAAAGGCCATGGAACATCGTGATGGCAGGGATCTTGGAGCATTGTTATGACAGGGGTAATGGAGCATTGTGACCGCAAGGGCATGGAGCATTGTGATGAGAAGGCCATGGAGCATTCTGATGACATGTGTCATGGAGCTATGTGATGACAAGGACAGGGAGCAATGTGATTAGAGTGTTCATGGAGGATTGTGATGACAATGACATGGAGCATTGTGATGCCAAGGGTCATGGATCTTTGTGATGACAAAGGTCATGGAGGATTTTGATGACAAGGGCGTTGTGCATTGCGATGAGAAGGGCAGGGAGCATTGTGATGACAGGGTCATGGAGCAATTTGATGAAAAGGGTCATGGAACATTTTGATGACAGGGGTTATGGAACATTGTGATGTCAGGGGTCATCGAACATTGTGATGATAAGTGCATGTAGCATTGTGATGACAGCGGTCATGGAACATTGTGATAACAGGGGTGAGTGAGTATTGTGACGAATAGTGATGTAACATTGTGATATCTGTGGTGAGAGAGCATTTTGATGAGAAGTGCATGGAGCATTGTGATGACAAGGTTTATGGAGCATTGTGATGACAAGCTTGTGGAGCACTGTGATGACAAGCGCATGGTGCATTATGATGACATGTGTCATGGAGCATCGTGCTGACAAGCGCATGGAGCATTGTGATGACAAGGGTCACGTAGCATTGCGCTGAGAAAGGCATAGAGCATTGTGATGACAAGGATCAAAAGCACTGTGATGTAAAGATCTTGGAGCATTGTGATTACAAGGGTCATGGTGCATTGTGATGACAAGGGCATGGAGAATTGGTCTAATAATTTTCATGGATTATTGCGATGACTGTTGGAATGGAGCATTGTGGTGACAAGGGCATGGAGCATTGTGATGACCAGGTCATGCAGTATTGTGAAGAGAGGTATCAGGGAGCATTGTGATAACATATGTAATGGCCCATTGTGATGACAATCGCATGGAGCATTGTGATGCCAGGTGTCATGGAGGATTCTGATGACAAAGGTATTGGTGCATTGTGCTGACAGTGGCTTGGAGCATTGAGATGACAAGGTCTGGGAGCATTGTGCTGAAAAGTGCATGGAGAATTGTGATGACAAGGGTCATGGAACATTCTCATGATAAGCTTGTGGAGTTTTTTGCTGACAGTGGCGTAGAGCATTGTGATGAAAACGGCATGGGGCATTGTGTTGAAAAAGTAATGTAGCGTTTTCGTGACAGGGTTCAAGGAGCATTTTGGCGACAAGTGTCAGGGAGCATTGTGATGACATGTGTATTGAGAACTTTGATGACAAAGGTCATGGAGCATTGTGATGAAAAGTGCATGCATTATTGTGATGACAGGCATCATGGAGCGTTGTGATGACAAGTATTATGGAGCGTTGTGATGACAAGTATTATGGAACATTGTGATCACAAGTGTTTGGAGCATTGTGATGACAGAGGTCAAGGATCATTTTGATTTCAAGGAGCATGGAGCATTGTGATGACAAGGGCATGTGGCAATGTGATCCCAAGGTTCATGGAGGATTGTGATGACAATGGTAATGGAGTATTGTGATGACAAGCGCATAGAGCATGGTAATGACAAAGTCATGTAGCATTTTGCTGACAAAGGCATGGAACATTGTGATGACAGGTGTCATGGAGCACTGTGATGACAAGCGTCACGGAGCATTGTGAATACAGGGGTCATGGAGCATTGGGATGACAAGGGCATGGAGCATTATGATGACTGGTGTCATGGAACACTGTGATGAAAAGCGTCACGGAGCATTGTGAATACAGGGGTCATGGAGCATTGGGATGACAAGGGCATGGATCATTGTGATGACAAGGGTCATGGAGCATTGGGCTGAAAATGTTCATGGAGTATTGTGATGACAGGGGTCATGGAGCATTGTGATGACAGAGGTCATGGAGAATATTGATTTCCTTGTGCTGAAAATAGCCGGAAGCATCATGATGATGGGCATGGTGCATTGAGATGACAGGTTTCATGGAGCATTGAGATGAAAAGGGGCATGGAGCATTGTGATTACTGGGATCTTGGAGCACAGTGATGACAAGGGAATGGAGCATTTTGATGAGAAAGACATGGAACATTCTGATGGCATGTGTCATGGAGCTTTGTGATGACAAGGGCATGGAGCATTGTGATTACAGGGGTCTTGAAGCATTGTGATGACAAGTGTCATGGAGCCTTGTGATGACAAGGCCGTGGAATATTGTGATGGCAGGGGTCATGGAGCATTGTTATGACAGGCGTAATGGAGCATTGTGATGAGAAGGGCATGGAGCATTGTGATTACAAGGTTTATGGAGCATTACCATGACAAATTTTTGGATTGTTTTGATGAAAATCACGTAGCACACTGTGATGACAAGGGTCATGGAGCATTTTTCTGACAAACGCATGGAGCATTTTGATGACAAGGGTCACGGAGCATTGTGATGAAAAGTTCATGGAGCATTGTGGTTATAAAGGTCACAGAGCCTTGTGATGACGCGGGCATGGACCATTGTGATGACAAACGTTATGAATCATTGTGATGACTGGAGTCACGGAGCATTGTGATGACAGGGGTCATGGAGGATTGTGATAACAAGGGCATGGAGCACTGTGATGACAAGGGCATGGAACATTGGTCTAATAAATTTCATGGATTATTGTGATGACAGTTGGAATGGCACATTGTGATGACAAGGGCATGGAGCCTGCTGATGACCAGGTCATGCAGTATTGTGAACACAGGTGTCAGGTAGCATTGTGATGACATATGTAATGGCCCATTGTGATGACAATGGCATGGAGCATTGTGATGCCAAGTGTCATGGAGGATTCTGTTGACAAAGGAAATGGAGCATTCTGATGACAAGTGTCAGGGAGCATTGTGCTGACAAGTGCATGGAGAATTGTGATGACAAGGGTCATGGAGCATTCTGATGACAAGCTTGTGGAGTATTTTGATGACAATGGCATGGAGCATTGTGAAGAAAACGGCATGGGGCATTGTGTTGAAAGAGGCATGGAGCCTTTTCGTGACAGGTTTCAAGGAGCATTCTGATGACAAGTGTCAGGGAGCATTTTGATGACAAGTGTATTGAGCATTGTGATGACAAAGGTCAGGGAGCATTGTGATGACAAGTCATGGAGCATTTTGATGACAAGGGCATGGTGCATTGTGATGAGAAGTTCAGGGAGAATTTTGATGACCGGGTCATGCAGCAATTTGATGAAAATTGTAATGGAACATTTTGATGCCAGGGGTTATAGAACATTGTAATGTCAGGGGTCTTGCAGCTTTGGGATGAAACGGATCATGGAGGATTTTGATGGCAGTTGTCATGGAACATTGTGATGATAAGGGGATGTAGAAGTGTGATGACAGTGTCATGGATCATTGTGATTACAGCGGTGAGGGAGTATTATGATGACTAGTGATGGAACACTGTGATATCTCTTCTGAGAGAGCATTTTTATGAGAAGGGCATGGAGCATTGTGATTACAAGGTTTATGGAGCATTGCAATGACAAGGTTGTGGACCGTTGTGATGAAATGTGCGTGGCATATTGTGAAGACAATGGTCATTGAGTATTGTTCTGACAAAGACATGGAGGATTGTCATGGCAAGTATCACAGAGAATTGTGATGAAAAGTTCATGGAGCATTGTGGTTACAAAGGTCACAGAGCTTTGTGATGACGTGGGCATGGACCACAGTGATGACAAACGTTATAAAGCATTGAGATGCCTGGAGTCACGGAGCATTGTGATGACAGGGGTCATGGAGCATTGTAATGACATGTGTCATGGAGCATTGTGCTGACAAGCGCATGGAGCATTGTGATGACAAGGGTCATGGAGCATTGTGCTGAGAAAGGCATAGAGCATTGTGATGACAAGGGTCAAAGAGCATTGTGATGAATAGTTCATGGAACATTGTGCTTAAAAAGGTCACAGAGACTGTTGATGACGAGGGCATGGAAAACTGTGATGCCAAAGGTCATGAAGCATTGGGATGACTGGAGTTATGGAGCAGTGTGATGACAGGGGTCATGGACATTTGTGATAACAAGGGCATGGAGCATTGTGATGACAAGGGACTGGAGCATTTGTCTAATAAGTTTCATGGATTATTGCGATGACAGTTGGAATGGTGCATTGTGATGACAAGGGCATGGAGCATTGTGATGACCTGGTCTTGCAGTACTGTGAAGACAAGTGTCAGGGAGCATTGTGATGACATATGTAATGGCCCATTGGGATGACAATGGCATGGAGCATTGTGATGCCAAGTGTCATGGAGGATTCTGATGACAAAGGTACTGGAGCATTGTGATCACAATGGCTTAGAGCATTGTGATGACTAGGGTCAGGGATCATTGTGCTGACAAGTGCATGGAGAATTGTGATGATAAGTGTCATGGAGCATTCTGATGACAAGCTTGTGGAGTATTTTGATGACAATGGCACGGAGCATTGTGATGAAAACGGCATGGGACATTGTGATGAAAAAGGCATGTAGCCTTTTCGTGACAGGGTTTAAGGAGCATTCTGATGACAAGTGTCAGGGAGCATTGTGATGACAAGTGTATTGAGAATTGTGATGACAAAGGTCATGGAGCATTGTGATGAAAAGGGCATGGAGTATTGTGATGACAGGCATCATGGAGCGTTGTGATGACAAGTGTTATGGAACACTGTGATCACAAGTGTTTGGAGCATTGTGATGACAGAGGTCATGGATCATTTTGATTTCAAGGAGCATGGAGCATTGTGATGACAAGGGCATGAAGCAATGTGATCCCAAGATTCATGGAGGATTGTGATGACAATGGAAATGGAGTATTGTGATGACAAGCGCATAGAGCATTGTAATGACAAGGTCATGTAGCATTTTGCTGACAAAGGCATGGAGCATTGTGATGACATTTGTCATGGAGCACAGTGATGACAAGCGTCACGGAGCTTTGTGAATACAGGGGTCATGGAGCATAGGGATGACAAGGACATGGATCATTGTGATGACAAGGGTCATGGAACATTGGGCTGAAAATGTTCATGGAGTATTGTGAAGACAGGGGCTATGGAGCATTGTGATGACTAGGGAATGGAACATTTTGATGACAAGAGTGCCGAATCATTGTGTTGTCATGTGTCATGGAGTGTTGTGATGACAGTGGTCATGGAGCATTGTGATGATATTGGCCATGGAGCTTTGTGATGAGAAGACCGTGGGTAATTGTGATGTCGAGCATCATGGAGCACTGTAATGACAAGGGGCATGAAGCATTGTGATGACAGGTGTCAGGGAGCATTGTGATGACATGGGTCATGGAGCATTGTGATGACAAGGGCATGGAGCATTGTGATGACAAGTGCATGGAGCATTGTGAAGACAAGTGCATGGAGCATTGCAATGTCAAGTGGATGGAGAATTGTGATGACAAGAGCATGTAACATATTGCTGAGAAATGTCATATAGCATTGTGATGACGTGGACGTGGAGAAATGTGATGACAAGGGACATGGAGCATTGTGATAACCAGGGCATGGTGCATTGTGATGACATGGGTCATGGAGCATTATTATGAGAACGGCCATGGTGCATTCTGACATAAGATATCACTTATGAAGGGAATGTAAACATGGCTACATATGAACTGAATTAGGGAAGAGAACAGAGTCTCAGATTTAGAAAACACTGTAACGCTTCCTTAAGGGGAAAGAGCGGTGGGGAGATGCACAAAACATAAGTTTGATATTAGCACAGGTACCATTCCATAGTCCAAAAACAAAAGAGACAAGCCCTACTCCTTCCTCAGTGAATGGAACTCAACAACCCTACTACACGCAGAGAAACATATCTGACTAGTAAGAATTTTAAAACCTATGTATTGATATGTCTCCGTAAGGGAAACAAGTGTGTCTAGAACGACATAAACATGGCTCAAGCCCAATATAAAACTGAATTTCAAAACAAAACATAAAAACAGTAAAATTCTTACACAATACCTTCAGGGGTTCTGGTGAAATTTGGAATGACCCTATCTACAATGACAGCTGGATGTGGCATAAGGCTGGTCACTTGGGACTGAGAGCATTGGTGAGATTGGGTGAAAAAATGCAGACCCTTTAAAGCAATAATGCCTGCCACCCTTTCCATGGTTCCCATCTCTCCAGGTAGAAGGGAATATCACTACAGTTATAACGTGTATGGGAACCTAGAGAATGGAAACCATCTGATGGTGAAAGGTTTCTAAAACTCTACTACTTTTTTCTCTCCTTGTGCTCCAGTTTGACATTCCAACTGCTTTACTATCAATCTCCCAACTTTGAAAGTCAGCCCCTATAACATCCTGGTTCACACAGTTGGCAAATTGTGCAGAGGATATAAGGGAAGAGAGAGAACCAATGAGAGAGTAGCTGTAGGCATTTGGACAGCCACATGTCACTATAATTTCCCGTCACAAAGAGGAATTAACCAACATCTCAACCTGCCCCCTCAGAATCATTATAAGTCCAGAAGCAAAACTGTTGATTTGCGGTTAGCTCACAAAAACGCGAGTTGAAAAATGGAGCTCAGGGCCACAGCAATTCACTAACATGCAGAGTTATAAAGGACTACTCTCTTCCAAAAATCTGTTGAGAGAAAGCCACGAGGCGGAAGGGAAAATGAGGCAGAATGGCATGAAACAGATTTCAAGAGGTACAATGGAATCACCTTTAAACACAGGAAAAGCATTACAACTTCGAAAATTATGGAAATGGCCATAAAGGGCATATGGGTTTTCACGTGAATATATACAGGAGAAAACGCATATGCCCTTTTTGGACAAGCAAGAAAGTGGGCAAAGCAAATCAGCACTACAAAGAAGTATCACATCCTACCGGTCAAAAGGGACATTCGCAAAATGTGTAAAAAACAGAAAGGCAAGACAGGCCCTGGAAAACAGGGAGCATGGTTATGCTGATGGGTGGGATGTAAATTGCCAACTGCCTATCTGGAGGAGAGCATTGTGTTAACTAAAACAGGTAAACAACAGAGGTACAGAGCCAAGGGCACTTCCAGTCTAGGGAATATACCTTGGGAAAACTGAAAATCAATAAGACAGAGCCACCACAAAGTTTAGGGCTGCACTGCTTACAAGAAGCTCATTTGGGTGCACCTTAAATATCCCTGAAAGATAAAAATGGTACAAAAATTTGAGGTACTTACGTCTGATGAAATATCCCTCAGCCATGAAATCAACGTCATAAGACCAGTAGCAGCAAAATGAGTGGATTCAGGTACGATGATTCTAAGTGAAATAAGTCACACAGAAAAAGAAACTTATCATAAGATATCACTTATAGATATCCTGTAAACATGGCTACACATGAACTGAGTTAGGAAAGAGGACAGAGTCTCACATTTAGAAAACACTCTGATGCCTGCATAAAGGGGAAGGAGAGCTGGGGTGATGCATAAAACCAGAGTTTAATATTAGAACAAGTACCATTCCAAAAACCTAATAGGGAATAGCAAGACCTACAACTTCCTCAGTGAACGGGATGCAACAACACATATTACGTGCAGAGGAATATATCTGACTAATAAGAATCTTAAAACCTATGTATTGATATGTCTCCATAAGGGAATCAAGTGTGTCTAGACTGGCATAAACATGGCAGCGAGAATCAGATCAAACCCACTATAAAAATGAATTTCAAAAACAAAACAAAAAAACAGGGACATTCTTTACAATTCCTTCAGGTTCTCTGATGAAACGTGGAATAACCCTGTCTACAATGACAGCTGGATGTGGCATAAGGCTGGACAAATGGGACTGAGAGGATTGGTGAGATTGGGTAAGAAAATGCAGACCCTTTAAAGAAATAATGCATGGCAACCATTCCATGGGTCCCATGTCTCCAGGTTGAAGGGAATATTACTACAGCTATAACATGTACGGGAAACCTAGAGAATGGACACACTGTGAATAAGAAATGTCTCTAAAACTCAACGAATAGTCCCTATCCTGGTGCTCCGGTTTGACATTCCAACTGCTTTACTATCAATCTCCCAACTTGGAGAGACAGCACCTATAAACTCCTGGTTGGCACAGGTTACCAATTTGGCAGAAGATGAAAGGGAAGAGGGAGAAACAATGAGAGAGTAGATGTTAGGCATTTGGACGGGCATATGTCACTCTTTTATCCCGGGAGCAAGGAGAATTAACCAATATCTCGGCCACACACCTGGAAGGAGTATAGGTCCTGAACCAAAATTTTGGACTCGCGTTCAGCTCACAAAAAAACAACTTAAAAAATGGAGCTCAGGGGCACAGAAATTCACAAACTGGCAGACAACTAAATGGCAACTATCGTCCAAAAATCTGTTGAAGGAAGGCAACGAGGTGGACTTGAAAGCGAGGCAGAATAGCAGCAAACAGATTTCAAGAGGTACGTTGGAATCGCCTTTAAAGCACAGGAAGACGGGCAAAACTTCGACAATGATGCACTTGGCCAAAAACGGCGTATGCGTTTTCTCCTGAATATATTCAGGAGAAAACGCATATGCCCTTTTTGGCCAAGCAAGCAAGCGGGCAGTGCAAATCTGCACTACAAAGAAGTGTCACTTCCCACCGGTCAAAAGGGACATCCACAAAATGGGTAAAAACCAGCAAGGCAAGACAGGGCCTGGAGAACAGGGAGCCTTGTTATGCTGATGGGCAGGATGTAAATTGCCAACTGCCTCTCTGGAAGAGTGCATTGTGTTCCCTAAAACAAGTAAACAACAGAGATACTGAGCCAAGGGCACTTCCAGTCTAGGGGATATACCTTGGGAAAAGTGAAAAGCAATAAGACAGAGCCACCCCAAAATTTAGGGCTGCAGTGCTTACAAGAACCTCAACTTGGGTACACCTTAAATATCCCAGGAAATATAAAAATGGTTCAAAAAATGGTGGTACTTACGTACGATGGAATATCCCTCAGCCATGAAATCAATGTCATAAGACCAGTAGCAGCAAAATGAGTGGATTCAGGTACGATGATTCTAAGTGAAATAAGTCACACAGAAAAAGAAACTTATCATAAGATATAACTTATGATGGTCCTGTAAACATGGCTACACATGAACTGAGTTAGGAAAGATTACAGAGTAACTAATCTTATCATAAGATATCACTCATAGCGGGAATGTACACATGACTACACATGAACTGAATGACAAACACAACAGAGTCACACATTTAGGAAACATCTTTTGCCTGCTTAAGAGGAAAGCCGAGGCGGGGTGATGCATAAAACCACAGTTTTAAATTAGCACAGATACAGTTATATAAACCATGTATGTAATAGACAACACCTACTCCCGGCACAATGAACTGGACTCAACACCCCCTATTCATTGCACAGGAATATGTCTGACTCTATGTATTTTAAAACATATGTATTCTCATGTCTCCATAAAGGAATCATGTGTGTGTATAACGGCATGAACACAGCACTGAAATTCAGTTAAACCCACTTATAAAAATAAATTTCAAAATCAAAATGCAAAAACAGAGAGAAAGTCTTAAAAATTACGTTCAGGGCCTGTGATGCAAGCTAGCTTGACCACCTTTACACCCACAGCTGGATGAGACATAAGACTGGACACTTGGGGCTGACAAGATTTCTGAGGTTGTGTGAACAAAAGAACACCACTTAGGGCTTCCCTTGTGGTGCAGTGGTTGAGTGTCCCCCTGCCGATGCAGGGGACAAGGGTTTGTGCCCCGGTCCGGGAAAATCCCACATGCCGCGGAATGGCTGGGCCCATGAGCCATGTCCGCTGAGCCTGAGCCTGCGCGTCCGGAGCCTGTGCTCCGCAACGGGAGAGGCCACAGCAGTGAGACGCCCGCGTACCGCAAAAAAAAAAAAAAAAAAAAGAACACCACTTAGAGCAATACTGTGTGCTACCCATTCTAGTGGTCCCAACTCTCCAGCTTTAAGGGAATCTTCCTACAGGTAAAACATGCATGGGAAACCCAGTGGATGGTACACTGTGTAATTGGGAAAGTTTTCTAAAAGGTACCTCATTTTTCCTTTTGTCGTGCTCAGCTTCACCATTCCATCTGCATTACTAAAAATCTCCCCACTTGGAGTGTCAGTGCCTTTACCCTCCAGTTATGCACAGTTTGCAAATTGTGCAGAGGATGAACAGGAAGAGGGGGAATAAATGAGAGATTAGCTGTAGGTGTTTGGATGGGCACATGTCACTCTAGTTTCCCAATAGGAAGAATAATTAACCAAAGGCTCAGCCTGAAGCCCTGGAACCAGAGTAGGGCCTAAAGCCATCCTGCGGTATTGCAGCCAGCTCACAAAGAGGCGAGTTGAAAAATGGAAATCAGGGGCACAGCAATTCACAAACTTGCAGAGTTATAAAGGACAACTAACATCCAGAAATATATTGAGGAAAGGCAGTGAAGAGGATTTGAATGCAAGGCAGAACTGAAGGAAACAGATTTCAAGAGGTAGATTGGAGTCATCTTTAAAGCACATGAAAAGTGACAGAATTTCGACAATGTTGCCCTGGGCTGAAAAGGGACTATGTGTATTTTCCTGAATATGTTCGGGAAAAAGTGCATATGCCCTTTTTGGGAGAGCAAGCCATCAGGCATTGCAAATCCACACTACATAGAAGTGTCCCTTACCTCCAGTCAAAAGGGCCATCCACAAATAGTGTAAAAGCCACAAATGCAGGACAGGCCATGGAGAAAAGGGAGTCTGGTTACGCCAATGGACAGGATGTAAATTGCCAACAGCCTCTCTGAAGATCTGTATGTTGTTTTCTAAAACAGAGCTACAGAGCATAGCACACTTCCACTCATGGGCGTGTATTTTGGGAAAACTAAAAATCCACAACACACAGCCAGCCCAAACTTTAGGGCTGCTCTGTTTACAAGAACCTCGACTTCAGTACACTTTAAATATCCCAGGAAAAGAAAAAAAATAGATATAGATGTTGTGGTACTTATATACAATGGAATGTCACTCAGACATAAAAGCAATGTCATAAGGCCAATAGCAGCTTAATGAGTGGCTTTAGGTACGATGATGCTAAGTGAAATGAGCCACAAAGAAAAAGAAACTTATTGTAATATATCACTTATAGAGGAAATGTAAACATGGCTACACATGAACTGAATTTCAAAAGAGAACAGAGTTACACATTTAGAAAACACACTTATGCCTCCTTAAGGGGAAAGGTGATGTGGGGTGATGTGTAAATGCAGAGTTTGAAATGAGCACAGATCCCATTCCATATACCAAATATGTAATAGACAAGACCTACTCCTTTCTCAATGAACTGGACAAAAAACACCCTATTCACTGAAGAGGAATATATCTGACTGGTAATAACCTTGAAACGTATGTATTTATTTGTCTCCATAATGGAATCAAGTGTATGTAGATTGGCATAAACACAGATCAATGGAACAGGACAGGAAGCCCAGAGATAAACCTACATACCTATGGCAATCTCATCTATGACAAAGGAGCTAAGGATATACAATGGAGTAAAGACACTCTCTTCAGTAATTGGTGCTGGGAAAACTGGACCCCTACACATAAAAGAATGAAATTAGAACACTCCATAACACCATACACAAAAATAAACTCTAAATTGATTAGAGATCTAAATATAAGACCAGACACTATAAAACACTTAGAGGAAACCATAGGCAGAACACTCTATGACATAAATCACAGCAAGATCCTTTTTGACCCACCTCCTAGAGAAATGGAAATAAAAACAGAAATCAGCAAATGGGACCTAATGAAACTTAAAAGCTTTTACACAGTACAGGAAAACATAAACAAGATGCAAAAACAACCCTCAGAATGGGAGAAAATATTTTCAAATGAAGCAATTGACAAAGGATTAATCTCCAAACTTTACAAGCACCTCATGTAGCTCAATATCACAAAAACAAACAACCCAATCCAAAAACGGGCAGAAGACCTAAATAGACATTTCTCCAAAGAAGATATACAGATTACCAAGAAACACATGAAAGAATGCTGAACATCACTAATCATTAGAGAAATGCAAATCAAAACTACCGTGAGGTATCACCTCACAGCAGTCAGAGTGGCAATCATCAAAAAAATCTACAAAACAATAAATGCTGGAGAGGACTTTATTGGAGAAAATGGAACACACTTGCACTGTGGGTGGGAATGTAATTTGATATGAGCACTAGGGAGAACAGTACGGAGGTTCCTTTAAATAACTAACAGTAGAAGTACCATACAACACAACAATCCAACTACTGGGCATTTGCCTTGCGAAAACCATAATTCAAAAAGAGTTATGTACAAAAATGTTCATTGCAGCTCTATTTGCGTTAGCCAGGACATGGAAGCAACCTAAGTGTCCATCGACAGATGAATGGATAAAGAAGATCTGGCACATATATACCATCAAATATTACTCAACCATAAAAAGAAGCAAAACTGAGTTATTTGTACTGAGGTGGATGGACTTAGAATCTGTCCTACACAGTGAAGTAAGTCTGAAAGGGAAAAACAAATACTGTATGTTAACAGAGATATATGGAATCTAATGAAGAAAAAAAAAGATTTTGAAGAACATAGTGGCAGGACAGGATTAAGGACACAGACATAGAGAAAGGACTTGAGGACACCGGAAGGGGGATGGGTAAGCTGGGACGAAGTGAGAGAGTGGCATGGACATAAATACATTACCAAATGTAACACCGATAGTTACTGGGAAGCAGCCACATAGAACAGGGAGATCAGCTCGGTGCTTTGTGACCACATAAAGGGGTGGGATATGGAGTGTGGGAGGGAGATGCAAGAGGGAGGGGATCTGGTGATATTTGTATATGTATAGCTGATTCACTTTGTTATACGGCAGAAACGAACACTCCATTGTAAAGCAATTATACTCCAATAAATGTGTAAAAGGAAAAAAAAAAGGAAAGAAAGCCCAAGGATAAACCTACACACCTATGTTCAACTAATGTATGACAAAGGAGGCAAGACTATACAATGGAGATAAGACAGTCTCTTCAATCATTGTTGCTGGGAAATATGGAGAGCTACATTTAAAAGAATGAAATTAGAAGACTCCCCAACACCATACATAAAAATATATTCAAAATGGATTAGAGACCTTAATGTAAGACCAGACAGTATAAAACTCTGAGAGGAAAACTTACGAAGGATACTCTGATGTAAATCACAGCAAGATCTTTTTTGATCCACCTCCTATAGTAATGAAATAAAAAAGAAAACTAAACAGATGGGACCTAATGAAACGTAAAAGCTTTTGCAAAGCAAAGGAAACTACAAACAAGACGAAAAGACAACCCTCAGAATGGCAGAAAATATTTGCAAACAAATCAATGGACAAATGATTAATCTCCAATATATATAAACAGCTCATGCAGCTCAATATTAATAAAACAAACAATCCAATACAAAAATGGAAGATCTAAATAGACATTTCTTCCAAGAAGACATAGAGATGGCCAGTACGCACATGAAAATCTGCTGAACATCACTAATTATTAGAGAAATGGAAATCGAAACTACAATGAGGTATCACGTCACACCTGTTAGAATGGGCATCACCAGAAAATCTACAAACAACAAATGCTGGAGAGGGTGTGGAGAAAAGGCACCTTATTCCACTATTGGTGGGAATGTAAATCGATACAGTCTCTATGGAGAACAGTATGGAGGTTCCTTAAAAAACTAAAAATAGAATTATCATATAATCCAGCAATCCCACTACTGGGCATATACCCAGAGAAAACCATAAATCAAAAAGACACATTCACCACAATGTTCACTGCAGCACTATTTACAATAGACAGGTAATGAAAGCAACCTAAGTGCCCACAGACAGACGAATGGATAAAGACGTGGTACATATATACAACGGAATATTACTCAGACATACATAGGAGTGAAATTGGGTCATTTGTAGAGAACTTGATGGATATAGAGACTGTCATACAGAGTGAAGTAAGTCAGAAAGAGAAAAACAAATATTGTATATTAATGCATATATGTGGAACCTAGAAAAATGGTACAGATGAACCAGAGTGCAGGGCAGAGAGAGAGATACAGATGTAAAGAACAAACATATGGACACCAAGGAGGGAACGCCATGTGAGGGTGGTGGTGGGATGAATTGGGAGACTGGGATTCACATGTGCACACTTATATGTATGAAATAGATATCTAATAAGAACTTGCTGTATAAAAGAAATAAATTTGGGCTTCCCTGGTGGCGCAGTGGTTGAGAGTCCGCCTGCCGATGCAGGGGACGCGGGTTCGTGCCCCGGTCCGGGAGGATCCCACATGCCGCGGAGCGGCTGGGCCCGTGAGCCATGGCCGCTGAGCCTGCGCGTCCGGAGCCTGTGCTCCGCAACGGGAGAGGCCACAACAGTGAGAGGCTCGCGTACCACAAAAAAAAAATATATATATATATATATAAATTTTAAAAAAAACTAAATAAATAACATTTAATAAAATAAAACAGAAAAAATGTTTTTCCCTTCACATAGACGTCTTTATATTAATGCATCATTTCCATGTATATATCTCCAAATTAAAAAAAAAAAGAGGAATAAATAAAATCTAACTTGAACCAAAAAGAAAAATAAAACAAACAAACAGAACTCACCAGTTATAGAGAGGATAATCATATCAGGGCACTTGCTCCAGTGGTAAAAAATTCTTAAGTTGGTCAGAGGTGGGGAATCGTCTCCCATGCAGTCAGCAGTGCTCCCCCCCACAAGGAGCATCCTCATTTCAAAGCTGGGGGAATGTGTCGAGGCATCTGTGAGTAAATGTGAGCTGAGCCCAAGTCCTGCTGCAGCTGAACTCTTCCCACTCGTTCCAGGTAAAACAACTGAATATGTACAAGCACTTGCAAGCCTAGAGGAAGTGCTGTGGAGCCACACTAGCAAGAGCACGCAGGCCGACTTGGTGCCTGCAGGCCAGCCAGGATGGTCCTGGCCCCAGATGCTCTTCTGGAATCTTTCCATTTCCCTGCCTGAGATCCCCTCCTGCCACGGCCCCACTACTTTTTTACTTCCTCACCTCTGACTGGGGAGAAATTCCAGTGGCAGGTATGGGTGACACATTCTCTTCTTTAGCAGGTGGCAGCCTGGCAACTCCTGCAGAAAGTCCAGCAGAGCCCAAATCACACTGGGCCACCCACAAAGCCACGGCCCCTCACTCCCTCCCACCACCCCAGCCCCGAAACTGCTGACGGGGCAGAGAATATGGCGTCAGGCACAGCTACAGGGGCTCTTGCTGACTGGAGAGGTGTTTATATTGACCTCAACCCAGGCACACCTGTGGGGGGGGTTGGCAGGCAGTGTCAGGCTGCCCAAAACAGCCAATCCTCACCCCTCAGGGACTCACAGTGGCAGAAAATGAACCTTGCTAAACGGGTCAGTCCCAAGGAACAGGTGTGGGCTCTTGAGAGTCAGGCTAGACAAGGGGCTGCAGCTGCGGCTTGTTTTCTTATCATTATATCTGGTCCATGAGTGGCAAACAACTTCAAGAAGACCCTATCCTAATGAGAGGAACCCAGGAGTCAGAGAGAGGAGTGATGGTGGGTGGAGACAGAGGCCTGGAGCCCTGGCTGCAGTGGAAGTGTCTGGAAGACCAGGCAGAGAGAGGCTGCACAGAGTGATAGCCAGGGTCACAGACCTGTCAGAGCTGCTGTTTGTTAGTTCAAGTCCTGCTCTGAGGTGTTCTGTGTCAGCTGTGAGCGACAGGTGAGCTGGGGGTTCTCTGCAAGGTGGGCTATGTGCACAGTTCCTGTGTGTCCAGCCCTGCTGGGGTACCTGCCCAGGGGAGTTCCGTATCCTGGGAAGGGCCTGACTATGAGATCCCCATGGGCTGCTGAGTAGCTGCACAGGTGAGCTCCATACCCTGGGAGGGACTTGAACACGAGAGCCCCGTGGGCTGTGGGGTGTGGGATGCAGCCCAGGTGAGCCCCATATCCTGGGATTGGCCTGACCACGAGAGCCCCATGGGCTGCTGGAGACCTGGTAAAGGATATCAGGACAGTCAGTGAAGCCACCGAGGATATACATCCAGTAGCTCCTATTTCCTACACCCTGCTGCTCATTCTACCATCCACCAGGCCATGGCATTCTGTATTACACTTCAATGATGCCTTCTTCTGTATTGCATTCATCTCAGAGTCACAAGAATTTTTGGCTTGTGAGTGGCAGGACACAACATGCAACACAAGCAATAATGCTGGGCCGTCCTGCACCAATGGTTCAAAAATCCCCACACCATCATTTGGGAAATGACCTCTAAAGACCTAAAAGTTCTACCTCTGTAAAAGGGAACCCTCCTTCAATATGCAGATGACATTCTGATCGCCATGCCTACTAAAGACGCCTCTGAACTACCTAGCCAAGAAAGGATAGAAGGTGTCCAAGAAAAAGGCTCAAATATCCCAGGCTCAGGTGACATGCCTGGGCTTCATTCTCACAGATATTCGGAGAAACGCATCCCAGGATAGGAAAGAAGCCATTTGCAGCCTTACCTCTTCTAAAACTAGAAGACAGCTTAGGGGTTCCTGGGGAGGCCGAGGTTTTCTGCATCTGGATCCCTAACTACAGTCTAATAGCTGGGCCTCTACATGAAACACTGACACGAAAAGATGATGATCCTTTTGTATAGAATCCAGAAGCGGCCTTTCAAGAATGGAAAGAGCAGTCAATTCAGATCCTTGCCCAGAAACTCGCTAATTTAGCTAAACCCTTTGACCATTACATACCCGGTCAAAGGTTAATCGCCCTTGGAGCCTTAGTGCAAAAACTGGGACCACTTGAAATGGAGCAACACAAGAATGCCCTTCAGGTATGATAAACTATGGTCCCCAAGGGCTTTGCCCACCGACTCATCAGGCCAGGATACTGGGGTATCTAAAAAGCTAGAAATCAGCAGCCCTCAAGGCCAGCTCCATCCTAAGGGAAAAGGACCCCACGTCGTGATCCTAACCACCCATCATGCCCTGAAGTTGCAGGGGTCGCTCTGTGGACACACTGACCTCGAGTGAGGAGGCCTTCCAACTCCAACCTCCAGAGAGACAAATGGGGGCATCGGGCCCCCAAGATGACTTGTGTGACCATCACTTGACCTGGAGTTTCTCTCAGAAAACAACAAGACTGTGCCCCGAAAGAGCAGACTACTGCTTGTAGGACATACTGCACCCAGAAGGGAGCTAATAAGCTTGGCGGGGGAAAAGTATATCATGCTTCCACCATAGAAAACCCTACAGACACCGCGGTGATGGTGGCCAATATGACCAGCTGGACTTCTGGCTACTTCTAAAGGCCGTTGACTCAGTGGACGTCATGGTCCTGGATCACCACTGACCCTGGACTGTCTGGGAGTTGCGCGGGCAGGGCTCTGACACATGGTGCTGTTTGTACATTAATTCAGGGACCTAATTAAAGAAAGCACAGACTACTGGTCATAGCATCTAGACTGGCAAAAACCGTCAGCCTAAGGTCAGCGAACAAATGTGGGGTGGGGTGAATCCTGCCACCACAGCATCTTTGCACATCTCTTTCCTGGAACCTTAAAGGTCATTAGAATCTTTAACAATTCCAATGCTGGTGCTCAGGCGGACGAGAAGTGAGGCAGGAGGCTTTGGAACAATCAACCTCACCTGGAGGCTGGTGGGGAGACGTTTTGCCCCTCCCCCCAGGTATCAGGGCTCCCACCACAGCATGAAGCAGTTACAAAAGAGGGGTCTGCACCCTCAACACCCCAAGAATGAGGAACGGAACAAAAAGCAGAGGAGGTGTTCGTCTCTGGCAACGTTCATTAAAAATTCCTGGGAGATAAAAAGAGAATCTGGGCAATAAAATAAAGTCTAACCTGTTTTTCCTTTGTGCTTTGTCTAATTTCACGTGCTCCTAGGGTTCCGCAGGCAGAGGTCCCACACCCGGCACTTCAGACCCGACTTCCTAGTGCAGAATGGCTGGGTCGACACCTCAGCTAGCGGAGTCCCATGCAGACTCCACGGCATAGAGCCTGAGCTGCAGCCAACCCAGCCTTCGAGAGCTCCATCCCCTAACTCCCACTGAGGCTGCCGGGATCCCTACACAGTAGCCCAGCCCACAGCCCGTGGGGGAGTGCACGCTCTCACCTCTCCATTCGGTTTTCAAAATAATGTTTCCTTTGCTTCTGAACCAAACTCAGTCTTGATCTGTTGGCTCCAATGACACTGGGCTCGGGGACTCCTGTTGGGGTCCACTCTGGAGGATCAGTAACAGAAATTGAGAACATTGTAACTTCAAAGAACAGATGTGTGAGCCAAACTGTAGTTAACATAGAGCAGTGTATAATGCTCGGGTAAAATAAGATTTTTCTAAGACTTACATTTGATCATTCCATCAATTTACTATAAGCAAGTTCAGTGAAGACGTCTGTCTTATTTGTCAGGTCAACATTAGAGAAATGAAGTGATTTATTTCCATGGTTGTACATCGAATACTCTTGGCTGAAGCTTCAATCTTGTTTTGAATGCTTTTCCATTGAAAAGAATACCTCTCTTTCAGCTCCCCCATTCCTGAGAAGTATAAAATCTTATAATTTATTATTACCAAAGGGGAAAGGTCGGAAAAGGGATAAATTAGCAGTTTGGGATTAACACATACACACTGCTATGTATAAAATAGATCATCAACAAGGAACTACTGTATAGCACAGGGAACTACACTGAATATTTTGCAATAACCTAGAAGGGGAAATAATCTGAAAAAGAATCGATATTTTTATTGACATCATCTATCAATGACAGATAAAATGTAACCTAAGCAAGGCCGATGGTGAGCGCTTCTGAACCTGAAGATTTCAATCATCTAAAATTTCGGCTCTGCCTATTTCCCAAGGCCCTTAATGGACATACGTGTAGCCGTAGCTTAAAAATTCCCCAGTTTGGGGTTCGGGGAGGCACTGATTTGGAAAAATCCCTGGTGTTCTCCTTCCATGCACGGGACCCTTCCTACAGCTAAAACATGCCTGTCACACCTAGAGGATGGTACACTCTTTGTTCAGAAAGAGTTTGGAAAAGGCACCTCATCTCCTCATCGCCTGGTGCACGGGTTCACCCCTCCAGCATCTTTCCTGACAATCTCCTTACTTGGGGATATCAGCACCGTCAGCATCCTGTTGCACACAATTTGGAATTTGTCCAGAGGATGAAGCGGAAGGATGAGAAAAATTTAGAGACTAGTCTTAGTTGTTCAGACAGGCAAATGTCACTCTAATTTCCTATCTGGAAGACAAATTCATCAAAGGCTATAATTGCCCATGGAAACTGAATAGGGCTAGAGGAAATCCAGCAGTTTTGTGTCCAGTTTCCAAAATCACAAGTTGAAAAATGGAACTCGGGGGCACTAAAATTCATGAAACTGCAGAGATGAAAATATATATTGTCGAAAAATGTCTTGAGGTAAGTCACAGAAAAGGAGTTGTAAGCAAGGGAGAGTGGCAGGAAACAGATTTGAAGAGGTAGAAAGGACTCCCCATTAAAGCACAAGAAAAGGGGCTGAACATCGCCAATGATGCAGTTGGCCCAAAAGGGCATATGCATTTTTTTCTGAATATATTCAAGTAAAGGCCATACACACTTTTTATCCAACCAAACAGGTGGGCACTGGAAATCAATACTACAAAATTTATCACTTCACATCAGTCAGAAGGGCCATCCACATAAAGTGTAAACACCAGAAATGCAGGACAGGGTGAGGAGAAAAGGGAGCCCTGTGAGGCTGATAGTGGAAATGTAATGTGCCAACGGCCACTCTGGAGAAGTGTTTTGTGTTTGCTAAAACATCTGAAAACTGAGCTACAGAGTATAGGGCACTTGCACTCATGGGCGTATACCTTGGGAAAAACAAAAAATGACAGAAAACAGGCACTCCAACGTTTACCACCTCTCTGTTAAAAAGGGCCTCCACTTGGATATAAACTAAATGTCCCTGGAAGGATAAAATGGAAAAAAGAGATGGGGTACTTATGTAGAGTGGAATATTACTCATCCAGAAATCAATGAAATAAGGCCAGTTGGAACAACTCTGGAGGAGTTACATACGATCATTCTAAGTGACACATGTCAGAAAGAAAAAGACACATATCATAAGATGTCACTTAAAGGTGGAATCAAAAATGGCTACACATGAAATAAACTACAAAACAGAAACATAGTCAAATATGTAGAAAATAGACATAAGGCTGCTAAATGGGAAAGGTGGGGAATGGTGAGGTATTATCCAGGAGGTTGAAATTAGCAAAGATACCATTCCAAGTACCGAATTGAATAACTGGCAAGGCCTACACGGTACCTCAAAGAACTGCACTCAGTCCACTCAAGTCACTGGAAAATAATACATATGACTCGTAAGCATCTGAGAAAGAATTTATTGTTGTCACACAGTACATGAATCAAGTGGATGTACAGCAGCAAAAAACAGAGCTTTGAAAATCAGCTGTAACCAATATAAAAATAAATTTAAAAATATTTACAAAAACAGTGAGACAGACAAAAATTCTTACAACTTTTGTTGAAGGGCTACGATGTAACATGGATTGAACACATGTAGACCCACAGCAGGATGATATATAAGGCTGGAAGCAATGCACGCTGAGAGATGTTAGAGTGGCTGGGTGAGGAAATGCAGACCTTTTAAAGTAATACTGCCTGGTACCCATTCCATGGGTCCCAAATCTGAAGTTTAAAGGGAATCTTCTGACAGGGAAAACATGCCTGGGAAACCGAGATGAATGTACACCGTGTGCTCAGGAGAGGTGTGTAAAATGCACCTCATTTTTGATCTCCTGGTGCTGGGGTTCGCCATTCCAGCCGCATTACTAACAATCTCCCCACTTGGAGAATCAGCACCTTTAACCTCCTCTTTCACACAGTTTGCAATTTTTTGCAGAGGATAAATGGGAAGAGGAGGAACCAGTGAGAGATTAGCTGTAGTAGCTTTGACAGGCACATGTCACTCTAATATCACTTTAGGAAGAAGAATTAACCAAAGGCTCAGCCTGCCTCCCCAGAACCAGAATAGGGCCGGAATCAATCCAATGGTTTGGCGGCCAGCTCACAAAAAAAGCGAGTTGCACAATGGAGCTCAGGAGCAGACAATTCAAAGACCTGCAAAGATATAAATGATAACCAACGTCCAAAAATATATTCAGGTAATGCAACGAAGAGGTTCTGAATGAGAGGCAGAATTGCAGGAAACATTTTTCAAAAGGTAGATTGTACTCACATTTAAAGCATATGAAAAGCAGCAGAATTTCTAAAATGATGCAGTTGGGCAAAAGGGTGTATGCATTTGTTTCGTGAATATCTTCAGGAAAAAAACACATACAGAGTTTTTGGCCAACCAAGCAAGAGGGAAATGCAAATCCGCACAATAAAGAAGTCTCAATTTCCACTGCTCAGAAAGTCCATCCAAAAAATGTGTACAAATCAAAAATGCAGGAGAGGCCATGGAAAACAGGGAGACTAGTCACGCTGATGGGTGGGGTATAAATATCCAAGAGCTACTCTGAAGAAGTGTATGCTGTTTCCTAAAATATCTAAAATACAAAGCCCCCGAGCAAAGGGGACTTCAACTCATGGACATATAAATTGGGAAGACTAAATATCAACAAGACACAGGCACCCCAAAGTTTAGGGCTGCTCTGCATACAAGAACCTCAACTTCGGTACACCTAAAGTATCCCAGGAAAAAGAGAAATGCATAAAGAACTTGTGGTAATTTTGTACAATGGAATATCACTCAGACGTGAAATCAATGTCATAAGGCCAGTAGCAGCCTAATGAGAGGATTTAGGTATGATGATTCTAAGGGAAATTTGTCACACAGAAAAAGAATCTTATCATAAGATATCACTTAGAGAGGGAATGTCAACATCACAACACATGAACTGAATTAGGAAAGAGAGCAGCGTCTCACATTTAGAAAACACTGTTATGCCTCCTTAAGGGGAAAGGAGACGTGGGGTGATGCATAAAACCAGAGTTTGATATTAGCACAGGTACCATTCCATAAACCAAATACAGAATAGACAAGACCTACACCTTCCTCAGTGAACGGGACTCAAAACCCCTATTCCCCACAGAGGAATATATCAGATTAGTAAGAGTCTTAAAACCTATGTACTGATATGCCTCTGTAAGGGAATCAAGTGTGTCTAGACCGGCATAAACACATCAGTGAAAATCAGCTCAACCCCATTATAAAAATGAATTTCAAAAACAAAACAAAAAACAGCGAAATTCTTACACAATTCCTTCAGGGGTTCTGATGAAACCTAGAATGACCCTATCTGCAAAGACAGCTGGAGGAGACATAAGGCTGGACACTTGGGACTGAGAGGACTGGTGAGATTGGGAGAGAAAATGCAGACCCTTTAAAGTAGTAATGCATGCCACCATTCCATGGGTCCCAAATTTCCAGGTAGAAGGGAATATCACTACAGTTATAACATGTATGGGAAACCTAGAGAATGGACACCCTGTGATGGCGAAAGGTTTCTGAAAGTCTCCTACTTTTTCCTCTCCTTGTGCTACAGTTTGGCATTCCAACTACTTTACTATCAATCTCCCAACTTAGGAGAGTCATCCCCTATAACCTCCTGGTTCGCACAGTTTGCTAATTGTGCAGAGGATGAAAGGGAAGAGGGAGAACCAATCAGAGAGTGGATGTAGGCCTTTGGACGGACAAATGTCACTCTAAATTCCCGTCAGGAAGAAGAATTAACCAAAGCCTCAGCCACCCACAGGGAACCAGTATAGCCACCCCTGGAACCAGTATAGTTCCTGAAGCAAAATTGTGGATTTGCGGTCAGCTCCCAAAAATGGGATTTGAAAATTGGAGCTCAGGGGCAAAGCAAATCAAAAACCTGCAGAGTTATAAAGGACTACTCTCTTCCAAAAATATGTTGAGGGAAGGCAACAAAGCGGACTTGAAAATGAGGCAGAATTGCACAAAACATATTTCAAGAGGTAAATTGGAATCGCCTTTAAAGCACAGGAAAGGCATCACAACTTCGAGAATGATGCCCTTGGCCAAAAACAGCATATGAATTTTCTCCTGAATATATTCAGGAGAAAAGGCATAGGCCCTTTTTGGCCAATCAAGCAAGCGCGCAATGCAAATCCACACTACAAAGAATTGTCACTTCCCACCGGTCAAAAAGGACATCCGAAAATCTGTAAAAACCAGAAAGGCAAGATAGAGGTGACAAGGGCATAAAGCAATATGATCCCAAGGGTCATGGAGGATTGTGATGACAAGCGCATGGAGCATTGTGATGACAAGATTATGTATCATTTTGCTGTCAAAGGCATTGTGATGACAAGGTTCATGGAGCACTGTGATGACAAGCGTCATGGAGCAGTGTGATTACAGGGTTCATGGAGCTTTGGGATGACAAGGGCATGGAGCATTTTGATGACAAGCGTCCCGGATCATTGTGTTGTCAGGGTTAATGGAGCGTTGTGATGACAGTGGTCTTGGAGCATTGTGATGACAGAGGTCATGGAACATTGTGATGAGAACGTCGTGGAGCATTGGGCTGAAAATATTCATGGAGTATTGTGATGACAGGGGTCAAGGAGCATTGTGATGACAAGGTACTGGAGCACTGTGATGAGAAGACCATGGAGCCATGTGATGGCAAGTCTCATGGAGCATTCTGATGAAAAGGGTCATGAAGCATTGTGATTACAGGGGTCTTGGAGCATTGTGATGACAAGGGCGTGGAACATTGGGATGAGAATGTCATGGAGTGTTCTGATGACATGCATCATGGAGCTTTGTGAGGACAAGGGCATGGAACATTGTGATTTCAGGGGCCTTGGAGCACTGTGAGGGAAAGGGCATGTAACATTGTGATGAAAAAGTCATGCAGCCCTGTCATGACAGGGTTCAAGGAGCATACTGATGAAAAGTGTCAGGGACCATTGTGATGACAAGGGTATTGAGCACTGTGATGACAAATGTCATGGAGCATTGTGATTAGAAGACCATGGATACTTGTGATGACGAGTGTTATGTGGAGATCTGATGATAGGTGTTATGGAATATTGTGATCACAAGGATTTGGAGCATTGTGATGACAGAGGTCATAGAGCATTTTGATTTCATTGTGACGACAATAGCATGAAGCATTATGATGATGTGCATTTGGTGCATTGTGATGACAGCATTCATGGAGCATTGAGATGAAAATGGGCATGGAGCATTATGATTACAGGAGTCTTGGATCATTGTGATGAAAAGGGCATGGAACATTGGTCTGAAATGTTTCATGGATTATTGTGATGAGACGGGGCAAGGAGCATTGTGATAACAAGGGCACGGAACACTGTGATACATGGTTCATGGAGGATTGTAATGAGAAGCGCATGGAGCATTGTGAGAAGAATGGCATCGAGCATTGTGATGAAATGCATCATGGATCGTGTGATTACAAGGGCTTTGAACAATGTGATGAGAGGTTTTTGGAGCATTGTGATGACAATGGCATGGAGCATTGTGATGCCAAGGGTCATGGAGTTTTGTGATGACAAAGGTCATGGAGCATTTTGATGACAAGTGTGTGGTGCATTCTCTTGTGATGGGCAGGGAGCATTGTGATGACAGGGTCATGGAGCAATTTGATGAAAAGTATCATGGAACATTTTGATGACAGTGGTTATGGAATATTGGGATGTCAGGAGTCATGGAACATTTTCATGACAGTGTTGTGGACCATTGTGATGACAGGGGAGTGGGTGTATTGTGATGACTAGTGAGGGAACAGTTTGATATCATTCGTGAGAGAGCATTTTGATAAGAAGTGCATGGAGCATTGTGAGGACAAGTTTTATGGAGCATTGTGATGACAAGCTTGTGGAGCACTGTGATGACAAGCACATGGCACACTGTGATGACATGGGTCATGAAGCAATGTGATGACAAGGGTCAATGAGCATTGTGATGAAAATTTCATGGAGCATTTTGGTGACAAAGGTCACAGAGCCTAGTGATGACGAGGGCATGGACCATTGTGATGACAAAGGTCATGAAGCATTGTGATGACTGGAGTCACGGAGCATTGTGATGACAGGGGTCATAGAGCTTTGTGATGAAAAGGCAATGAGCATTGTGATGACAGGGGCATGGAGCATTGGCCTGACATGTTTCGTGGATTACTGTGATGAAAGTGGGCATGGTGCAGTGTGATGACAAAGGCATGGAGCATTGTGATGAGAAGGTCATGGAGTATTTTGAAGACAGGTCTCAGGGAGCATTGTGATGACATATGTCATGGTCCATTGCGATGACAATGGAACGGAATATTGTGATGCCAAGTGTCATGGAGGATTGTGATGACAAATGTAATGGAGCATTTTGATGACAAGGGCTTGGAGCATTGTGATGACAATGGACATGGAGCATTGTGATGACAAGGGCATGGAGCATTGTGATGACAAGGGCCATTGAGAATTTTGATGACAAGTTCATGAAGCATTGTGATGAGAAGCACATGGAGCTGCCTATGACAGGGGTCATGGAGCATTGTTATGAAAAGTGCACACAGAATTGTGACGACAATTCATGTAACACGGTGATGAGAAGTGTCATGGAGCATAGTGATGCCAAGAACGAGGAGAATAGTGATGACAGGGGACATGGAGCATTGTGATGACCAGGGCATGGAGCATTGTGATGGCAAGACCGTGGAGCTTTGTGATGAGAAGACCATGGATAATTGTGATGACGAGCGTCATGGAGCACTGTAATGACAAGGGGAATGGAGCATTGTGATGAGAGTGGCCATGGAGCATTGTGATGACAAGGGTCATGGAGCATTTTGATGACAAGGGCGTGGAGAATTGTGATGAGAAGACCATGGATATTTGTGATGACGAGCGTCATGGAGCACAGTAATGACAAGGGGTATGGAGCATTGTGATGACAGTGGCCATGGAGCATTGTGATGACAAGTGTCATGGAGCATTCTGATGACAAGCTTGTGGAGTATTGTGACGACAATGGCATGGAACATTGTGATGAAAATGGCATGGAGCATTGTGATAAAAAAGGCATGAAGCCATTTCATGACAGGTTTCAAGGAATATTCTGACGACAAGTGTCAGGGAACATTGTGATGACAAGTGTATTGAGAATGGTGATGAAAAAGATCATGGAGCATTTTGACGAAAAGGGCATGGAGTATTGTGATGACAGGCATCATGGAGCGTTGTGATGACAAGTGTTATGGAACATTGTGATCACAAGGGTTTGGAGCATTGTGATCAGAGAATTAATGGATAATTTTGTTTTTAAGGAGCATGGAGCATTGTGATGACAAGGGCATGAAGCAATGTGATCCCAAGGTTCACGGAGGATTGTGATGACAATGGTAATGGAGTATTGTGATGACAAGAAAATGGAGCATTGTGATGACAAGGTCATGTAGCATTTTGCTGACACAGGAATGGAGCATTGTGATGATAAGGGTCATGGAGCACTGTGATGAGAAGCATCACGGATCATTGTGATTACAGGGGTCATGGAGCATAGGGATGGCAAGGACATGGATCATTGTGATGACAAGTTTCATGGAGCATTGCGATGAAAATGTTCATGGAGCATTGTGATGAGTAGGGAATGGAGCATTGTGATGACAAGAGTCCCGGATCACTGTGTTGTCAGCGGTCATGGAGCGTTGTGATGACAGTGGTCATGGAGCATTGTGATGATAGGGATCATGAAGCATTGTGATGAGAAGTTCCTGGAGAATTGGACTGAAAATATTCAGGAAGTATTGTGAGGACTGGGGTCATGGAGCATTGTGATGACAAGGGAATGGAGCACTGTGATGAAAAGTTCCTGGAGCATTGTGATGAGAAGAACAAGGAGCCTTGTAATAACAAGTCTCATGGAGCATTCTGATGAAAAGGGGCATGGAGTATTGTGATTACAGGGGTCTTGGAGCATTGTGATGACAAGGGCATAGAGCACTGTGATTACTGGTGTCTTGGAGCATTGTGATGAAATTGGCATGGATGATTGTTATGAAAATGGTATGGAGCCTTGTCATGACAGGGTTCCAGGAGCATACTGATGACAAGTGTCAGGGAGCATTGTGATGACAAGTTTATAGAGCATTGTGATGACAAAGGTCATGGAGCACTTTGATGAGAAGAGCATGGATAATTGTGATGATGAGCGTCATGGGGCGTTGTGATGATAAGTGTTATTGAACATTGTGATCACAAGGATTTGGAGCATTGTGATGAGACAGATCATCGAATATTTTGATTTCATTGTGATGACAAGAGCCTGAAGCATTATGATGATGGGCATGGCGCATTTTGATGACAGGGTTCATGGAGCATTGAGATGCAAAGGGGCATGGAGCATTGTGATTAGAGGGTTCATGGAGCATTGTGATGACAATGGCATGGAGCATTGAGATGCCAAGGGTCATGGAGATTTGTGATGACAAAAGTCATGGAGCAATTTGATGACAAGGGGTGGTGCAATGTGATGAGAAGGTCAGGGAGCATTGTGATGACAGGGTAATAGAGCAATTTGATGAAAATTGTAATGGAATATTTTGATGACAGGTGTTATGGAACATTGTGCTGTCAGGGGTCATCGAACTTTGTGATGATAAGTGCATGTAGCATTGCAAAGACAGGAGTCATGGAACATTGTGATGACAGTGGTGAGGGAGTATTGTGATGAATAGTGATGTAACATTGTGATATCTGTGGTGAGAGAGCATTTTGATGAGAAGTGCATGAAGAATTGTGATGACAAGTTTTATGGAGCATTGTGGTAACAAGATTGTGGAGCACTGTGATGACAAGCGCAGGGTGCATTGTGATGACATGGGTCATGGTGCATTGTGCTGACAAGCCCATGGAGCACTGTGATGACAAGGGTCATGGAGCATTGTGCTGAGGAAGGCATAGGGCATTGTGATCTCAAGGGACAAAGAGCATTGTGATGAAAATTTCATGGAGCAATGTGGTTAAATATGTCACAGAGACTGTGGATGACGAGGGCATGGACCATTGTGATGACAAAGGTCATGAAGCATTGTGATGAATCGATTCATGGAGCATTGTGATGACAGGGGTCATGGACCATTGTGATAACAAGGGCATGGAGCATTGTGATGACAAGGGCATGGAACATTGGTCTAATAAGTTTCATGGATTATTGCGATGACAGTTGGAATGGCGCATTGTGATGACAAGGGCACGGAGCATTGTGATGACCAGGTCATGCAGTATTGTGAAGACAGGTGTCAGGGAGCATTGTGATGACATATATTATGGCCCATTGTGATGAAAATGGCATGGAGCATTGTGATGCCAAGTGTCATGGAGGATTCTGATGACAATGGAAATGGAGCATTGTGATGACAATGGCTTGGAGCATTGTGATGACAAGGGGCAGGGAGCATTGTGCTGACAAGTGCATGGAGAATTGTGATAACAAGCGTCATGGAGCATTCTGATGACAAACTTGTGGAGTATTTTGATGACAATGGCATGGATCATTGTGATGAATACGGCATGGGCATTGTGATGAAAAAGGCATGGAGCATTTTCGTGAAAGGGTTCAAGGAGCATTCTGATGACAAGTGTCAGGGAGCATTGTGATGACAAGTGTATTGAGAATTGTGATGACAAAGGTCATGGAGCATTGTGATGAAAAAGGCATGGAGTAATGTGATGACAGGCATCTTAGAGCGTTGTGATGACAACTGTTATGGAACATTGTGATCACCAGGGTTTGGAGCATTGTGATGACAGAGGTCATGGAGCATTTTTATTTCATTGTGATGACAATAGCCTGAAGCATTATGATGATGGGCATCGTACATTGTGATGACAGGGTTCATGGAGCATTGAGATGTAAAGACGCATGGAGCATTTTGATTACAAGGGTCTTGGAGCATTGTGATGACAAGGGCATGGAGAATTTTGATGACAGGGCCATGGAACATTCTGATGACATGCGTCATGTAGCTTTTTGATGACAAGGGCATGGAGCATTTTGATTAGATGGGTCGTGGAGCATTGTGATGACAAGTGTCATGGAGCCTTGTGATGACAAGGCCGTGGAACATTGTGATGGCAGGTGTCATGGAGCATAGTTATGACAGAGGAAAAGGAGCATTGTGATGAGAAGGGCATGGAGCATTGGTCTGAAATGTTTCATGGATTATTGTGATGAGAGTGGGCATAGAGCATTGTGATGATAAGGGCATGGAACACTGTGATACATGGGTCATGGAGGATTCTAATGACAAGGGCATGGGGCATTGTGATGAGAAGGGCATCGAGCATTGTGATTACAACTGTCATGGAGCTTTGTGATGACAAGGGCATGGAGAAATGTGATGAGAGGGTTCATGGAGCATTGTGATGACAATGACATTGAGCACTGTGATGCCAGGTGTCATGGAGCTTTGTGATGACAAAGGTCATGGAGCATTTTGATGACAAGTGCATGGTGCATTGTAATGAGAATGGCAGGGAGTATTTTGATGCCAGCGTCATGCAGCAATTTGATGAATAGTGTATTGGGCCATTTTGATGGCAGGGGTTATAGAACATTGTGATGTCAGGGGTCATGGAACATTGTGATGATAAGGGGATGTAGCATTGTGATGACAGGGGTCATGGGACATTGTGATTACTGGGGTGAGGGAGTATTGTGACGACTAGTGATGAAACACTGTGATATCTCTGGTGAGAGAGCATTTTGATGAGAAGTGTATGGAGCATTGTGATTACAAGGTTTATGGAGCATTGCAATGACAAGTTTCTGGACCGTTTTGATGAAAAGCGAATGGCACATTGTGATGAGAAGGGTCATGGAACATTTTTCAAACAAAGGCATGGAGCATTTTGATGACAATGGTCACGGAGCATTGTGATGAAAACGGCATGGGACATTGTGATGAAAATGGCATGGAGCCTTTTCGTGACAGGGTTCAAGGAGCATTCTGATGACAAGTGTCAGGGAGCATTTTGATGACAAGTGTACTGAGCATTGTGGTGACAAAGGTCATGGAGCATTGTGATGAAAAGGGCATGGAATTTTGTGATGACAGTCATCATGGAGCATTGTGATGACAAGTGTTATGGAACTTTGGGATCACAATGGTTTGGAGCATTGTGATGACAGAGGTCATGGATCATTTTGATTTCAAGCAGCATGGAGCATTGTGATGACAAGGGCATGAAGCAATATGATCCCAAGGTTCATGGAGGATTGTGATGACAATGGAAATGGAGTATTTTGATGACAAGCACATAGAGAATTGTAATGACAAGGTCATGTAGCATTTTGCTGACAAAGTCATGGAGCATTGTGATGACAGGTGTCATGGAGCACTGTGATGACAAGCGTCACGGAGCACTGTGAATACAGGGGACATGGAGCATTGGAATGACAAGGGCATGGATCATTGTGATGACAAGTGTCATGGAGCAGTGGGCTGAAAATGTTCATGGAGTATTGTGATGACAGGGGTCATGGAGCATTGTGATGACAGAGGTCAAGGAGACTTTTGATTTCATTGTGCTGACAATAGCCGGGAGCAATATGATGAGGGGCATGATGCATTGTGATGACAGGGTTCATGGAGCATGGAGATGAATAGGGGCATGGAGCATTGTGATTACAGGGGTCTTGGAGCACTGTGATGACAATGGCATGGAGCATTTAATGAGAAGGCCATGGAACATTTTGATGACATGTGTCATGTTGCTTTGTGATGACAAGGGCATGGAGCATTGTGATTACAGGGGTCTTGGAGCATTGTGATGAGAACTGTCATGGAGCCTTGTGATTACAAGGCCATGGAACATCGTGATGGATGGCGTCATGGAGCACTGTTAATGACAGGGGTAATGGAGCATTGTGATGAGAAGGGCATGGAGCATTGTGATTACAAGTTTTATGGAGCATTGCAATGAGAAAATTGTGGACCGTTGTGATGAAAAGTGCGTGGCAAATTGTGATGAAAAGGGTCATGGAGCATTTTTTTGACAAAGGCATGGAGCATTGTGATGACAAGGGTCACGGAGTATTGTGATGAAATGTTCATGGAACATTGTGGTTACAAACAACAGAGAGCCTTGTGATGACATGGGCATGGAGCATTGTGATGACAAATGTTATGAAGCATTGTGATGACTGGAGTCACGGAGCATTGTGATGACAGGGGTCATGGTGCATTGTGATGACAAGGGCATGGAGCATTGTGATGACAGGGGCATGGAGCATTCGTCTGACAACTTTCATAGATTATGGTGAGGACAGTGGACATGGTGCATTGTGATGACAAGGGCATGGATCATTGTGATGAGAAGGTCATGGAGTATTGTGAAGACAGTTGTCAGGGAGCATTTTGATGACATATGTCATGGTCCATTGCGATGACAATAGCAGGGAGCCTTGTGATGCCAAATGTAATGGAGGATTGTGTTGACAAATATAATGGAGCACTGTGATGACTAGGGCTTGGAGCATTATGATGACAAGGGCCATTGAGATTTTTCAGGACAAGGTCGTGAAGCATTGTGATGACAATGTCCTGGAGCACTGTGATGAGAAAAACATGGAGCCTTGTGATGACAAATCTCATGGAGCATACTGATGAAAATGGACATGGACCATTGTGATTACAGGCGTCTTGGAACATTGTGATGACATGTGCATGGAGCTTTGTGAGGAGAAAACCAAGAACATTCTGAAGACATGCGTCCTTTAGCTTTGTGATGACAAGGGGATTGAGCATTGTGATTACATGGGTCTTGGAGCATTGTGATGAAAAAGCATGGAGCCTTGTCATGACAGGTTTCAAGGAGCATACAGACAACAAGTGTCAGGGAGCATTTTGATGACAAGTGTATTGAGCATCGTGATGACAAAGGTCATGGAGCATTGTGATGAGAAGACCATGGATAATTGTGATGACGAGGGTCATGGTGCATTGTGATGACTAGTGTTTTGGAATATTGTGATCACAAGCGTTTGGAGCATTGTTATGACAGAGATCATGGAGCATTTTGATTTCATTGTGATGACAATAGCATGAAGCATTATGATGATGGTCATGGTGCATTGTGATGACAGGGTTCATGAAATATTGAGATGAAAATGGGCATGGATCATTGTGGTTACAGGGTTCTTGGAGCATTGTGATGAGAAGGGTCATGGAGCCTTGTGATGACAAGGCCATGGAATATCGTGATGGCAGGGGTCATGGATCATGGGTATGACAGGGATAATGGAGCATTGTGATGATGGGCAAGGAGCATTGTGATGAGAAGGCCATGGAGCATTCTGATGATATGTGTCATGGAGGTTTGTGATGACATGGATATGAAGCAATGTGATGAGAACCTTAATGGAGCATTGTGATGACAATGACATGGAGCATTGTGATGACAAGGGTTATGGATCTTTGTGATGACAAAGGTCATGGAGCATTTTGATGACAAGTGCGTTGTGCATTGTAATGAGAAGGGTAGGGAGCATTGTGATGACAGGGTCATGGAGCAATTTGATGAAAAGTGTCAAGGAACATTTTGATGACAGTAGTTATGGAACCTTGTGATGCCAGGGGTCATCGAACATTGTGATGATAAGGGCATGTAGCATTGTGATGACAGGAGTCAAGGCACATTTTGATGACAGGGGTGAGGGAATATTGTGACGAATATTGATGTAACATTGTGACATCAGTGGTGAGAGAGCATTTTGGTGAGAAGTCCATGGAGTATTGTGCTGAAAAGGTTCATGGAGCATTGTGATGTCAAGATTTTGGAGCACTGAGATGACAAGCGCATGGTGCATTGGGATGACATGTGTCATGGAGCATTGTGCTGACAAGCGCATTGAGCATTGTGGTTAAAATGGTCACAGAGCCTTGTGGTGACGCGGGCATGGACCGTTGTGATGACAAACGTTATGAAGCATTGTGATTACTGGAGTCACGGGGCATTGTGATGACAGGGGTCATGGAGCATTGTGATGACAAGGGCATGGAGCACTGTGATGACAGGGGCATGGAGCATTGGTCTGAAAAGTTTCATAGATGATTGTGATGACAGTGGACATGGTGCATTGTGATGACAAGGTCATGGAGCATTATGATGACAAGGTCATGGAGTATTGTGAAGACAGGTGTCAGGGAGCATTGTGATGACATATGTCATGGTCCATTGCGATGACAATGGCATGGAGCATTGTGATGCCAAATGTAATGGAGGATTGTAATGACAAATATAATGGAGCATTGTTATGACTACGGCTTGGAGCATTATGATGACAAGGGCCATTGAGAATTTTCATGACAATGTCGGGAAGCATTGTGATGACAAGGTCCTGGAGCACTGTGATGAGAAAACCATGGAGCCTTGTGATGACAAGTCTCATGGAGCATACTGATGAAAAGGGGCATGGAGCATTCTGATTACAGGGGTCTTGGAACATTGTGATAACAAGGGCATGGAGCATTGTGATGACAAGGGCATGGAGCTTTGGTCTAATAAGTTTCATGGATTATTGTCATGACAGTTGGAATGTCGCATTGTGATGACAAGGGCATGGAGCATTGTGATGACCAGGTCATGCAGTATTGTGAGAAGAGTTGTCACGGAGCATTGTGATGACATATGTTTTAGGCCATTGTGATGACAATGGCATGGAGCATTGTGATGCCAATTTTCATGGAGGATTCTGATGACAAAGGTAAATGAGCATTGTGATGACAATGGCTTGGAGCATAGTGATGACAAGGTTCAGGGAGCATTGTGCTGACAAGTGCATGGAGAATTGTGATGAAAAGGGTCATGGAGCATTCTGATGACAAGCTTGTGGAGTATTTTGATGACAATGGCATGGAGCATTGTGATGAAAACGTCATGGGGCTTTGTGATGAAAAAGGCAAGGAGCCTTTTTGTGACAGGGTTCAAGGAGCATTCTGTCGACAAGTGTCTGGGAGCATTGTGATGACAAGTGTATTGAGAATTGTGATGACAAAGGTCATGGAGCATTGTGATGAAAAGGGCATGGAGTATTGTGATGACAGGCATCATGGAGCGTTGTGATGAAAAGTGTTATGGAACATTGTGATCACAAGGGTTTGGAGCATTGCGATGACAGAGGTCATGGATCATTTAGATTTCAAGGAGCATGGAGCATTGTGATGACAAGGGCATGAAGCCATGTGATCCCAAGTTTCATGGAGGATAGTGATGACAATGGTAATGCAGTATTGTGATGACAAGCACATAGAGCATTGTAATGACAAGTCATATAGCATTTTGCTGACAAAGGCATGGAGCATTGTGATGACAGGTGTCATGGAGCACTGTGATGACAAGCGACACGGAGCATTGTGAATACAGGGGTCATGGAGCATTGGGATGACAAGGGCATGGATCATTGTGATGACAAATGTCATGGAGCATTGGGCTGAAAATGTTCATGGAGTATTGTGATGACAGGGGTAATGGAGCATTGTGATGACTAGGGAATGGAGCATTGTGATGACAAGAGTCCCGGATCATTGTGTTGTCAGGTGTCGTGGAGTGTTGTGATGACAGTGATCAAGGAGCATTTTGATGATATTGGTCTTGGAGCATTGTGATGAGAAGGTCATGGGGCATTGGGCTGAAAATATTCATGGAGTATTGTGATGACAGGGGTCATGGAGCATTGTGATGACAAGGGAATGGAGCATGGTGATAACAAGTTCCTGGAGCATTGTGATGAGATGACCATGGAGACTTGTGATGACAAGTCTCATGGAGCATTCTGATGAAAAAGGGCATGGAGCATTGTGATTACAGGGGTCTTGGAGCATTGTGATGACAAGGGCATGGAGCATTGTGTGGAGAAGGCCATGGAACATTCTGATGACATGCGTCATAGTGCTTTGTGATGACAAGGGCATGGAGCTTTGTGATTACAGGGGTCTTGGAGCATTGTGATGACATAGGTAATGGAGCATTGTGATGAGAAGGGCATGGAGCATTGTGATGAAAAGTTCATGCAGTATTGTGAAAAGTGGTGTCACGGAGCATTGTGATGACATATGTATTGGCCCATTGTGATGACAATGGCATGGAGCATTGTGATGCAAATTGTCATGGGTGATTCTGATGACAAAGGTAATGGAGCATTTTGATGACAACGGCTTGGAGCATAGTGACGACAAGGTTCAGGGAGCATTGTGCTGACATGTGCATGGAGAATTGTGATGGCATGAGTCATGGAGCATTCTGATGACAAGCTTGTGGAGTATTTTGATGACAATGGCATGGAGCATTGTGATGAAAACGGCATGGGGCTTTATGATGAAAAAGGCATGCAGCCTTTTCATGACAGGGTTCAAGGAGCATTCTGACGACAAGTGTCAGGGAGCATTGTGATGACAAGTGTATTGAGAACTGTTATGACAAAGTTCATGGAGCATTGTGATGACAAGGGCATGGAGCATTGTGATTACAGGGGTTTTGGAGCATTGTGATGACAAGGGCCTTGGAGCCTTGTGATGACAAGGCCGTGGAACATTTTGATGGCAGGGGTCATGGAGCATTTTTATGACATAGGAAATGGAGCATTGTGATGAGAAGGTCATTGAGAATTGGTCTGAAATATTTCATGGATTATTGTGATGAGAGTGGGCATGGAGCATTGTGATGACAAGGGCACGGTACACTGTGATACATGGGTCATGGAGGATTGTAATGACAAGGGCATGGAGCATTGTGATGAGAAGGGCATCGAGCATTGTGATGACAAGTGTCATGGAGCCTTTGATGACAAGGGCATGGAGCAATGTGATGAGAGGGTTCATGGAGCATTGTGATGACAATGACATGGAGCATTGTGATGCCAATGGTAATGGAGCTTTGTCATGACAAAAGTCATGGAGCATTTTGATGACAAGTGTGTTGTGCATTGTGATGAGAAGGGCAGGGAGCTTTTTGATGACAGGGTCATGCAGCAATTTGATGAAAAGTGTAATGGAACATTTTGATGACATGGGTTATAGAACATTGTGTTGCCAGGGATCATGGAGCATTGGGATGAAAAGGGTCATGGAGCATTTTGATGACAGGGGTTATGGAACATTGTGATGTCAGGGGTCAAGGAACATTGTGCTGATAAGGGGATGTAGCATTGTGATGACATGGGTCATGGAACATTGTGATAACAGGGTTGAGCGAGGATTGTGATGACTAGTGATGGAACATTGTGATATCTCTGGTGAGAGAGCATTTGGATGAGAAGTGCATGGAGCATTGTGATTACAAGGTTTATGGAGCATAGCGATGAAAAGGTTGTGGATCATTGTGATGAAAAGTGTATGGCACATTGTGATGACAAAGGTCATGGAGCATTGTTCTGACAAAGGCATGGAGCATTGTGATGACAAGGGTCACGGAGCATTGTGATGAAAAGTTCATGGAGCATTGGGGTTACAATGGTAACAGAGCCTTGTGATGACGCAGGCATGGACCGTTGTGATGACAAACGTTATGAAGCATAGTGATGACTGGAGGCACGGAGCATTGTGATGACAAGGGTCATGGAGCATTGTGATGACAGGGGCATGGAGCATTGGTCTGACAAGTTTCATAGATTATTGTGATGACAGTGGACATGGTGCATTTTGATGACTAGGGCATGGAGCATTGTGAAGACAAGGGCATGGAGTAATGTGAAGACAGGTGTCAGGGAGAATTGTGATGACCTATGTCATGGTCCATTGCGATGACAATAGCATGGAGCATTGTGATGCCAAATGTAATGGAGGATGTGATGACAAATATAATGGAGCATTGTGATGACTAGGGCTTGGAGCATTATGTTGACAAGTGCCATTGAGAATTTTCATGACAATGTCGTGAAGCATTGTGATGACAAGGTCCTGGAGCATTGTGATGAGAAAACCATGGAGGCTTGTGATGACAAATCTCAAGGAGCATACTGATGAAAAGGGGCCTGGAGCATTCTGATTACAGGGGACTTGGAACATTGTGATACAATGGCATGGAGCATTGTGATGACAAGGGCATGCAGTATTCTGAAGAGAGGTGTCAGGGAGCATTGTGATGACATATGTAATGGCCCATTGTGATGACAAAGGCATGGAGCATTGTGATGCCAAGTGTCATGGAGGATTCTAATGACAAAGGTAATGGAGCATTGTGATGACAAGTGTTTGGAGCATTGTGATGACAAGGGTCAGGGAGCATTGTGCTGACAAGTGCATGGATAATTGTGATGACAAGAGACATGGAGCATTCTGATGACAAGCTTGTGGAGTATTTTGATGACAATTGCATGGAGCATTGTGATGAAAATGGCATGGGGCATTGTGATGAAAAAGGAATGGAGCCTTTTGGTGACAGGGTTCAAGGAGCACTCTGACGACAATGTCAGGGAGCATTGTGATGACAAGTATATTGAGAATTGTGATGACAAAGGTCATAGAGAATTGTGATGAAAAGGGCATGGAGTATTGTGATGACAGGCATCATGGAGCTTTGTGATGACAAGTATTACGGAACATTGTGATCACAAGGGTTTGGAGCATTGTGATGACAGAGGTCATGGATCATTTTGATTTCAAGGAGCAGGGAGCACTGTGATGACAAGGGCATGAAGCAATGGGATCCCGAGTTTCATGAAGGATTGTAATGACAATGGTAAAGGAGTATTGTGATGACAAGCGCATAGAGCATTGTAATGACAAGGTCATGTAGCATTTTGCTGACAAAGGCATGGAGCATTGTGAGGATAAGTTTCAAGGAGCACTGTGATGACAAGCGTCACGGAGCATTGTGAATACAGGGGTCATGGAGCATTGGGATGACAAGGGCATGGATCATTGTGATGACAAGGGTCATGGAGCCTTGGGCTGAAAATGTTCATGGAGTACTGTGATGACAGGGGTAATGTAGAATTTTGATTTCATTGTGCTGACAATAGCCGGAAGCATTATGATGATTGGCATGATGCATTGTGATGACAGGGTTCATGGAGCATTGAGATGAAGAGGGGCATGGAGCATTGTGATTACAAGGGTCTTGGAGCATTGTGATGACAAGGGCATTTAGCATTTTGATGAGAAGTACATGGAAAATTCTGATGACGTGTCATGGAGCTTTGTGATGTCAAGGGCATAGAAAATTGTGATGGCAAGTGTCATGGAGCATTGTTATGACAGGGGTAATGGAGTATTGTGATAAGAAGGGCATGGAGCATTGTGATTACAAGGTTCATGGAGCATTGTGATGACAAATTTGTGGACCGTTGGGATGAAAAGTACGTGGCACATTGTGATGACAAGGGTCATGGAGCATTTTTTGACAAAGGCATGGAGCATTGTGATGACAAGGGTCACGGAGCATTGTGATGAAAAGTTCATGGAGCATTGTGGTTACAAAGGTAACAGAGCCTTGTGATGACGTGGGTATCGCCCATCGTGATGACAAATGTTATGAAGAATTGTGATGACTGGAGTCATGGAGCATTGTGATGAAAAGGGCATGGAACATTGTGCTGAGAAAGGCATAGAGCATTGTGATGACATGTGTCATGGAGCACTGTGATGACAAGCGTCACGGAGCATTGTGAATACAGGGGTCATGGAGCATTGGCAAGAAAAGGGCATGGATCATTGTGATGACAAGTGTCATGGAGCACTGGGCTGAAAATGTTCATGGAGTGTTGTGATGACAGGGGTCAAGGAGCATTTTGATGACTAGGGAATGGAACATTGTGATGACAAGAGTCCCGGATCATTGTGTTGTCAGGTGTCATGGAGTGTTGTGATGACATTGGTCATGGAGAATTGTGATGATATTGGCCATGGAGCATTGTGATGAGTAGGTCGTGGAGCATTGGGCTTAAAATATTCATGGACTATTGTGAAGACAGGGGTCATGGAGCATTTTGATGACAAGGGAATGAAGCATGGTGATGACAAGGTCCTAGAGCACTGTGATGAGAAGACCATGGAGACTTGTGATGATACGTCTCATGGAGCATTCTGATGAAAAGGGGCATGGAGCATTGTGATTACAGGGGTCTTGAAGCATTTTGATGACAAGAGCATGGAGCATTGTGATGAGAAGGCCATGAAGCATTCTGATGACATGTGTCATGGAGCTTTTTGATGACAAGGGCATGGAGCATTGTGATGACATGTGTCATGGAGCATTGTGATGACAACGGAATGGAGCATGGTGATGACAAGGTCCTGGGGCATTGTGATGAGAAGACCATGGAGACTTCTGATGAGAAGTCTCATGGAGCATTCTGATGAAAAGGAGCATGGAGCATTGTGATTACAGGTGTCTTGGAGCATTGTGATGACTAGGGCATGGAGCATTGTGATGAGAAGGCCATGGAGCATTCTAGTGACATGCGTCATGGAGTTGTGTGATGACAAGGGCATGGAGCATTTGTGATTACAGGGATCTTGGAGCATTGTGATGAAAAGTGCATGGATCATTGTTATGAAAAAGGCATGGAGCCTTGTTATGACAGGGTTCATGGAGCATTCTGACGACAAGTGTCAGGAAGCATTGTGTTGACAATTTTATTGAGCATTGTGATGACAAAGATCATGGAGCATTGTGAAGAGAAGACCATGGATAATTGTGATGATGAGCGTCATAGGGTGTTGTGATGATAAGTGTTATGGAACCTTGTGATCACAAGGGTTTGGAACATTTTGATGACAGAGGTCATGGAGATTATTGATTTCATTGTGATGACAATAGCCTGTAGCATTATGATGATGGGAATAGTGCATTGAGATGATAGGGTTCATGGAGCATTGAGATGAAAAGTGGCATGGAGCATTGTGATTACAAGTGTCTTGGAGCATTGTGATGACAAGGGCATGGAGAACTGTGATGAGAAGGCCATGGAACATTCTGATGACATGCATCATGGAGCTTTGTGATGACAAGGGCATGGAGCATTGTGCTTTCAGGGGTCTGGAGCATTGTGATGACAAGTGTCATGGAACCTTGTGATGACTAGGCCGTGGAACATTTTGATGGCAAGGGTCATGGTGCATTTTTATGACAGGTGTAATGGAGCGTTTTGATGAGAAGGGCATGGAACATTGGTATGAAATGTTTCATGGATTATTGTGATGAGAGTGGGCATGGAGCATTGTGATGACAAGTGCACGGAACACTGTGATACATGGGTCATGCAGGATTGTAATGACAAGGGCATGGAGCATTGTGATGAGAAGGGCATCGAGCATTGTGATGACAAGTGTCATGGAGCTTTGTGATGACAAGGGCATGGAGCAATGTGATGAGAGGGTTCATGGAGCATTGTGATGACAATGACATGGAGCATTGTGATTCCAAGTGTCATGGAGATTTGTGATGACAAGTCATGGAGCATTTTGATGACAAGGGCATGGGGCATTGTGCTGAGAAATGCAGGGAGCATTTTGATGACCAGGTCATGCAGCAATTTGATAAAAAGTGTAAAGGAACATTTTGATGGCAGGGGTTATAGAACATTGTGTTGTCAGGGGTCTTGGAGCTTTGGGATGAAAAGGGTCATGGAGCATTTTGATGACAGGGGTTATGGAACATTGTGATGTCAGGGGTCATGGAACATTGTGATGATAAGGGGATGTAGCATTGTGATGACAGTGTCCTGGATCATTGTGATTACAGGGATGAGGGAGTATTGTGATGACTAGAGATGGAACATTGTGATATCTCTGGTGAGAGAGCATTTTGATGAGAAGTGCATGGACCATTGTGATTACAAGGTTTATGAAGCATAGCAATGACAAGGTTGTGGACCGTTGTGTTGAAATGCGCGTGGCACATTGTGAATACTATGTTCATTGAGCATTGTTCTGACAAAGAAATGGAGCTTTGTGATGACAAGGGCATGGAGCATTGTGATTACATGTCTCATGGAGCATTTTGATGACAATGGCGTCGAGCATTGTGATGAGAAGGCCATGGATAATTGTGATGATGCACGTCATGGAGCACAGTAATGACAAGGGGTATGGAGCATTGTGATGACAGTGGCCATGGAGAAATGTGATGACAAGTGGCATGGAGCATTCTGATGACAAGCTTGTGGAGTATTGTGACGACAATGGCTTGGAGCATTGTGATGAAAAGGGCATGGAGCATTGTGATGAAAAAGGCATGAAGCCATTTCATGACAGGTTTCAAGGAGCATTCTGATGACAAGTGTCAGGGAACATTGTGATGACATGTGTATTGAGAATTGTGATGAAAAAGATCATGGAGCATTTTGAAGAAAAGGGCATAGAGTATTGTGATGACAGGCATCATGGAGCGTTGTGATGACAAGTGTTATGGAACATTGTGATCACAAGTGTTTGGAGCATTGTGATGATAGAAGTCATGGATCATTTTGTTTTCAAGGAGCATGCAGCATTGTGATGACAAGGGCATGAAGCAATGTGATCCCAAGGTTCATGGATAATTGTGATGACAATGCTAAGGGAGTATTGTGATGACAAGCAAATGGAGCATTTTGATGGCAAGGTCATGTAGCATTTTGCTGACACAGGCATGAGCATTGTGATGATAAGGGTCATAGAGCACTTTGATGAGAAGCATCACGGATCATTGTGATTACAGGGGTCATGGAGCACTGGGATGGCAAGGTCATGGATCATTGTGATGACAAGTGTCATGGAGAATTTGGCTGAAAATATTAATGGAGCATTGTGATGACTAGGGAATGGAGCATTGTGATGACTAGAGTCCAGGATCACTGTGTTGTCAGGGGTCATGGAGCGTTGTGATGACAGTGGTCATGGAGCATTGTGATGATAGGGATCATGAAGCATTGTGATGAGAAGTTCCTGGAGAATTGGCGTGAAAATATTCAGGAAGTATTGTGAGGACAGGGGTCATGGAGCATTGTGATGACAAGGGAATGGAGCACTGTGATGAAAGGTTCCTGGAGCACTGTGATGAGGAGACCATGGAGCCTCGTAATAAGAAGTCTCATGGAGCATTCTGATGAAAAGGGGCATGGAGTATTGTGATTACAGGGGTCTTGGAGCATTGTGATGACAAGGGCATGGAGCATTGTGATTACTGGTGTCTTGGAGCATTGTGATGAAATTGGCATGGATCATTGTTATGAAAATGGTATGGAGCCTTGTCATGACAGGGTTCCAGGAGCATACTGATGAGAAGTGTCAGGGAGCATTGTGATGACATGTGTATAGAGCATTGTGATGACAAAGGTCATGGAGCACTGTGATGAGAAGACCATGGTTAACTGTGATGATGAGCTTCATGGGGCGTTGTGATGATAAGTGTTATGGAACATTGTGATCACAAGGATTTGGAGCATTGTGATGAGATAGATCATCGAATATTTTGATTTCATTGTGATGACAGTAGCCTGAAGCATTATGATGATGGTCATGGTGCATTTTGATGACAGGGTTCATGGAGCATTGAGATGCAATCGGTCATGGAGCATTGTGATTAGAGGGTTCATGGAGCATTGTGATGACAATGGCATGGAGCATTGAGATGCTAACTGTCATGGAGATTTGTGATGACAAAGGTCATGGAGCATTTTGATGACAAGGGCGTGGTACATTGTGATGAGAAGGGCAGGGAACATTGTGATGACAGGGTCATAGAGCAATTTGATGAAAAGTGTCATGGAATATTTTAATGACAGGGGTTATGGAACATTGTGATGTCAGGATTCATGGAGCATTTTGATGAAAAGATTCATGGAGAATTATGATGACAGGGATTATGGAACATTGTGATGTCAGGGGTCATTGAGCATTTTGAGGAAAAGTGTTATGGAGCATTATGATGACACGGGTTAAGGAACATTGTGATGTCAGGGGTCACCGAACTTTGTGATGATATGTGCATGCAGCATTGCAAAGACAAAAGTCATGGAACTTTGTGATGGCAGGGGTGAGGGAGTATTGTGATGAATAGTGCTGTAACATTGTGATATCATTGGTGAGAAAGCATTTTGATGAGAAGTGCATGGAGCATTGTGATGACAACGGTCATGGAGCATTGTGCTGAGAAAGGCATAGAACATTGTGATGACAAGGGTCAAAGAGCATTGTGATGAAAAGTTATTGGAGCATTGTGGTTAAATATGTCACAGAGACTGTTGATGACGAGGGCATGGACCACTGTGATGAAAAAGGTCATGAATCATTGTGATGAATGGAGGCATGGAGCATTGTGATGACAGGCGTCATGGAGCATTGTGATAACAAGGACATGGAGTATTGTGATGACAAGGGAATGGAGCATTGGTCTAATAAGTTTCATGGATTATTGTGATGACTGTTGTAATGGCGCATTGTGATGACCAGGTCATGCAGTACTGTGAAGACAGGTGTCAAGGAGCACTGTGATGACATATGTAATGGCCCATAGTGATGACAATGGCATGGAGCATTGTGATGCCAAGTGTCATGGAGGATTCTGATGACAAAGGTAATGGAGCATTGTGATGACAATGGCTTAGAACATTGTGATGACAAGGGTCAGGGAGAATTTTGCTGACAGGTGCAGGGAGAATTGTGATGAAAACGGTCATGAAGTATTCTGATGACAAGCTTGTGGAGTATTTTGATGACAATGGCATGGAACATTGTGATGAAAAAGGCATGTGGCATTGTGATGACAAGTGTATTGAGAATTGTGATGACAAATGTCATGGAGCATTGTGATGAGTAGGGCATGGAGTATTGTGATGGCAGGCATCATGGAGCGTTGTGATGACAAGTGTTATGAAACATTGTGATCACAAGGGTTTGGAGCATTGTGATGACAGAGGTCATGGATCATTTTGATTTCAAGGAGCATGGATCATTGTGATGACAAGGGCATGAAGCAATGTGATCCCAAGGTTCATGGAGGACTGTGATGACAATGGTAATAGAGTATTGTGATGAAAAGCGAATAGAGCATTGCAATGACAAGGTCAGGTAGCATTTTGCCGACAAAGTCATGGAGCATTGTGATGACAGGTGTCATGGAGCAATGTGATGACAAGCGTCACGGAGCATTGTGAATACAGGGGTCATGGAGCATTGGGATGACAAGGGCATGGATCTTTGTGATGACAAGTGTCATGGAGCATTGGGCTGAAAATGTTCATGGAGTATTGTGATGACAGGGATCATGGAGCATTTTGATGACAAGTTCCTGGAGCACTTTGATGAGAAGACAATGGAGACTTGTGATGACAAGTCTCATGGAGCATTCTGATGAAAAGGGACATGTAGCATTGTGATTACAGGGGTCTTGGAGCATTGTGATGACAAGGGCATGGAGCATTGTGATGAGAAGGCTATGGAGCATTCTGATGACATGCGTCATTGAGCTTTGTGATGACAAGGGCATGGAGCATTGTGATTACAGGGGTCTTTGAGCATTGTGATTAAAAGGGCATGGATAATTGTGATGAAAAAGGCATGGAGACGTGTCATGACAGGGTTAATGGAGCATACTGATGACAAGTGTCAGGGAGCTTTGTGATGAGGAGACCATGGATAATTGTGATGATGAGCGTCATTGGGTGTTGTGATGATAAGTGTTATGGAACATTGTGAACACAAGGGATTGGAGCATTGTGATGACAGAGGTCATGGAGCATATAGATTTCATTTTGATGACAATAGCCTGAAGCGTTATCATGATGGGCCTGATGCATTGTGATGACAGTGTTCATGGAGCATTGAGAAGAAAAGGGGCATGGAGCATTGTGATTACAGGTTTCTTGGAGCATTGTGATGTCAAGGGCATGGAGCATTTTGATGAGAAGGACATGGAACATTCTGATGGCATGTGTCATGGAGCTTTGTGATGACAAGGGCATGGAGCATTGTGATTACAGGGGTCTTGGAGCATTGTGATGACAAGTGTCATGGAGCCTTGTGATGACAAGGCCGTGGAATATTGTGATGGCAGGGGTCATGGAACATTGTTATGATAGGGATAATGGAGCATTGTGATGAGAAGGACATGGAGCATTGTGAATACAAGGTTTATGGAGCATTACCATGACAAATTTGTGGACCGTTGTGATGAAAATCACGTAGCCTATTGTGATGACAAGGGTCATGGAGCATTTTTCTGACAAAGGCATGGAGCATTTTGATGACAATGGTCACGGAGCATTGTGATGAAAATTTCATGGAGCATTGTGGTTATAAAGGTCACAGAGCCTTGTGAAAACGCGGTCATGGACCATTGTGATGACAAATGTTATGAAGCATTGTGATGACTGGAGTCATGGAGCATTGTGATGACAGTGGACATGGAGCATTGTGATGACAAGGGCATAGAGCATTTTGGTGACAGGAGCATGGAGCATTGGTCTGACAAGTTTCATAGATTATTTTGATGACAGTGTACATGGTGCATTGTGATGACAAGGGCATGGATCATTGTGATGAGAAGGTCATGCAGTATTGTGAAGACAGCTGTCAGGGAGCATTGTGATGACATATGTAATGGCCCATTGTGGTGACAATGGCATGGAGCATTGTGATGCCAAGTGTCATGGATGATTCTGATGACAAATGTAATGGAGCATTGTGATGACAATGGCTTGGAGCATTGTGATGACAAGGGTTAAGGAGGATTGTGCTGACCAGTGCATGGAGAATTGTGATGACAAGGGTCATGGAGCAATGTGATGACAAACTTGTGGAGTATTATGATGACAATGGCATGGAGCAGTGTGATGAAAACGGCATGGGGCATTGTGATGAAAAAGGCATGGAGCCTTTTCATGACAGAATTCAAGGAGCATTCTGACGACAAGTGTCATGGAGCATTGTGATGACAAGTGTATTGAGAATTGTGATGACCAAGGTCATGGAGCATTGTGATGAAAAGGGCATGGAGCATTGTGATTACATGGGTCTTGGAGCATTGTGATGAAAAGGGCATGGATCACTGTGATGAAAAAGGCATGGAGCCTTGTCATGACAGGGCTCAAGGAGCATACAGACAACAAGTATCAGGGAGCATTTTGATGACAAGTGTATTGAGCATTGTGGTGACAAAGGGCATGGAGCATTGTGATGAGAAGGCCATTGTTAATTGTGATGACGAGTGTCATGGGGCATTGTGATGACAAGTGTTTTGGAATATTGTGATCACAAGGGTTTGGAGCATTGTTATGACAGAGGTCATGGAACATTTTGATTTCATTGTGATGACAATAGCAAGAAGCATTATGATGATGGGCATGGTGCATTGTGATGACAGGGTTCATGGATCATTGAGATGAAAAGGGGCATAGAGCATTGTGATTAAAGGGTTATTGGAGCATTGTGATGAGAAGGGTCATGGAGCTTTGTGATGACAAGGCCAAGGAACATCGTGATGGCAGGGGTCATGGAGCATTTTTATGATTGGTGTAATGGAGCATTGTGATGGCAAGGGCATGGGGCATTGTGATGACAAGGCCATGGAGCATTCTGATGACGTGTCATGGAGCTTCGTGAAGACAAGGGCATGGAGCAATGTGATGCCAAGGGTCATGGATCTTTGTGATGAAGAAGGTCATGGAGCATTTTGATGGCAAGGGCGTTGTGCATTGTGATGAGAAAGGCAGGGAGCATTCTGATGACAGGGTCATGGAGCAATTTGATGAAAAGTGTCATGGAACAATTTGATGACATTTGTTATGGAACATTGTGATGTCAGGGGTCATCGAACATTGTTACTATAAGTGCATGTAGCATTGTGATGACACGAGTCATGGAACATTGTGATGACAGGGTTGAGGGAGTACTGTGACAATTAGTGATGTAGCATTGTGATATCAGTGGTGAGAGAGCATTTTGATGAGAAGTGCATGGAGCATTGTGATGACATATTTTAAGCAGCATTGTGATGAGAAGTGCATGGTGAATTGTGATGACGTGTCATGGAGCTATGTGCTGACAAGCGCATGGAGCATTGTGATGACAAGTGTATTGAGAATTGTGATGACAAAGGTCATGGAACATTGTGATGAAAAGGGCATGGAATATTGTGATGACAGGCATCATGGAGCGTTGTGATGACAAGTTTTATGGAACATTGTGATCACTAGGGTTTGGAGAAATGTGATGACAGAGGTCATGGATCATTTTGATTTCAAGGAGCATGGAGCATTGTGATGACAAGGGCATGAAGCAATGTGATCCCAAGGTTCATGGAGGATTGTGATGACAATGGTAATGGAGTTTTGTGATGACAAGCGCATAGAGCATTGTAATGACAAGGTCATGTAGCATTTTGCTGACAAAGGCATGGAGCATTGTGATGACATGTGTCATGGAGCACTGTGATGACAAGCGTCACGGAGCATTGTGAATACAGGTGTCATGGAGCATTGGGATGACAAGGGCATGGATCATTGTGGTGACAAGTTTCATGGAGCACTGGGCTGAAAATGTTCATGGAGTGTTGTGATGACAGGGGTCATGGAGCATTGTGATGACTAGGTAATGGAGCATTGTGATGACAAGAGTCCCAGATCATTGTGTTGTCGGGTGTTATGGAATGTTTTGAGGACAGTGGTCATGGAGCATTGTGATGATATTGGCCATGGAGCATTGTGATGAGTTGGTCGTGGAGCACTGTGCTGAAAATATTCATTGATTATTGTGATGACAGTGGTCATGGAGCATTGTGATGACAAGGGCATGGAGCATTGTGATTAGAATCTCATGGAGTATTGTGAAGACAGGTGTCAGGGAGAATTGTGATGACATATGTCATGGTCCATTGCGATGACAATGGCATGGATCATTATGATGCCAAATATAATGGAGAATTGTGATGACAAATATAATGGAGCATTGTGATGATTAAGGCTTGGAGCATTATGTTGACACGGGCCACTGAAAATTTTCATAACAATGTCGAGAAGCATTGTGATGACAAGTTCCTGGAGCATTGTGATTACAAAACCATGGAGCCTTGTGATGACAAGTCTCATGGAGCATACTGATGAAAAGGGGCATGGATCATTGTGATGACAGGGTCTTGGAACATTGTGATGACAAGGGCATTGAGCATTGTGAGAAGAATTCCAAGGAGCATTCTGATGGCATGCGTCATTGAGCTTTGTGATGGCAAGTGCATGGAGCATTGTGATTATATGGGTCTTGGAGCATTGTGATGAAAAGGGCATGGATCATTGTGATGAAAAAGGCATGGAGCCTTGTCATGACAGGATTCAAGTAGCATACAGACAACAAGGGTCAGGGGGCATTTTGATGACATTTGTATTGTGCATTGTGGTGACAAAGTCATGGAGCATTGGGATGAGAAGTCCATTGATAATTGTGATGACGAGCGTCATGGGGCATTGTGATCACAAGTGTTTTGGAATATTGTGATCACAAGGGTTTGGAGCATTGTTATGACAGAAGTCATGGAACATTTTGATTTCATTGTGATGACAACAGCATGAAGCATTATGATGAAGGGCATGGTGCATTGTGATGACAGGGTTCATGAATCATTGATATGAAAAGGGGCATAGAGCATTGTGATTAAAGTGTTCTTGGAACATTGTGATGAGAAGGGTCAAGGAGCTTTGTGATGACAAGGCCATGGAACATCGTGATGGCAGGGGTCATAGAGCATTGTTATGACTGGTGTAATGGAGCATTGTGATGGCAAGGCCATGGAGCATTGGTATGAGAAGGGCATGGAGCATTCTGATGACATGTGTCATGGAGCTTTTTGAAGACAAGGGCATGGAGCAATGTGATGCCAAGGGTCATGGATTTTGTGATGACAAATGTCATGGAGCATTTTGATGGCAAGGGCGTTGTGCATTGTGATGAGAAGATCAGGGAGTATTGTGATGACAGGGTCATGGAGCAATTTGATGAAAATTGTCATGGAATATTTTGATGACAGATGTTATGGAACATTGTGATGTCAGTGTTCATCGAACATTGTGATGATAATTGCATATAGCAATGTAATGACAGGAGTCATGGGACATTGTGATGCCAGGGGTGAGGGAGTATTGTGACAAATAGTGATGTAGCATTGTGATATCAGTGGTGAGAGAGCATTTTGAAGAGAAGTGAATGGAGCATTGTGATGTCAAGATTGTAGAGCACTGTGATGACAAGTGCATGGTGCATTGTGATGACATGTGTCATGGAGCATTGTGCAGACAAGCGCATGGAGCACTGTGATGACAAGGGTCATGGAGCATTGTGCTGAGAAAGGCATAGAGCATTGTGATGACAAGGGTCAAAGAGCATTGTGATGAAAAGTTCATGGAGCATTGTGGTTAAAATGGTCACAGAGACTGTTGATGACGAGGGTATGGACCAATGTGATGACAAAGGTCATGAATCATTGCGATGACTGGAGTCACGGAGCTTTGTGATGACAGGAGTCAGGGAGCATTGTGATAACCAAGGCATGGAGCATTGTGATGACAAGGGCATGGAACATTAGTCTAATAAATTTCATGGATTGTTGTGATGAAAGTTGGAATGGCGCATTGTGATGACAAGGGCATGGAGCTTTGTGATGACCAGGTCATGCAGTATTGTGAAGAGAGGTGTCAGGGAGCATTTTGATGACATATGTAATGGCCAATTGTGATGACAATGGCATGGAACATTGTGATGCCAAGTGTCTTGGAGGATTGTGATGATAAAGGTAATGGAATATTGTGATGACAATGGCTTGGAGCATTTTGATGACATGGGTCAGGGAGCATTGTGATGACAAGTGCATGGAGCATAGTGATGACAGGGGTCATGGAGCATTGTGATTACAGGGGTCTTTGAGAATTGTGATGACAATAGACCCGGATCATTGTGTTGTCAGGTGTCATGGAGTGTTGTGATGACAGTGGTCATGGAGCAGTGTGATGATATTGGTCTTGGAGCATTGTGATGAGAAGGTCATGGAGCATTGGGCTGAAAATATTCATGGATTATTGTGATGACATGTCTCATGGAGAATTCTGATGACAAGGGAATGGAGCATGGTGATGAGAATGTCCTGGAGTATTGTGATGAGATGACCATGGAGACTTGTGATGACAATTCTCATGGAGCATTCTGATGAAAAGGGGCATGGAGCATTGTGATTACAGGGGTCTTGGAGCATTGTGATGACAAGGGCATGGAGCATTGTGAGGAGAAGGCCATGGAACATTCTGATGACATGCGTCATGGACCTTTGTGATGACAAGTGCATGGAGCTTTGTGATTACAGGGGTCTTGGAGCATTGTGATGACAATGGTCATGGAGGCTTGTGATGACAATGCTGTGCAACATTGTGAAGGCAGGGATCATGGAGAATTGTTATGACAGAGGTAATGGATCATTGTGATGAGAAGGGCATTGAGCATTGGTCTGAAATGTTTCATGGATTATTGTGATGAGAGTGGGCATGGAGCATTGTGATGACAAGGGCACGGTACACTGTGATACATGGGTCATGGAGGATTGTAAGGACAAGGGCATGGATCATTGTGATGAGAAGGGCATCGAGCATTGTGATGACAAGTGTCATGGAGCTTTGTGATGACAAGGGCATGGAGAAATGTGATGAGAGTGTTCATGGAGCATTGTGATGACAATGACATGGAGCATTGTGATGCCAAAGGTCATGGAGTTTTGTGATGACAAAGGTCATGGAGCATTTTGTTGACAAGGGTGTGGTGCATTGTGATGAGAAGAGAAGGGAGTATTTTGATGACAGGGTGATGCAGCAATTTGATAAAAATTGTAATAGAACATTTTGTTGACAGGGGTTATAGAACCTTGTGATGCCAGGGGTCATGGATCTTTGGGATGAAAAGGGTCAGGGGGCATTTTGTTGACAGGGTTTATGGAACATTGTGATATCAGGGGTCATGAAACATGGTGCTGATAAGGGGATGTAGCATTGTGATGACAGGGGTCATGGTATATTGTGATAACAGGGGTGAGGGAGGATTGTGATGAAAAGCGCATGGGTAATTGTGATGACAAAGGTCATGGAGCATTGGGCTGAAAATATTCATGGAGTATTGTGATGACAGTGGTCATGGAGCATCGTGATGACAGAGGTCATGGAGAATTTTGATTTCATTGTGCTGACCAGAGCCGGAAGCTTTATGATGATGGGCATGATGCATTGTGATGACAGGGTTCATGGAGCATTGAGATGAAAAGGGGCATGGAGCATTGTGATCACATGGGTCTTGGAGCATAGTGATGAAACGGGCATGGAGCATTTTGATGAGAAGTTCATGGAACATTCTGATGACATGTGTCATGGAGCTTTTTGATGTCAAGGGCATGGATTATTCTGATTAAAGGGGTCTTGGAGCATTGGGATGACAAGTGTCATGGAGCCTTGTGATGACAAGGCCGTGGAACATTGTGATGACAGGGGTCATGGAGCATTGTTATGACAGGGGTAATGGAGCATTGTGATGAGAAGGGCATGGAGCACTGTGATTACAATATTTATGGAGCATTGCAATGACAAATTTGCAGACCATTGTGATGAAAAGCGCATGACACAGTGGGAAGACAAGGGTCATTGAGCAATTTTCTGACAAAGGCATGGAGGATTGTGATGACAAGGGTCATGGAGCATTGTGATGAAAAGTTCTTGGAGCAATGTGGTTACAAATGTAACAGAACCTTGTGATGACGCGGGCATGGACCATTGTGATGACAAATGTTATGAAGCATTGTGATGACTGGAGTCATGGAGCATTGTGATGACAGGGGTCAAGGAGCATTTTGATGACGAGGGCATGGAGCATTGTGATGACAAGGGTCAAAGAGCATTGTGATGAAAAGTTCGTTGAGCATTGTGGTTAAAAAGTCACAGAGACTGTTGATGGTGAGGGCATGGACCATTGTGATGACAAAGGTCATGAAGCAATGTGATGACTGGTATCACAGAGCATTGTGATGACAGTGGTCATGGAGCACTGTGATAACAAGGGCATGGAGCATTGTGATGACAAGGGCATGTAGCATTGTGATGACCAGGTGATGCAGTATTGTGAAGACAGGTGTCAGGGAGCACTGTGATGACATATGTAATGGCCCATTGTGATGGCAATGGCATGGAGCATTGTGATGCCAAGTGTCATGGAGGATTCTGATGACAAAGGTAATGGAGCATTGTGATGACAATGGCTTGGAGCATTGTGATGAGAATGGTCAGGGAGCATTGTGCTGACAAGTGCATGGAGCATTGTGATGACAAGGGTCATGGAACATTCTGATGAACAGCTTGTGGAGTATTTTGTTGACAATGGCATGGAGCATTGTGATGATAACGGCATGGGGCATTGTGATGAAAAAGGCATGGAGCATTTTCGTGAAAGGGTTCAAGGAGCATTCTGACGACAAGTATCAGGGAGCATTGTGATGACAAGTGTATTGAGAATTGTGATGACAAAGGTCGTGGAGCATTGTGATGAAAAAGGCATGGAGTATTTGATGACAGGCATCATGGAGCGTTGTGATGACAAGTGCTATGGAACATTGTGATCACAAGGGTTTGGAGCATTGTGATGACAGAGGTCATGGATCATTTTGATTTCAAGGAGCATGGAGCATTGTGATGACAAGGGTATGAAGCAATATGATCCCAATGTTCATGGATGATTGTGATGAAAATGGTAAATGGGTATTGTGATGACAAGCGCATAGAGCATGGTAATGACAAGGTCATGTAGCATTTTGCTGACAAAGGCATGGAGCATTGTGATGACATGTGTCATGGAGCACTGTGATGACAAGCGTCACGGAGCATTGTGAATAGAGGGGTCATGGAGCATTGGGATGACAAGGGCATGGATCATTGTGATGACAAGTGTCATGGAGCATTGGGCTGAAAATATTCATGGAGTATGGTGATGACAGGGGTCATGGAGCATTGTGATGACAAGAATCCCGGATCATTGTGTTGTCAGGTGTCATGGAGTGTTGTGATACAGTGATCATGGAGCATTGTGATGATACTGGTCATGGAGCATTGTGATGAGAATGTCATGGAGCATTGGCCTGAAAATGTTCATGGAGAATTGTGATGACAGGGGTCATGGAGCATTGTGATGACAAGGGAAGGGAGCATGCTGATGAAAATGTCTTGGAGCATTGTGATGAGATGAACATGGAGACTTGTGATGACAAGTTTCATGGAGCATTCTGATGAAAAGGGGCATGGAGCATTGTGATTACAGGGGTCTTGCAGCATTGTGATGATAAGGGCATGGAGCATTGTGAGGAGAAGGCCATGGAGCATTCTGATGACATGCGTCATGGAGCTTTGTGATAACAAGGGCATGGAGCCTTGTGATGACAAGGCCGTGGAACATTGTGATCGCAGAGTCATGGAGCATGGTTATGACAGGGGTAATGGAGCATTGTGATGAGAAGGGCATGGAGCATTGTGATTACAAGTTTTATGGAGCATTGCGATGACAAATATGTGGACCGTTGGGAGAAAATGCACGTGGCACATTGTGATGACAAGGGTCATGGAGCATTTTTCTGACAAAGGCATGGAACACTGTGATGACAAGGGTCACGCAGCTTTGAGATGAAATGTTCATGGAGCATTGTGGTTAAAAAGGTCACAGAGCCTTGTGATGACGCAGGCATGGACCATTGTGATGACAAACATTATGAAGCATTGTGATGACTGGAGTCACGGAGCACTGTGTTGACAGGGGTCATGGAGCATTGTGATGACATGTGTCATGGAGCATTGTGCTGACAAGCGCATGGAGCATTGTGATGACAAGGGTCACGGAGCATTGTGCTGAGAAAGGCATAGAGCATTGTGATGACAAGGTTCAAAGAGCATTGTGATGAAAAGTTCATGGATCAATTTGGTTAAAAAGCTCACAGAGAGTGATGATGACGAGGGCTTGGACCATTGTGGTGACAAAGGTCATGAAGCATTGTGATGACTGGAGTCAAAGAGCATTGTGATGGCAGGGGTCATGGAGCATTGTGATAACAAGGGCATGGAGCATTGTGTTGCCAGGGGCATGGAGTATCGGTCTGACAAGTTTCATGGATTATTGCGATGACATTTGGAATGGTGCATTCTGATGACAAGGGCATGGAGCATTGTGATGACCAGGTTATGCAGTATTGTGAAGAGAGGTGTCAGGGAGCATTGTGATGACATATGTATGGCCTATTGTGATAAAAATGGCATGGAGCATTGTGATGCCAAATGTCATGGAGAATTCTGATGACAAAGGTAATGGAGCATTGTGATGACAATGGCTTGGAGCATTGTGATGACAAGTGTCAGAGAGCATTGTGCTGACAAGTGCATGGAGATTTGTGATGACAAGGGTCATGGAGCATTCTGATGACAAATTTGTGGAGTATTTTGATGACAATGGCATGGAGATTTGTGATGAAAACGGCATGGGACATTGTGATGAAAAAGGCCTGGAGACTTTTCGTGACAGGGTTCAAGGAGCATTCTGACGACAAGTGTCAGGAAGCATTGTGATGACAAGTGTATTGAGAATTGTGATGACGGATGTCATGGAGCATTGTGATGAGAAGCCATGGATAATTGTGATGATGATCGTCATGGTGTGTTGTGATGATAAGTGTTATGGAACATTGTGATCACATGGGTTTGGAGCATTATGATGACAGAGGTCATGCAGAATTTTGATTTCATTGTGATGACAATAGCCTGAAGCATTATGATGATGGGCATGGTGCATTGTGATGACAGGGTTCATGGAGCATTGAGATGCAAAGTGGCATGGAGCATTGTGATTACAGGGGTCTTGGAGAATTGTGATAACAAGGGCATCGAGCATTGTGATGAGAAGGCCATCTAACATTCTGATGACATGCGTCATGGAGTTTATGATGACAAGGGCATGGAGCATTGTGATGACAAGGGTCATGGAGCCTTGTGATGAAAAGGCCATGGAACACTGTGATGGCAGTGGTCATGGAGCATTGTTATGACAGAGGTAATGGAGCAATTTGATGAGAAGGGCATTGAGCATTGGTCTGAAATATTTCATGGATTATTGTGATGAGAGTGTGCATGGAGCATTGTGATGACAAGGGCACGGAACACTGTGATACATGGGTCATGGAGGATTGTAATGACAAGGGCATGGAGCATTGTGATGAGACGGGCATCGAGCATTGTGATGAAAAGTGTCATGGAGCTTTGTAATGACAAGTGCATGGAGCAATGTGATGAGAGGGTTTATGGAGCATTGTGATGACAATGACATGGAGCATTGTGATGCCAAGGGTCATGGAGTTTGTGATGACAAAGTTCATAGAGCATTTTGATGACAAGGATGTGGTGCATTGTGATGAGAATTGCAGGGAGCATTTTGATGACAGGGTCATGCAGCAATTTGATGAAAAGTGTAATGGAACATTTTGATGACAGGGGTTATAGAACATTGTGATGCCAGGGGTCATGGAGCTTTGGGATGAAAAGTGTCATGGAGCATTTTGATGACACGGGTTATGGAACATTGTGATGTCAGGGGTCATGGAACATTGTGCTGATAAGGGGATGTAGCATTGTGATGACAGGGGTCATGGAACACTGTGTTTACAGGGGTGAGGTAGGATTGTGATAACTAGTGATGGAATATTGTGATATCTCAGGTGACAGAGCATTTGGATGAGAAGTGCTTGGAGCATTGTGATTACAATGTTTATGGAGCATAGCGATGACAAGGTTGTTTATCAATGTGATGAAAAGCGTGTGGCACATTGTGATGACAAGGGTCATGGAGCATTGTTCTGACAAACGCATGGAGCATTGTGATGACAAGGGTCACGGAGCATTGTGATAAATAGTTCATGGAGTATTGTGGTTACAAATGACACAGAGCCTTTTGATGACGCAAGCATGGACCGCTGTGTTGACAAACGTTATGAAGCATTGTGATGAATGGAGTCACGGAGCATTGTGATGACAGGGGTCATGGATCATTGTGATGATATGTGTCATGGAGCATTGTGATGACAGGGGCATGGAGCATTGGTCTTACACGTTTCATAGATTATTGTGATGACAGTGGACATGGTGCATTGTGATGACAAGGGCATGGAGCATTGTGAGGAGAAGGTCATAGAGTATTGTGAAGAGATGTGTCAGGGAGCATTGTGATGACATATGTCATGGTCCATTGCGATGACAACGGCAGGGAGCATTTAGATGCCAAATGTAATGGAGGATTGTGATGACAAATATAATGAAGCATTGTGATGACTAGGGCTTGGAGCATTATGATGACAAGGGCCATTGAGAATTTTCATGACAAGGTCGTGAAGCATTGTGATGACAAGGTCCTGGAGTTTTGTGAATAGAAAAACATGGAACCTTGTGAAGACAAGTCTCAGGGAGCATACTGATGGAAATGAGCATGGAGCATTCTGATTACAAGGGTCTTGGAACATTGTGATAAGAAGGGCATGAAGCATTTTGATTAAAAAGCGATGGAGCATTGCTCTAATAAGTTTCATGGATTATTGTGATGACAGATGGAATGGCACATTGTGATGACAAGGGCATGGAGCATTGTGATGACCAGGTCAGGCATTATGGTGAAGACAGGTGTCAGGGTGCATTGTGATGACATATGTAATGGCCCATTGTGATGACAATGGCATGGCACATTGTGATACCAGGTGTCATGGAGGAGTCTGATGACAAGTGTCAAGGAGCATTGTGATGACAAGTGTCATGGAGGATTCCGATGTCAAAGGTAATGGAGCATTGTGATGACAAAGTCTTGGAGCATTGTGATGACAAGGGTCATGGAGGATTCCGATGTCAAAGGTAATGGAGCTTGTGATGACAAAGTCTTGGAGCATTGTGATGACAAGGGTCATGGAGCATTGTGATGAGAAAGGCATAGAGCATTGTGATGACAAGGGTCAAAGAGCATTGTGATGAAAATTTCATGGATCATTGTGGATAAAAATGTCACAGAGACTGTTGATGACGAGGGCATGGACCATTGTGATGACAAAGGTCATGAAGCATTGTGATGACTGGAGTCATGGAGCATTGTGAAGACTGGGTTCATGGAGCATTGTGATAACAAGGGCATGGAGCATTGTGATGACAACGGCATGGAAGTTTTGTCTAAGATTCATGGATTATTGCGATGACAGTTGGAATGGCGCATTCTGATGAAAAGGGCATGGAGCATTGTGATGACCAGATCATGCAGTATTGTGAAGATAGGCGTCAGGGAGCATTGTGATGACATATGTAATGGCCCATTGTGATGACAATGGCATGGAGCATTGTGATGACAAGTGTCATGGAGGATTCTGATGACAAATGTAATGGAGCATTGTGATGACAATGGCTTGGAGCATTGTGATGACAAGGGTCAGGGAGCATTGTGCTGAAAAGTGCATGGAGAATTGTGATGACAAGGGTCATGGAGCATTCTGATGAAAAGCTTGTGGAGTATTTTGATGACAATGGCATGGAGCATTGTGATGAAAACAGCATGGGGATTTGTGAGGAAAAAGGCATGGAGCCTTTTCGTGACAGGGTTCAAGGAGCATTCTGATGACAAGTGTCAGGGAGCATTGTCATGACATGTATATTGAGAATTGTGATGACAATTGTCATGGAGCATTGTGATGTAAAGGGCATGGAGTATTGTGATGACAGGCATCATGGAGCGTTGTGATGACAACTATAATGCAACACTGTGATCACAAGGTTTTGGAGCATTGTGATGACAGAGGTCATGGATCATTTTGATTTCAAGGAGCATGGGGCTTTGTGATGACAAGGACATGAAGCAATGTGATCCCAAGGTTCATGGAGGGTTGTGATGACAATGGTAATGGAGTATTGGGATGACAAGCACATAGAGCATTGTAATGACAATGTCATGAAGCATTTTGCTCACAAAGGCATGGAGCATTGTGATGACAGGTGTCATGGAGCACTGTGATGAAAAGCGTCATGGAGCATTGTGAATACAGGGGTTACGGAGCATTGCGATGACAAAGGCATGGATCATTGTGATGACAAGTGTCCTGGAGCATTGTGATGACTAGGGAATGGAACATTGTGATGAAAAGAGTCACAGATCATTGTGCTGTCAGGTGTCATGGAGTGTTGTGATGACAGTGGTCATGGAGAATTGTGATGATATTGGTCATGGAGCATTGCGATGACAAGCGAATGGAGCATGGTGATGACAATGTCCTGGAACATTTTGATGAGAAGACCATGGAGACTTTTGATGAGAAGTCTCATGGAGCATTCTGTTGAAAAGGGGCATGGAGAATTGTGATTACAGGGGTCTTGGAGCATTGTGATGACAAGGGCATGGATCATGGTGATGAGAAGGCCATGGAACATTCTGATGACATGCGTCCAGGAGCTTTGTGATGACAAGGGCATGGAGCATTGTGATTAAAGGGGTCTTGGAGCATTGTGATGAAAAGGGCATGGATCATTGTGATGAAAAAGGCATGGAGCCTTGTCATGACAGGTTTCAAGGAGCATACTGAAGACAAGTGTCAGGGAGCATTGTGATGACAAGTGTATTGAGCATTGTGATGACAAAAATCATAGAGCACTGTGATGAGGAGGCCATGGATAATTGTGATGATGAGCGTCATGGGGTGTTGTGATGATAAGTGTTATGGCACATTGTGATCACAAGGGTTCGGAGTATTATGATGACAGAGGTCATGGAGCATTTTGATTTCATTGTGATGACAATAGCCTGAAACATTATGATGAAGGGCATGGTGCATTGTGATGACAGGGTTCATGGAGCACTGATATGAAAAGGGGCATGGAGCATTGTGATTATAATGGTCTTGGAGCATTGTGATGACAAGGGCATGGAGCACTGTGATGAGAAGGCCATGGAACATTCTGATGACATGCGTCATGGAGTTTTGTGATGACAAGTGCATGGAGCATTGTGATTTCAGGCGTTTTGAGCATGGTGATGTCAATTGTCATGGAACCATGTGATGACTAGGCCGTGGAACATTGTGATGGCGGGGGTCATGGTGCATTGTTATGAAAGGGGTAATGGAGCATTGTGATGAGAAGGACATGGAATATTGGTCTGAAATGTTTCATGAATTATTGTGATGAGAGTGGGCATGGAGCATTGTGATGACAAGGGTACGGAACACTATAATACATGGGTCATGCAGGAATGTAATGACAGGGCATGGAGCATTGTGATGACACGTGTCATGGAGCATTGTGATGACAAGGGCATGGAGCAATGTTATGAGAGGGTTCATGGAGCATTGTGATGACAATGACATGGAGCATTGTGATGCCAAGGGTCATGGAGCTTTGTGATGACAAGTCATGGAGCATTATGATGACAAGGGCATGGTGCATTGTGATGAGAAGGGCAGGGAGCATTTTGATGACCGGGTCATGCAGCAATTTGATGAAATGTGTAATGGAATATTTTGATGGCACGGGTTATAGAACATTGTGATGTCAGTGGTCTTGGAGCTTTGGGATGAAGAGGGTCATGGAGCATTTTGATGACAGGGGTTATGGAACATTGTGATGTCAGGGGTCATGGAACCTTGTGATGGTAAGCGGATGTTGCATTGTGATGACAGTGTCATGGAACATTGTTATTACATGGGTGAGGTAGTATTGTGATGACTAGTGATGGAACACTGTGATATCTCTGGTGAGAGAGCATTTGGATGAGAAGTGCATGGACCATTGTGATTACAATGTTTATGGAGCATTGCAATGAAAATGTTTTGGACCGTTGTGATGAAATGCGCATGGCACATTGTGATGACAATGGTCATAGACCATTGTTCTGACAAAGACATGGAGCACTGTGATGACAAGGGTCGCAGAGAATTGTGATGAAAAGTTCATGGAGCATTGTGGTTACAAAGATCACAGAGCCTTGTGATGAGTCGGGCATGGACCATTGTGATGACAAACGTTATGAAGCATTGTGATGACTGGTTTCATGGAGCGTTGTGATGACAGGGGTCATGGAGCATTGTGATGACAAGGGCATGGAGCATTGTGATGACAGGGGCATGGATCATTGGTCTGACAAGTTTCATAGATTATTGTGATGAGAGTGGGCATGGTGCATTGTGATGACAAGGGCATGGAGCATTGTGATGAGAATGTCATTGAGTATTGTGAAGACAGTTGTCAGGGAGCATTGTGATGACATATGTCATGGTCCATTGTGATGACAATGGCATGGACATTGTGATGCCAAAAGTAATGGAGGATTGTGATGACAAATATAATGGAGCATTGTGATGACTAGGGCTTGGAGCATTATGATGACAAGGGCCATTAAAAATTTTCATGACAAGGTCTTGAAGCATTGTGATGACAAGGTCCTGGAGCACTGTGATGACAAAACCATGGAGCCTTGTGATGAGAATTCTCATGGAGCATACTGATGAAATGGGGCATGGAGCATTGTCATTACAGGGGTCTTGGAACATTGTGATGACAAGGGCATGGAACATTGTGAGGAGAAGACCAAGGAGCATTCTGATGGCATGCGTCATTGAGCTTGGTGATGAGAAGGGCATGGAGCATTGTGATTACATGGGTCTTGGAGCATTGTGATGAAAAGAGCATGGATCATTGTGATGAAAAAGGCATGGAGCCTTGTCATGACAGGGTTCAAGGAGCATACAGACAACAAGTGTCAGGGAGCATTTTGATGACAAGTGTATTGAGCATTGTGATGACAAATCCATGGAGAACTGTGATGACAGGTGTCATGGAGCACTGTGATGACAAGCGTCATGGAGGATTCTGATGACAAAGGTAATGGAGCATTGTGATGACAATGGCTTGGAGCATTGTGATTACAAGGGTCACGGAGCATTGTGCTGGCAAGTGCATGGAGAATTGTGTTGACAATGGTCATGGAGCATTTTGATGACTGGGGTTATGGAACATTGTGATGTCAGGGGTCATGGAACATTGTGATGATAAGGGGATGTAGCATTGTGATGGCAGGGTCAAGAAACCTTGTTATTACAGGGGTGAGGGAGTATTGTGATGACTAGTGATGGAACATTGTGGTATCTCTGGTGAGAGAGCATTTTGATGAGAAGTGCATGGACCATTTTGACTACAACGTTTATGGAGCATTGCAATGACAAGGTTGTGGACCGTTGTGATGAAATGCGCGTGGCACATTGTGATGACAATGGTCATGGAGCATAGTTCTGACAAAGACATGGAGCATTGTGATGACAAGTGTCACAGAGAATTGTGATGAAATGTTCATAGAGCATTGTGGTTACAAAGGTCACAGAGCCTTGTGATGACGCTGGCATGGATCACTGTGATGACAAACGTTATGAAGCATTGTGATGACTGGAGTCACGGAGCACTGTGATGACAGGGGTCATGGAGCATTGTAATGACAAGAGCATGGAGCATTGTTATGACAAGAGAATGGAGCATTCGTCTAACAAATTTCATAGATTATTGTGATGACAGTGGGCATGGTGCATTGTGATGACAAGGGCATGGAGCATTGTGATGAGAAGGTCATGGATTATTGCGAAGAAAGTTGTCAGGGACCATTATGATGATATATGTCATGGTCCATTGTGATGACAATGGCATGGAACATTGTGATGCCGAATGTAATGGAGGACTGTGATGACAAATATAATGGAGCATTGTGATGACTAGGGCTTGGAGCATTATGATGACAAGGGCCATTGAGAATTTTCATGACAAGGTCGTGAAGCATTGTGATGACAACGTCCTGGAGCATTGTGATAACAAATCTATGGAGCCTTGTGATGACAAGTCTCATGGAGCATACTGATGAAAAGGGGCATGGAGCATTGTGATTACAGGGGTCTTGGAACATTGTGATGACAAGAGTCACAGATCATTTTGTTGTCAGTTGTCATGGAGTGTTGTGATGACAGTGGTCATGGAGCATTGTGATGATATTGGCCATGGAGCATTGTGATGAGTAGGTCGTTGAGCATTGGGCTGGAAATGTTCATGGACTATTGTGATGACAGGGGTCATGGAGCATTGTGATGACAAGGGAATGGAGCATGGTGATGACAAGGTCCTGGAGCATTGTGATGAGAAGACCATGGAGACTTGTGATGACAAGTTTCATGGAGCATTCTGATGAAAAGGGGCATGGTGCATTGTGATTACAGGGGTCTTGGAGCATTGTGATGACAAGGACATGGAGTATTGTGATGAGAAGGCCATGAAGCATTCTGATAAGCGTCATGGAGCTTTTTGATGACAAGGGCATGGAACATTGTGATTACAGGGATCTTGGAGCATTGTGATGAAAAGGTCATGGATTATTGTGATGAAAAAGGCATGGAGCCTTGTCATTACAGGGTTCAAGGAGCATACTGACGACAAGTGTCAGGGAGCATTGTGATGACATGTGTATTGAGCATTGTGATGACAAAGATAATGGAGAATTGTGATGAGAAGACCATGGATAATTGTGATGATGAGCGTCATGGCGTGTTGTGATGATAAGTGCTATGGAACATTGTGATCACAAGAGTTTTGAGCATTATGATGACACAGGTCATGGAGAATATTGATTTCATTGTGATGACAATTGCCTGAAGCATTATGATGATGGGCATGGTGCATTGTGATGACAGGGTTCATGGAGCATTAAGATGAAAAGGGGCATAGAGCATTGTGTTTACAGGGGTCTTGGAGCATTGTGATGACAAGGGCATGGAGCATTGTGATGAGAAGTCCGTGGAACTTTCTGATGACATGCGTCAAGGAGCTTTGTAATGACAAGGGCATGGAGCACTGTGATTACAGGGGTCTCCAGCATTGTAATGACAAGTGTCATGGAACCTTGTGATGACCAGGCCGTGGAACTTTGTGATGGCAGGTATCATGGTGCATTGTAATGACAGAGGTAATGGAGCATTGTGATGAGAAGGGCATGGAACATTGGTCTGAAATGTTTCATGGATTATTGTGATGAGAGTGGGCATGGAGCATTGTAATGACAAGGGTACGGAACACTATGATACATGGGTCATGCAGGATTGTAATTACAAGGACATGGAGCATTGTGATGAGAAGGACATCGAGCATTGTGATGACATGTGTCATGGAGCTTTGTGATGACAAGGGCATGGAGCAATGTGATGAGAGGTTTCATGGAGCTTTGTGATGACAATGATATGGAGCTTTGTGATGACAAGACATGGAGCATTTTGATGACAAGGGCATGGTGCATTCTGATGAGAAGGGCAGTGAGCATTCTGATGACAGGTTCATGCAGCAATTTGATTAAAAGTGTAATGGAATATTTTGATAGCAGGGGTTATAGATCATTATGATGTCAGGGTTCTTGGAGCTTTGGGATGAAAAGGGTCATGGAGCATTTTGATGTCATGGGTCATGGAACATTGTGATGATAAGGGGAGGTAGCAGTGTGATGACAGTGTAATGGAGCATTGTGATTACAGTGGTGAGGGAGTATTGTGATGACGAGATGGAACACTTTGATATCTCTGGCGAGAGAGCATTTTGATGAGAAGTGCATGGATCATTGTGATTACAAGTTTTATGGAGCATTGCAATGACAAAGTAGAGGACCATTGTGATGAAGTGCGCATGGAACACTGTGAAGACAATGGTCATGAAGCATTGTTCTGACAAGGCCATGGAGCATTGTGATGACAAGGGTCACAGAGAATTGTGATGAAATGTTCATGGAGCATTGTGGTTACAAATGTCACAGAGTCTTGTCATGACGCGGCAATGGACCATTGTGATGACAAACGTTTTGAAGCGTTGAGATGACTGGAGTCACGGAGCATAGTGATGACAGGACTCATGGAGTATTGTGATGACATGTGTCATGGAGCATTGTGCTGACAAGCGCATGGAGCATTGTGAAAACAAGGGCATGGAGCATTGTGATGACAAGGGCATGGAACATTGGTCTAATATGTTTCATGGATTATTGTGATGACAGTTGGAATGGCGCATTTTGATGACACGGGCATGGACCATTGTGATGACAAACGTTATGAAGCATTGTGATGACTGGAGTCACGGAGCATTGTGATGACAGGGGTCATGGAGCATTGTGATGGCATGTGTCAATGAGCATTGTGCTGACAAGTGCATGGAGCATTGTGATGACAAGGGTCATGGAGCTTGTGATGACATGTGTCATGGAGCATTGTGCTGACAAGCGCATGGAGCATTGTGATGACAATTGTCATGGAGCATTGTGTTGAGAAAGGCATAGAGCATTGTGATGACAAGGGTCAAAGAGCATTGTGATGAAAAGTTCATGGATCATTTTGGTTAAAAAGCTCACAGAGACTGATGATGACGAGTGCATGGACCATTGTGGTGACAAAGGTCATGAAGCATTGTGAGGACTGGAGTCACAGAGCATTGTGATGGCAGGAGTCATGGAGCATTGTGATAACAAGGGCATGGAGCATTGTGATGACCAGGGAATGGATCATTTGTCTAATAAGTTTCAGCGATTATTGCGATGACAGTTGGAAAGGCACATTGTGATGACAAGGGCATGGAGCATTGTGATGGCCAGGTCATGCAGTATTGTGAAGACAGGTGTTAGGGAGCATTGTGATGACATATGTAATGGCCCATTGTGATGACAATGTCATGGAGCACTGGGATGCCAAGTGTCATGGAGGATTCTGATGACAAAGGTAATGGAGCATTGTGATGACAATGGTTTGGAGCATTGTGATGACAAGGGTCAGGGAGCATTGTGCTGACAAGTGCATGGGGAATTGTGATGACAAGGGTCATGGAGCATTCTGAGGACAAGCTTGTGGAGTATTTTGATGACAATGGCATGGAGCATTGTGAAGAAAACGGCATGGCGCATTGTGATGAAAAAGGCATGGAGCCTTTTCGTGACAGGGTTCAAGGAGCATTCTGATGACAAGTGTCAGGGAGCATTGTGATGACAAGTGTATTGAGAATTGTGATGACAATGGTCATGGAGCATTGTGATGAAAAGGGCCTGGAGTATTGTGATGACAGGCATCATGGAGCGTTGTGATGACAAGTGTTATGGAACACTGTGATCACAAGGGTTTGGAGCATTGTGATGAGAGAGGTCATGGATCATTCTGATTTCAAGGAGCATGGAGCATTGTGACGACAAGGGCATGAAGGAATGTGATCCCAAGGTTCATCGAGGATTGTGATGACAATGGAAATGGAGTATTGTGATGACAAGCGCATAGAGCAGTGTAATGACAAGGTCATGTAGCATTTTGCTGACAAAGGCATGGAGCATTGTGATGACATGTGTCATGGAGCACTGTGATTACAAGTGTCACGGAGCATTGTGAATACAGGGGTCATGGAGCATTGGGATGACAAGGGCATGAATCATTTTGATGACAAGTGTCATGGAGCACTGGGCTGACAATGTTCATGGAATGTTTTGATGACATGGGTCATGGAGCATTGTGATGACTAGGGAATGGAGCAATGTGATGACAAGAGTCCCGGATCATTGTGTTGTCAGTTGTCATGGAGTGTTGTGATGACAGTGGTCAAGGAGAATTGTGATGATATTGGCCATGGAGCATTGTGATGAGTAGGTCGTGGAGCATTGGGCTGAAAATATTCATGGATTATTGTGATGACAGGGGTCATGGAACATTGTGATGACAAGGGAATGGAGCATGGTGATGACAAGGTCCTGGAGCATTGTGATGAGAGTAGCATGGAGACTTGTGATGACAAGTCTTATGGAGCATTCTGATGAAAAGAGGCAAGGAGCATTGTGATTACAGGGGTCTTGGAGCATTGTGATGACTAGGGCATGGAGCATTGTGATGAGAAGGCCATGGAGCATTCTGATGACATGCGTCATGGAGTTTTCTGATGACAAGCGCAAGGAGCATTGTTATTACAGGGATCATGGAGCATTGTGATGAAAAGGGCATGGATCATTGTGATGAAAAAAGCATGGAGCCTTTTCATAACATGGTTCAAAGAGCATACTGACGACAAGTGTCAGGGAGCATTGTGATGACAAGTGTATTGAGCATTGTGATGACAACGATCATGGAGCATTGTGATGAGAAGACCGTGGATAATTGTGAAGATGAGCGTCATGGGGTGTTTTGATGATAAGTGTTATGTAACATTGTGATCACAATGGTTTGGAGCATTTTGATGACAGAGGTCATGGAGAATATTGATTTCATTGTGATGACAATAGCCTGAAGCATTTTGATGATGGGCATGGAGCATTGTGATGACAGGGTTCATGGAGCATTGAGATGAAAAGGGGCATGGAGCATTGTGATTACAAGGGTATTTGAGCATTGTGATGACAAGGGCATGGATCATGGTGATGAGAAGGCCATGGAACATTCTGATGACATGCGTCATGGAGCTCTGTGATGACAAGGGCATGGAGCATTGTTATTTCAGTGGTCTTGAGCATTGTGATGACAAGTGTCATGGAACCTTGTGATGACTAGGCCGTGGAACATTGTGATGGCAAGGGTCATGGTGCATTGTTACGACAGGTGTAATGGAGCATTTTGATGAGAAGGGCATGGAATATTGGTCTGAAATGTTTCATGGATTATTGTGATGAGAGTGCGCATGAAGCATTTTGAGGACAAGGGCACGGAACACTATGATACATGGGTCATGCAGGAATGTAATGACAAGGGCATGGAGCATTGTGATGAGAAGGCCATCGAGCATTGTGATGACAAGTGTCATCGAGCTTTGTGAGGACAAGGGCATTCAGCAATATTATGAGTGGGTTCTTGGAGCATTGTGATGACAATGACATGGAGCATTGTGATGCCAAGGGTCATGGAGCTTTGTGTTGACATGTCATGGAGCATTTTGATGACTAGCGCATGGGGCATTGTGATGAGAAGGGCAGGGAGCATTTTGATGACCGGGTCATGCACCAAGTTGATGAAAAGTGTAATGGAACATTTTGATGGCATGGGTTATAGAACATTGTGATGTCAGGTGTCTTGGAGCTTTGGGACGAAAAGGGTCATGGAGCATTTTGATGACAGGGGTTATGGAACATAGTGATGTCAGCATTCATGGAACATTGTGATGATAAAGGAATGTAGCAGTGTGATGACAGGGTCATGGATCATTGTGATTACAGGGGTGAGGGAGCATTGTGATGACTATTGACTGAACACTGTGATATCTCTGGTGAGAGAGCATTTTGACGAGAAGTGCATGGAGCATTGTGATTACAAGGTTTATGGAGCATTGCAATGACAAGGTTGTGGACCGTTGTGATGAAATGTGCGTTGCATATTGTGAAGACAATGGTCATGGAGCATTGTTCTCACAAAGACATGGAGCATTATGATGACAAGGATCAAAGAGAATTGTGATGAAAAGTTCATGGATGATTGTGTATAAAAAGGTCACAGAGACTTGTGATGACACGGGCATGGACCACTGTGATGACAAACGTTATGAAACATTGTGATGACTGGAGTCACGGAGCATTGTGATGACAGGGGTTATGGAGCATTGTGATGACATGTGTCTTGGAGCACTGTGCTGACAAGCGCATGGAGCACTGTGATGACAAGGGGCATGGAGCATTGTGCTGAGAAAGGCATAGAGCATTGTGATGACAAGGGTCAAATAGCATTGTGATGAAAAGTTCATGGAGCATTTTGGTTAAAAAGCTCACAGAGACTGATGATGACGAGGGCATGGACCATTGTGATGAAAAAGGTCATGAAGCACTGTGATTACTGGAGTCACAGAGCATTGTAATGGCATGTGTCATGGACCATTGTGATAACAAGGGCATGGAGCATTGTGATGATGAGGGCATGGAGCATTGATCTAATAAGTTTCATGGATTATTGTGATGACAGTTGGAATGGCGCATTGTGATGACAAGTGCCATTGAAAATGTTCATGACAAGGTCGAGAAGCATTGTGATGACAAGGTCCTGGAGCATTGTGATGACAAATCCATGGTTGCCTTGTGATGAAAAGTCTCATGGAGCATACTGATGAAAAGGGGCATGGAGCATTGTGATTACAGTTGTCTTGGAACATTGTGATGACAAGGGCATGAAGCATTGTGAGGAGAAGACAAAGGAGCTTTTTGATGGCATGCATCCTTGAGCTTTGTGATGACAAGGGCATGGAGTATTTTGATTATATGGGTCTTGGAGCATTGTGATGAAAAGGGCATGGATCATTGTGATGAAAAATACATGGAGCCTTGTCATGACAGGTTTCAAGGAGCATACAGACAACAAGTGTCAGGGAGCATTTTGATGACAAGTGTATTGAAAACTGTGATGACAAGGGTCATGGAGCACTTTGCTGAGAAAGGCATAGAGCATTGTGATGACAAGGGTCAAAGAGCATTGTGATGAAAAGTTCATGGAGCACTGTGATGACAATGAAATGTAGCATTGTGATGCCAAGGGTCATGGAGCTTTGTGATGACAAAGAACATGGAGCATTCTGATGGCACGGGCATTGTGCATTGTGATGAGAAGGGAGCTTTTTGATGACAGTGTCATGGAGCAATTTGATGAAAAATGTCATGGAACATTTTGATGACAGGTTTTATGGAACACTGTGACGTCAGGTGTCATGGAGCATTTTGATGAAAAGGGTCATGGAGCATTTTGATGACAGGTGTTATGGAACATTGTGATGGCAGGGGTCATCGAACACTGTGATTATAAGTGCATGTATCATTGTGATGACAGGAGTCATGGAACATTGTGATGACAGGGGTGAGGGGGTATTGTGACCAATAGTTATGTAGCATTGGGATATCAGTGGTGAGAGAGCATTTTGATGAGAAGTGCATGGAGCATTGTGATGAGAAGTTTTATGCAGCATGGTGATGAGAAGTTTGTGGAGCACTGTGATGACAAGCGCATGGTGCATTTTGATGACATCTGTCATGGAGCATTGTGCTGACAAGCACATGGAGCATTGTGATGACAAGTGTCATGGAGTATTTTGATGACAGTTGTTATGGAACATTGTGATGGCAGGGGTCATCGAACATTGTGATTATAAGTGCATGTATCATTGTGATGACAGGAGTCATGGAACATTGTGATGACAGGGGTGAGGGGGTATTGTGACCAATAGTTATGTAGCATTGGGATATCAGTGGTGAGAGAGCATTTTGATGAGATGTGCATGGAGCATTGTGATGAGAAGTTTTATGCAGCATGGTGATGAGAAGTTTGTGGAGCACTGTGATGACAAGCGCATGGTGCATTGTGATGACATCTGTCATGGAGCATTGTGCTGACAGGCGCATGGAGCATTGTGATGACAAAGGTCATGGAGCATTGTGCTGAGAAAGGCATAGAGCATTGTGATGTCAAGGGTCAAAGAGCATTGTGATGAAAACTTCATGGAGCATTGTCGTTAAAAAGGTCACAGAGACTGTTGATGATGAGGACATGGACAATTGTGATGACAAAGTTCATGAAGCATTGTGATGACTGGAGTCACGGAGCATTGTGATGACAGGGGTCATGGAGCATTGTGATAACAAGGGCATGGAGCATTGTGATGACAAGGGCATGGAGCATTGGTCTAATAAGTTTCAAGGATTCTTGCGATGACAGTTGGAATGGCGCATTGTGATGACAAGGGCATGGAGCATTGTGATGACCAGGTCATGCAGTATTGTGAAGACAGGTGTCAGGGAGAATTGTGATGACATATGTAATGGCCCATTGTGATGACAATGGCATGGAGCATTGTGATGCCAAGAGTCATGGAGGATTCTGATGACAAAGGTAATGGAGCATTGTGATAACAATGGCTTGGAGTATTGTGATGACAAAGGTCATGGAACATTGGGCTGAAAATGTTCGTGGAGTATTGTGATGACAAGTTCATGGAGCATTGCAATGTCAAGTGGATGGAGAATTGTGATGACAACAGCATGTAACATTTTGATGAGAAGTGTCATGTAGCATTGTGATGACAAGGACGTGGAGAATTCTGATGACAAGGGACATGGAGCATTGTGATAACCAGGGCATGGTGCATTGTGATGACAGGGGACATGGAGCATTATTATGAGAACGGCCATGGTGCATTCTGACATAAGATATCACTTATGAAAGGAATGTAAACATGGCTACATATGAACTGATTTAGGGAAGAGAACAGAGTCTCAGATTTAGAAAACAATATAACGCTTGCTTAAGGGGAAAGAGAGGTGGGGAGATGCACAAAACATAAGATTGATATTAGCACAGGTACCGTTCTATAATCCAAAAACAGAAGAGACAAGCCCTACTCCTTCCTCAGTGAATGGAACTCAACATCCCTATTCCCCGCAGAGAAATATATCTGACTAGTAAGAATTTTAAAACCTATGTATTGATATGTCTCCGTAAGGGAACCAATTGTGTCTAGAACGACATAAACATGGCAGTGAGAATCAGCTCAAACCCACTATAAAAAGGAATTTCAAAACATAACATAAAAACAGTAAAATTCTTACACAATACCTTCAGGGGTTCTGATGAAACCTGGAATGACCGTATCTACAATGACAGCTGGATGTGGCATAAGTCTGGTCACTTGGGACTGAGAGGATTGGTGAGATTGGGTGAAAAAATGCAGACCCTTTAAAGCAATAATGCCTGCCCCCCATTCCATGGTTCCCAACTCTCCAGGTAGAAGGGAATATCACTACAGTTATAACGTGTATGGGAACCTAGAGAATGGAAACCATCTGATGGTGAAAGGTTTCTAAAACTCTACTTGTACTCCAGTTTGACATTCCAACTGCTTTACTATCAATCTCCCAACTTGGAAAGTCAGCCACTATAACCTCCTGGTTCGCACAGTTGGCAAATTGTGCACAGGATATAAGGGAAGAGAGAGAACCAATGAGAGAGTAGCTGTAGGCATTTGGACGGCCACATGTTTCTCTAATTTCCCGTCACAAAGAGGAATTAACCAAAGTCTCAGCCTGCCCCCCAGAACCAGTATAAGTCTAGAAGCAAAACTGTTGATTTGCGGTCAGCTCACAAAAACGCGAGTTGAAAAATGGAGTTCAGGGCCACAGCAATTCACTAACCTGCAGAGTTATAAAGGACTACTCACTGCCAAAAATCTGTTGAGGGAAAGCCACGAGGCGGAAGGGAAAATGAGGAGGAATGGCATGAAACAGATTTCAAGAGGTACATTGGAATCGCCTTTAAACACAGGAAAAGCATTACAACTTCGAAAATTATGGAAATGGCCATAAAGGGCATATGGGTTTTCACGTGAATATATTCAGGAGAAAACACATATGCCCTTTTTGGACAAGCAAGCAAGCGGGCAATGCAAATATGCACTACAAAGAAGTATCACTTCCCACCGGCCAAAAGGGACATCCGCAAAAAGTGTAAAAACCAGAAAGGCAAGACAGGCCCTGGAGAACAGGGAGCCTTGTTATGCTGATGGGCGGGATGTAAATTGCCAACTGCCTCTCTGGAGGAGTGCATTGTGTTCCCTAAAAGAAGTAAACAACAGAGCTACAGAGCCAAGGGCACTTCCAGTCTAGGGAATATACCTTGGGAAAACTGAAAATAAATAAGACAGATCGACACCAAAATTCAGGGCTGCACTGCTTAAAAAACCCTCAATTTGCGTACACCTTAAATATCCCAGGAAAGACAAAAATGGTTCAAGAAATTGTGGTACTTACGTACGATGGAATATCCCTCAGCCATGAAATCAATGTCATAAGGCCAGTAGCAACAAAATGAGTGGATTTAGGTACGATAATTCTAAGTGAAATAAGTCACACAGAAAAAGAAACTTATCATAAGATATCACTTATGAAGATCCTGTAAACATGGCTACACATGAACTGAGTTGGGAAAGAGAAGAGAGACTCATATTTAAAAAACACGCTTATGCCTGCTTAAGGGGGAAGGAGAGATGGGGTGATGCATAAAATCAGAGTTTGATATTAGTACAGGTACCTTTCCAAAAACCAAATACGGAACAGACAAGACCTACACCTTCCTCAGTGAAAGGGACTCAACACCCCATATTCACCACAGAGTAATATATCTTACAAGTATGAATCTTAAAACGTATGTATTGATATGTCTCCATAAGGGAATCAAGTGTGTCTAGACTGGCATAAACATGACAGTGAGAATCAGCTCAAACCCACTATAAAAAGGAATTTCAAATACAAAACAAAAAAAACAGCGAAATTTCATACAATTCCTTCAGGGGCTCTGATGAAACCTGAAATGACCCTATGTACAATGACAGCTGGGTGTGGCATAAGGCTGGACACTTCGGACTGAGAGGATTGGTGAGATTGGGTGAGCAAATGCAGACCCCTTAAAGTAATAATATGTGGCACCCATTCCATGGGTCCCAACTCTCCAGGTTGAAGGGAATATTACTACAGATATAACATGTATGGGAAACCTAGAGAAAGTACACTCTGTGAATACGAAAGGTTTCTAAAACTCAACTAATAGTCCCTCTGCTGGTGCTCTTTTTTGACTTTCCAACTGCTTTACTATCAATCTCCCAAATTGGAGAAACAGCCCCTTTAACTTCCTAGTATGCCCAGGTTGCCAATTTGGCAGAGGATGAAAGGGAAGAGGGAGAATCACGGAGAGATTAGCTGTTAGGCGTTTGGACGGTCACATGTCACTCTAATATCATGTCAGGAAGGAGAATTAACCAAAGACTCAGCCAAGCACAGTAAACCAGGATAGGTCGTGAAGCAGACTTTTGGATTTGCGTTCAGCTCACAAAAACGAGTTCAAAAAAGGAGCTCAGCGGCACAGCAATTCACAAACAGGCAGAGTAATAAAGGACAACTATCATCCAAAAATCTGTTGAGTGAAGGCAACGAGGCGGACTTGAAAGCGAGGCAGAATAGCAGGAAACAGATTTCAAGAGGTACATTGGAATTGCCATGAAAGAACAGGTAGAGTGCACAACTTTGTCAATGATGCACTTGGCCAAATAGGGCGTATGCATTTTCTCCTGAATATAATCAGGAGAAATCACATACGCCCTTTTTTGCCAAGCAAGCAAGCGGGCAATGCAAATCTGCACTACAAAGAAGTCTCACTTCCCACCGGTCATAAGGGACATCCACAAAATGGGTAAAAACCAGAAAGGCAAGACAGGCCCTGGAGAACAGCGAGACTTGTTATGCTGATGGGTGGGATGTAAATTGCCAACTGCCTCTATGGAGGAGTGCATTGTGTTCCGTAAAACAAGTAATCAACAGAGCTACAGAGCCAAGGGCACTTCCAGTATAGGGAATATACCTTGGGAAAACTGAAAATCAATAAGACAGAGCCACCCCAAAATTTAGGGCTGCACTGCTTACAAGAACCTCAACTTGGGTACAACTTAAGTATCCCAGGAAAGATAAAAATGGTTCAAAAAATTGTGGTACTTACGTATGATGGAATATCCCTCAGCCATGAAATCAATGTCATAAGTCCAGTAGCAGCAAAATGAGTGGATTCAGGTATGATGACTCTAAGTGAAATAAGTCACACAGAAAAAGAAACTTACCATAAGATATCACTTATGAAGATCCTGTAAACATGGCTACACATGAACTGAGTTAGGAAAGAGAACAGAGTCTCACATTTAGAAAACACGCCTATGCCAGCTTAAGCGGGAAGGAGAGGTGGGGAGATGCATAAAACCAGAGTTTGATATAAGCACAGGTACCGTTCCAAAAACCAAGTATGGAATAGACAAGACCTACACCTTCCTCAGTGAAAGGGACTCAAAATCCCATATTTCCCGCAGAAAAATATAACTGACTAGTAGGAACCTTAAAACCTATTTATTGATATGTCCCCGTAAGAGAATCAAAAATTTCTAGACTGGCATAATCATGGCAGCGAGAATCAGCTCAAACCCAATATAAAACGGAATTTCAAAAACAAAACAAAAAAACAGGGAATTTCTTTACAATTCCTTCAGGGTCTCTGATGAAACCTGGAATGACCCTATTTTCAATGACAGCTGGATGTGGCATAAGGCTGGACACATGGGACTGAGAGGATTGGTGAGATAGGGTGAGCAAATGCAGACACTTTGAAGCAATAATGCAAGGCACCCATTCCATGGGCTCCAACTCTCCAGGTTGAAGGGAATATTACTACAGCTATTACATGTACGGGAAACCTAGAGAATGGACACACTGTGAATACGAAAGGTCTCTAAAACTCAACGAATAGTCCCTCTCCTGGTACTCCGGTTTGAGTTTCCAACTGCTTTACTATCAATCTCCCAACCTGGAGAGACAGCACCTTTAACCTCCTGTTTTGCACAGGTTGCCAATTTGGCAAAGGATGAAAGGGAAGAGGGAGAACCAAAGAGAGAGTAGCTGTTAGGCATTTGGACGGGCACATGTCACTCTTATTTCCCGGGAGGAAGAAGAATTAACCAAAGTCTCAGCCACCTACTGGCAACCAGTATAGGTCCTGAACCAAAATATGGGACTGGCGTTCAGCTCACAAAAAACGAGTTAAAAAAAGGAGCTATAGGGCAGAGCAATACAAAAACTGGTAGAGTAATAAAGGACAACTGTCATCCAAAAATCTTTTGAGGGAAGGCAACGAGGCAGACGTGAAACTGAGGCAGAATAGCAGCAAACAGATTTCAGGAGGTACCTTGGAATCACCTTTAAAGCACAGGAAGTGGGGCACAACTTCGACAATGATGCACTTGTCCAAAAAGTGCGTATGCGTTTTCTCCTGAGTATATTCAGGAGAAAACGCATACGCCCTTTTTGGCCAAGCAAGCAAGCGGACAATGTAAGTCTGCACTACAAAGAAGTATCAATTCCCACCGGTACAAAAGGACATCCACAAAAAGGGTAAAAACCAGAAATTCAAGACAGGCCCTGGAGAACAGGGAGCCTTGTTATGCTGATGGGCGGGATGGAAATAGGCAACTGCCTCTCTGGAGGAGTGCATTGTGTTCCCTAAAACAAGGAAACAACAGAGCTCCAGAGCCAAGGGCAGTTCCAGTCTAGGGAATATACCTTGGGAAAAGTGAAAATCAATAAGACAGAGCCACCCCAAAATTTAGGGCTGCACTGCTTACAAGAACCTCAACTTGGGTACACCTTAAGTATCCCAGGAAATATAAAAATGATTCAAAAAATTGTGGTACTTACGTATGATGGAATATCCCTCAGCCATCAAATCAATGTCATAAGACCAGTAGCAGCAAAATGAGTGGATTCAGGTACGAAGATTCTAAGTGAAATAAGTCACACAGAAAAAGAAGCTTATCATAAGATATCCCTTATGAAGATCCTGTAAACATGGCTACACATGAACTGAGTTAGGAAAGAGTACAGAGTCTCACATTTAGAAAACACTCTTATGCCTGCTTAAGGGGGAAGGAGAGGTGGGGTGATGCATAAAACCAGAGTTTGATATAAGCATAGGTACCGTTCCAAAAACCAACTATGGAATAGACAAGACCTACCTATACCTTCCTCAGTGAAAGGGACTCAAAACCCCATATTTCCAGCAGAAGAATATATCTGACTAGTAAGAATCTTAAAACCCAAGTATTGATATGTCTCCGTAAGGGAATCAAGTGTGTCTAGACTGGCATACACATGGCAGCGAAAACCAGCTCAAACCCACTATAAAAAGGAATTTCAAAAACAAAACACAAAAACAGGGAAATTCTTTACAATTCCTTCAGGGTCTCTGATGAAACATGGAATGACCCTGTCTAAAATGACAGCTGGATGTGGCATAAGGCTGGACACTTGGGACTGAGAGGATTGCTGAGATTGGGTGAGCAAATGCAGACCCTTTAAGCAATAATGCATGGCACCCATTCCATGGGTCCCAACTCTCCAGGTTGAAGGGAATATTACTACAGCTAAAACATGTACGGGAAACCTAGAGAATGGACACACTGTGAATATGAAAGGTTTCTAAAACTCAACGAATATTCCCTCTCCTGGTGCTCCGGTTTGACTTTCCAACTGCTTTACTATCAATCTCCCAACTTGTAAAGACAGCCCCTTTAACCTCGTGGTTCTAACACGTTGCCAATTTGGCAGAGGATGAAAGGGAAGAGGGAGAACCAATGAGAGAATAGCTGTTAGGCATTTGGACGGGCATAAGTCATTCTAATTTCCCAGCAGGAAGAAGAATTAACCAAAGTCTCAGACACCCACCGGGAACCAGTATAGATCCTGAACCAAAATTTGGACATGCGTTCAGCTCAGAACAAACGAGTTGAAAAATGGAGCTCAAGGGCACAGCAACTCACAAACTGGAAGAGTAATAAAGGACAACTATCATCCAAAAATCTGTTGAGGGAAGGCAACGAGGCAGACTTGAATGCGAGGCAGAATATCAGGAAACAGATTTCAAGAGGTACCTTGGAAACACCTGTAAAGCACAGGAAGAGGGGCACAACTTCGACAATGATGCACTTGGCCAAAAAGGGCGTATGCCTTTTATCCTGAATATATACAGGAGAAAACGCATACGACCTTTTTGGCCAAGCAAACAAGCGGGCTATGGAAATCTGCACTACAAAGAAGTATCACTTCCCACCGGTCAAAAGGGACATCCACAAAATGTGTAAAACCAGAAAGGCAAGACAGGCCCTGGAGAACAGGGGGCCTTGTTATGCTGATGGGCGGGATGTAAATTGCCAACTACCTCACTGGAGGAGTGCATTGTGTTCCCTAAAATAAGGAAACAACAGAGCTCCAGAGCCAAGGGCAGTTCCAGTCTAGGGAATATACCTTGGGAAAACTGAAAATCAATAAGACAGTGCCACCCCCATATTTAGGGCTGCACTGCTTACCAAAACCTCAACTTGGGTACACGTGAAATATCCCAGGAAAGATAAAAATGGTTCAAAAATTTGTGCTACTTACGTACGATGGAATATCCCTCAGCCATGAAATCAATGTCATAAGACCAGTAGCAGCAAAATGAGTGGATTCATGTACGATGATTCTAAGTGAAATAAGTCACACAGAAAAAGAAGCTTATCATAAGATACCACTTATGAAGATCCTGTAAACATGGCTAAACATGAACTGAGTTAGGAAAGTGTACAGAGTCTCACATTTAGAAAACACTCCTATGCCTGCTTAAGGGGGAAGGAGAGGTGGGGTGATGCATAAAACCAGAGTTTGATATAAGCACAGGTACCATTCCCAAAACCAACTATGGAATAGACAAGACCTACCTATACCTACCTCAGTGAAACGGAATCAAAACCCCATATTTCCCGCAGAGGAATATATCTGACTAGTAAGAATCTTAAAACCTATTTATTGATATGTCTCTGTAAGGGAATCAAGTGTGTCTAGACTGGCATACACATGGCAGCGAGAATCAGCTCAAACCCACTATAAAAAGGAATTTCAAAAACAAAACACAAAAACAGGGAAATTCTTTACAATTCCTTCAGGGTCTCTGATGAAACCTGGAATGACACTGTCTAAAATGACAGCTGGATGTGGCATAAGGCTGGACACTTGGGACTGAGAGGATTGGTGAATTTGGGTTAGCAAATGCAGACCCTTCAAAGCAATAATGTGTGGCACCCATTCCATGGTTCCCAACAATCCATGTTGAAGGGAATATTACTACAGCTATAACATGTACAGGAAACCTAGAGAATGGACACACAGTGAATACGAATGGTTTCTAAAACCCAACTAACTGTCCCTCTCCTGGTGCTCCGGTTTGACTTTCCAACTGCTTAACTATCAATCTCCCAACTTGGAGAGACAGCACCTTTAACCTCCTGGTTTGCTCAGGTTGCCAATTTGGAAGAGGATGAAAGGGAAAAGGGGGAACCAATGAAAGAGTAGCTGTTAGGCATTTGGACGGGCACATGTCACTCTAATTTCCCGGCAGGAAGAAGAATTACCAAAGTCTCAGCCACCCACCGGGGACTAGTATAGGTCCTGAACCAAAATTTTGGACATGCGTTCAGCTCACAAAAAACGAGTTGAAAAATGGAGCTCATGGACACAGCAATTCACAAACTGCTAGAGTAATAAAGGACAACTATCATCCAAAAATTTGTTGAGGGAAGGCAACGAGGCGGACTTGAAAGCGAGGCAGAATAGTAGGAAAGAGATTTCAAGAGGTACGTTGGAATCACCTGTAAAGCACAGGAAGAGGGGCACAACTTCGACAATGATGCACTTGGCCAAAAAGGGCGTATGCATTTTCTCCTGAATATATGCAGGAGAAAACGCATACGCCCTTTTTGGCCAAGCAAGCAAGCGGGCAATGCAAATATGCACTACAAAGAAGTATCACTTCCCACCGGTCAAAAGGGACATCCACAAAATGAGTAAAAACCAGAAATTCAAGACAGGCCCTGGAGAACAGGGAGCCTTGTTATGCTGATGGGCGGGATGTAAATGGCCAACTGACTCACTGGAGGAGTGCGTTGTGTTCCCTAAAACAAGTAAACAACAGAGCTACAGAGCAAAGGGCACTTCCAGTCTAGGGAATATACCTTGGGAAAACTGAAAATCAATAAGACAGAGCCACCCCCAAATTTAGGGCTGCACTGCTTACAACAACCTCAACTTCTGTACACCTTAAATATCCCTGGAAATATAAAAATAGTTCAAAAAATTGTGGTACTTACGTACGATGGAATATCCCTCAGCCATGAAATCAATGTCATAAGACCAGTAGCAGCAAAATGAGTGGATTCAGGTACGATGATTCTAAGTGAAATATGTCACACAGAAAAAGAAGCTTATCATAAGATATCAGTTATGAAGATCCTGTAAACATGGCTACACATGAACTGAGTTAGGAAAGAGAACAGAGTCTCACATTTAGAAAACACTCTTATGCCTGCTTAAGGGGGAAGGAGAGGTGGGGTGATGCATAAAACCAGAGTTTGATATAAGAACAGGTACCGTTCCCAAAACCAACTATGGAAGAGACAAGACCTACGTATACCTTCCTCAGTGAAAGGGACTCAAAAACCCATAATTCCCACAGAGGAATATATCTGACTAGTAAAAATCTTAAAACCTATGTATTGATATGTCTCTGTAAGGGAAACAATTGTGTCTAGACTGGTATAAACATGGCAGCGAGAATCAGCTCAAACCCACTATAAAAAGGAATTGCAAAAACAAAACAAAAAAACAAGGAAATTATTTACAATTCCTTCAGGGTCTCTGATGAAACGTGGAATGACCCTGTCTACAATGACAGCTGGATGTGGCATAAGGCTGGACACTTGGGACTGAGAGGATTGGTAAGATTGGGTGAGCAAATGCAGACCCTTTAAAGCAATAATACATGGCACACATTCCATGGGTCCCAAATCTCCCGGTTGAAGGGAATATTACTACTGCTCTAACATGTACGGGAAACCTAGAGAATGGACACACTGTGAATACGAATGGTTTCTAAAACTCAACAAATAATCCCTCTCCTGGTGCTCCAGTTTTAATTTCCAACTGCTTTACTATCAATCTCCCAAATTGGAGAGAGAGCCCCTTTAACCCCATGGTTCCCACAGGTTTCAAATATGGCAGAGGATGAAAGGGAACAGGGAGAACCAATGAGAGAGTAGCTGTTAGGCATTTGGACGGGCACATGTCACTCTAATTGCCCGGCAGGAAGAAGAATTAACCAAAGTCTCAGCCACTCACTGGGAAACAATATAGGTCCTGAACCAAAACTTTGGAGTTGCATTCAGCTCAGAAAAAAACGAGTTGAAAAATGGAGCTCAGGGGCAGAGCAATTGACAAACTGGCAGAGTAATAAAGGCCAAATATCGCCCAGAAATCTGTTGAGGGAAGGCAACGAAGTGGACTTGAAATTCAGGTTGAATAGCAGGAAACAGATTTCAAGATGTACATTGTAATCGTCTGTAAAGCACAAGAAGAGGGGCACAACTTCGACACTGATGCACTTGGCCAAAAAGGGCATATGCAGTTTCTCTTAATATATGCAGGAAAAAACGCATACACCCTTTTTGGCCAAGCAAGCAAGCAGGCAATGCAAATCTGCACTAAAAAGAAGTATCACTTCCCACCGTTCCAAAGGGACATCCACAAAATGGGTAAAAACCAGAAAGGCAAGACAGGCCTTGGAGAACAGGGAGCCTTGTTATGCTGATGGGCAGGATGTAAGTTGTCAACTGCCTCTCTGGAGGAGTGCATTGTGTTCCCTAAAACAAGGAAACAACAGAGCTACAGAGCCAAGAGCACTTCCAGTCTAGGGAATATACCTTGGGCAAACCGAAAATCAATAAGACAGAGCCAGTCCATAATTTAGGGCAGCACTTCTTACAAAAACCTCAACTTGTCTACACCTTAAATATCCCAGGAAACATAAAAATGGTTCAAAAAATTGTGGTACTTACATACGATGGAATATCCCCCAGCCATGAAATCAATGTCATAAGACCAGTAGCAGCAAAATGAGTGGATTCAGGTACGATGATTCTAAGTGAAATAAGTCACACAGAGAAAGAAACTTATCATAATATATCACTTATAATGTTCCTGTAAACATGGCTACACATGAACTGACTTAGGAAAGAGAACACAGTCTCACATTTAGAAAACACTCTTATGCCTGCTTAAGGGGGAAAGAGAGGTGGGGTGATGCATAAAACCAGAGTTTGATATAAGCACAGGTACCATTCCAAAAACCAACTATGGAATAGACAAGACCTACCTATACCTTCCTAAGTGAAAGGGAATCAAAACCCCATATTTTCCGCAGAGGAATATATCTGACTAGTAAGAATCTTAAAACCTATGTATTGATATGTCTCCATAATGGAATCAAGTGTGTCTATACTCGCATAAACATGGCAGCGAGAATCAGCTCAAACGCACTATAAAAAGGAATTTCAAATCAAAACAAAAAAACAGGGACATTCTTTACACTTCCTTCAGGGTCTCTGATGAAACCTGGAATGACCATGTCTACAATGGCAGCTGGATGTGGCATAAGGTTGGACATGTGGGACTGAGAAGATTGGTGAGATTGGGTGAGCAAATGCAGACCCTTTAAAGCAATAATCCATGGCACCCATTCCATGGGTCCCAACTCTCCAGGTTGAAGGGAATATTACTACAGATATGGCATGTACGGGAAACCTAGAGAATGGAAACACTGTGAATACAAAAGGTTTCTAAAAGTCAACGAATAATCCCTCTCCTGGTGCTCCAGTTTAACTTCCATCTGCTTTACTAACAATCTCCCAACTTGGGGAGACAGCCCCTTTAACCTTCTGGTTCTCACAGGTTGCCAAATTGGCAGAGGATGAAAGGGAATAGGGAGAACCAATGAGAAAGTAGCTGTTAGGCATTTGGAAAGGCATATGTCACTCTAATTTCCTGGCAGGAAGAAGGATTAACCAAAGATGCAACCACCCACCGGTAACCAGTATAGGTCCTGAACCAAAATCTTGCACATGCGTTCAGCTCACAAAAAACTAGTTGAAAAATGAAGCTCAAGGGCACAGCAATTCACAAACTGGCAAGGTAATAAAGGACAACTATCATCCAAAAATCTGTTGAGGGAAGGCAACGAGGTGGACTTGAAAGCGAGGCAGAATAGCTGGAAACAGATTTCAAGAGGTACATTGGAATCACCTGTAAAGCACAGGAAGAGGGGCACAATTTCGACAATGATGCACTTGGGCAAAAAGGGCTTATGCATTTTCTCCTGAATATATGCAGGGGAAAACGCATACGCCCTTTTAGGCCAAGCAAGCAAGCGGGCAATGCAAATCTGCACTACAAAGTATCACTTCCCACCGGTCAAAAGGGACATCCACAAAATGGGTAAAAACCAGAAAGGCAAGACAGGCCCTGGAGAACAGGGAGCCTTGTTATGCTGTTGGGCGGGATGTAAATTGCCAACTGCCTCACTGGAGGAGTGCATTGTGTTCCCTGAAACAAGTAAACAACAGAGCTGCAGAGCCTAGGGCACTTCCAGTTTAGGGAATATACCTTGGGAAAACTGAAAATCAATAAGACAGAGCCACCCCAAAATTTAGGGCTGCACTGCTTACAAGAACCTCAACTTGGGTATAGCATAAATATCCCAGGAAAGATGAAAATGGTTCAAAAAATTGTGGTACTTACGTACGATGGAATATCTCTCAGCCATGAAATCAATATCATAAGACCAGTAGAAGCAAAATGAGTGGATTCAGGTATGATGATTCTAAGTGAAATAAGTCTCACAAAAAAGAAACTTATCATAAGATATCACTTATGAAGTTCCTGTAAAAATGGCTACACATAAAGTGAGTTAGGAAAGAGAACAGAGTCTCATATTTGGAAAACACTCTTATGCCTGCTTAAGTGGGAAGGAGAGGTGGGGTGATGCATAAAACAAGAGTTTGATATAAGCACAGGTACTGTTCCAAAAACCAACTATGGAATAGACAAGACCTACACCTTCCTCAGTGAAAGGGACTGAAAAAACCATATTTCCCGGAGAGTAATACATCTCACTTGTAAGAATCTTAAAAACTATGTATTGATATGTCTCCATAAGGGAATCAAGAGTGTGTAGACTGGCATAAACATGGCAGCGAGAATCAGCTCAATCCCACTATAACAAGGTATTTGAAAAACAAAAAAAAGGGAAATTCTTTACAATTCCTTCAGGGTCTCTGATGAAACTTGGAATGACCCTATCTACAATGACAGCTGAATGTGGCATAAGGTTGGACACATGGGACTGAGAGGATTGGTGAGATTGGGTGAGCAAATGCAGACCGTTTAAAGCAATAAGGCATGGCCCCCATTCCATGGTTCACAACTCTCCAGGGTGAAGGGAATATTACTACAGCTGTAACATGTATGGGAAACCTAGAGAATGGACACACTGTGAATACGAAAGGTTTCTAAAACTCAGTGAATAGTCCCTCTCTTGGTGCTCCCGTTTGAATTTACAACTGCTTTTCTATCAATCTCCCAACTTGGAGACACAGCATCTTTAAACTCCTGGTTCGCACAGGTTGCCAATTTGGCAGACGATGAAAGGGAAGAGGGAGAACCAATGAGAGAGTAGCTGTTAGGCATTTGGACGGGCATATGTCACTCTTATTTCCCATGAGGAAGAAGAATTAATCAATGTCTCAGCAACCCACTGGGAACCAGTATAGGTCTTGAACCAAAATATTAGACTTGCGTTCAGCTCACAAAAAACGAGTTGAATAATGGTGCTCAGGGGCACAACAATTCACAAACTGGCAGAGCAATAAAGGACAACTATCGTCCAAAAATCTGTTGACGGAAGGCAACGAGGTGGACTTGAAAGTGAGGCAGAATAACAGGAAACAGATTTCAAGATGTACGTTGGAATCCCCTTTAAAGCACAGGAAGCGGGGCAAAACTTCGACAATGATACACTTGGCCAAAAAGAGCGTGTGCATTTTCTCCTGAATATATTCAGGAGAAAACGCATACGCTCTTTTTGGCCAAGCAAGCAAGCGGGCAATGCAAATCTGCACTACAAAGTAGTATCACTTCCCACCGGTTAAAAGGGACATCTACAAAATGGTTAAAAACCAGACAGGCCCTGGAAAACAGGGAGTCTTGTTATGCTAATGGGCGGGATGTAAATTGCAAACTACCTCTCTGGAGGAGTGCATTGTGTTCCCTAAAACAAGTAAACAACAGAGCTACACAGCCAAGGGCACTTCCCGTCTAGGGAATATACCTTTGGAAAACTGAAAATCAATAAGACAAATCAATCCCAAAATTTAGGGCTGCACTGCTTACAAGAACCTTAACCTGGGTACACCTTAAATATCCCAGGAAAGATAAAAATGGTTCAAAAAATTGTGGTACTTACGTACGATGGAATATCCCTCAGCCATGAAATCAATGTCACAGGACCAGTAGCAGCAAAATGAGTGGATTCAGGTACGATGATTCTAAGTGAAATAAGTCACACAGAAAAAGAAGCTTATCATAAGATATCACTTATGAAGATCCTGTAAACATGGCTACACATGAACTGACTTAGGAAAGAGAACACAGTCTCACATTTAGAAAACACTCTTATGCCTGCTTAAGGGGGAAGTAGAGGTGGGTTGATGCATAAAACCAGAGTTTGATATAAGCACAGATACCGTTCCAAAAACCAACTATGGAATAGACAAGATCTACCTACAACACCCTCAGTGAAAGGGACTCAAAACCCCATATTCCCCACAGAGTAATATATGTGACTAGTAAGAACTTTAAAACCTATGTATTGATATGTCTCCATAAGGGAATCAATTTTGTCTAGAATGACATAAACATGGCAGTGAGAATCAGCTCAAACCCACTATAAAATGAAATTTCAAAAACAAAACAAAAAAACATAGAATTTCTTTACAATTCCTTCAGGGTCTCTGATGATTTCTGGAATGACCGTATCTACATAGACATCCGGATATGGCATAAGGCTGGACACATGGGACTGAGAGGATTGGTGGGATTGGGTGAGCAAATGTAGACCCTTAAAGCAGTACTGCATGGCACCCATTCCATCAGTCCCAACTCTCCTGGTTGAAGGTAATATTACTATAGATATAACAAGTAATGGAAACTTAGAGAATGGACACACTGTGAATACAAAATGTTTCTACAACTCAACAAATAGTCCCTCTCCTGGTGCTCCGGTTTGTCTTTGCAACTGCTTTACTATCAATCTGCCAATTTGGAGAGACAGCCCCTTTAACCTCCTGGTCCGCAAAGGTTGCCTATTTGGCAAAGGATGAAAGAAAAGAGGGAGAACCAATGAGAGAGTAGCTGTTAGGCATTTGGACGGGCACATATCACTCTAATTTCCCAGCAGGAAGAAGAATTAACCAAAGTCTCAGCCACCCACTGGGAACCAGTATAGGTCCTGAATCACAATTTTGGACTTGGGTTCAGCTCACAAAAAACGAGTAGAAAAATGCAGATCAGGGGCACAGCAATTCACAAACTGGCAGAGTAATAAAGGACTACTATCATCCAAAAATCTGTTGAGGGAAGGCAACGAGGCGGACTTGAAACGAGGCAGAATAGCAGGAAACAGATTTCAAGAGTTATGTTGGAATCGGCTTTAAAGCACAGGAAAAGGGACACAAATTCGACAATGATGCACTTGGCCAAAGAGGGCTTATGCGTTTTCTCTTGAATATATTCAGGAGAAAACGCATAAACCCTTTTTGGACAAGCAAGCAAGCGGGCAATGCAAATCTGCACTACAAAGTTGTATCACTTCCCACTGGTCAAAAGGGACATCCTCAAAATGTGTAAAAACCAGAAAGGCAAGACAGGCCCTTGAGAACAGGGAGCCTTGTTATGCTGATGGGCCTGAAGTAAACTGCCAACTGCCTCTCTAGAGGAGTGCATTGTGTTCCCTAAAACAAGTAAACAACAGAGCTACAGAGCCAAGGGCACTTCCAGTCTAGGGAATATACCTTGGGAAAACTGAAAATCAGTAAGACAGAGCCACCCCAAAATTTAGGCCTGCACTGCTTACAAGAACCTCAACTTGGGTACACCTTAAGTATTCCAGGAAAGATAAAAATGGTTCAAAAAATTGTGGTACTTACGTACGATGGAATATCCCTCAGCCATGAAATCAATGTCATAAGACCAGTAGCAGCAAAATGAGTGGATTCAGGTATGATGATTCTAAGTGAAATAAGTCACTCAGAAAAAGAAACTTATCATAAGATATCACTTTTGAAGATCCTGTAAACATGGCTACACATGAACTGAGTTAGGAAAGAGAAGAGAGTCTCACATTTAGAAAACACTCTTATGCCTGCTTAAGGGGGAAGGAGAGGTGGGGTGATGCATAAAACCAGAGATTGATATAAGCACTGGTAGCGTTCCAAAACCAACTATGGAATATACAAGACCTACCCCTTCCTCAGTGAAAGGGACTCAAAACCCCATATTTCCCACAGAGGAATATATCTGACTAGTAAGAATCTTAAAACCTAAGTATTGATATGTCTCCGTAAGGGAATCAAGTGAGTCTAGACTGGCATAAACATGGTAGCGAGAATCAGCTCAAACCCACTATAAAAAGGAATTTCAAAAACAAAAAAACAGGGAAATTATTTACAATTCCTTCAGGGTCTCTGATGAAACCAGGAATGACCATGTCTACAATGACAGCTGGATATCGCAAAAGGCTGGACACATGGGACTGAGAGGATTGGTGAGATTGGGTGAGCAAATGCAGACACTTTAAAGCAATAATGCATGGGACCCATTCCATGGATCCCATTTCTCCTGGTTAAAGGGAATATTACTACAGCTATAACATGTACGGGAAACCTAGAGAATGGACACACTGTTAATACGAAAGGTCTCTAAAACTCAATGAATAGTCCCTCTCCTGGTGCTCCGGTTTGACTTTCCAACTGCTTTACTATCAATCTTCCAGCTTGGAGAGACAGCAGCTTTAACCTCCTGGTTCGCACAGCTTGCCAATTTGACAGTGGATGAAAGGGAAGAGGGAGAACCAATGAGAGCGTAGCTGTTAGGCATTTGGACGGGCACATGTCACTCTTATTTCCCGGGAGGAAGAAGAATTAACCAAAGTCTCAGCGACCCATGGGAACCAGTATAGTTCCTGAACCAAAATATTGGACATGCGTTCAGCTAACAAAAAACGAGTTAAATAGTGGAGCTCAGGAGCACAGCAATTCACAAACAGGCAGAGTAATAAAGGACAACTATCATCCCAAAAGCGGTTGAGGGAAGGCAACTAGGGGGACTTGAAAGTGATGCAGAATAGCAGGAAACAGATTTCAAGAGGTACGTTGGAATTGCCTTTAAAGCACAGAAAGAGGGGCACAACTTCGACAATGATGCACTTGGCCAAAAAGTGCGCATGTGTTTTCACCTGAATATATTCAGGAAATAACGCATACGCCCTTTTTGGCCAAGCAAGCAAGCGGGCAATGCAAATCTGCACTACAAAGAAGTATCAATTCCCAGCAGTCAAAATGGACATCCACAAAATGGGTAAAAACCAGAAAAGCAAGATAGGCCCTGGAGAACAGGGAGCCTTGATATGCTGGTGGGCAGGATGTAAATTGCCAACTGCCACTCTGGAGGAGTACATTGTGCTCCTTAAAACAAGTAAACAACACAGCTACAGAGCCAAGGGCACTTCCAGTCTAGGGAATATACCATGGGAAAACTGAAAATCAATAAGACAGAGCCACCCCAAAATTTAGGGCTGCACTGCTTACAAGAACCTCAACTTGGGTACAACTTAAGTATCCCAGGAAAGATAAAAATGGTTCAAAAATTTGTGGTACATACGTACGATGGAATATCCCTCAGCAATGAAATCAATATCATAAGACCAGTAGTAGCAAAGTGAGTGGATACAGGTACGATAATTCTAAGTGAAATAAGTCACACAGAAAAGGAAACTTATCATAAGATATCACTTATGAAGATCCTGTAAACATGGCTACACATGAACTGAGTTAGGAAAGAGAACAGAGTCTCACATTTAGAAAACACTCTTATGCCTGCTTAAGGGGGAAGGAGAGGTGGGGTGATGCATAAAACCAGAGTTTGATATAAGCACAGGTACCGTTCCAAAAACCAACTGTGGAATAGACAAGACCTACACATTCCTCAGTGAAAGGGACTCAAAACCACATATTTCCCGCAGAGGAATATATCTGACTAGTAAGAATCTTAAAACCTATGTATTGATATGTCTCCATAAGGGAATCAAGTGTGTCGAGACTAGCATAAAAATGGCAGCGAGAATCAGCTGAAACCAACTATAAAAAGGAATTTCAAAAACAAAAAAAAGGGAAATTCTTCACAATTCCTTCAGGGTTTCTCAGGAAACCTGGAATGTCCCTATCTACAAAAACAGCTGGATGTGGAATAAGGCTGGACACAGGGGATTGAGAGGATTGGTGAGATTGGGTGAGCAAATGCAGACCGTTTAAAGCAATAAGGCATGGCCCCCATTCCATGGTTCACAACTCTCCAGGGTGAAGGGAATATTACTACAGCTGTAACATGTACGGGAAACCTAGAGAATGGACACACTGTGAATACGAAAGGTTTCTAAAACTCAGTGAATAGTCCCTCTCTTGGTGCTCCCGTTTGAATTTACAACTGCTTTTCTATCAATCTCCCAACTTGGAGAGACAGCATCTTTAACGTCCTGGTTCGCACAGGTTGCCAATTTGGCAGACGATGAAAGGGAAGAGTGAGAACCAATGAGAGAGTAGCTGTTAGGCATTTGGAAGGGCATATGTCACTCTTATTTCCCATGAGGAAGAAAAATTAATCAATGTTTCAGCAACCCACTGGGAACCAGTATAGGTCTTGAACCAAAATATTAGACTTGCGTTCAGCTCACAGAAAACGAGTTAAATAATGGAGCTCAGGGGCACAACAATTCACAAACTGGCAGAGCAATAAAGGACAACTATCGTCCAAAAATCTGTTGACGGAAGGCAACGAGGTGGACTTGAAAGTGAGGCAGAATAGCAGGAAACAGATTTCAAGAGGTACGTTGGAATCCCCTTTAAAGCACAGGAAGCGGGGCAAAACTTCGACAATGATGCACTTGGCCAAAAAGAGCGTGTGCATTTTCTCCTGAATATATTCAGGAGAAAACGCATACGCTCTTTTTGGCCAAGCAAGCAAGCGGGCAATGCAAATCTGCACTACAAAGTAGTATCACTTCCCACCGGTTAAAAGGGACATCTACAAAATGGTTAAAAACCAGACAGGCCCTGGAAAACAGGGAGTCTTGTTATGCTAATGGGCGGGATGTAAATTGCAAACTACCTCTCTGGAGGAGTGCATTGTGTTCCCTAAAACAAGTAAACAACAGAGCTACAGAGCCAAGGGCACTTCCCGTCTAGGGAATATAACTTTGGAAAACTGAAAATCAATAAGAAAGAGCCAACCCAAAATTTAGGGCTGTACTGCTTACAAGAACCTTAACCTGGGTACACCTTAAATATCCCAGGAAAGATAAAATTGGTTCAAAAAATTGTGGTACTTACGTACGATGGAATATCCCTCAGCCATGAAATCAATGTCACAGGACCAGTAGCAGCAAAATGAGTGGATTCAGGTACGATGATTCTAAGTGAAATAAGTCACACAGAAAAAGAAACGTATCATAAGATATCACTTATGAAGATCCTGTAAACATGGCTACACATGAACTGACTTAGGAAAGAGAACACAGTCTCACATTTAGAAAACACTCTTATGCCTGCTTAAGGGGGAAGTAGAGGTGGGTTGATGCATAAAAACAGAGTTTGATGTAAGCACAGGTACCGTTCCAAAAACCAACTATGGAATAGGCAAGATCTACCTACAACACCCTCAGTGAAAGGGACTCAAAATCCCATATTTCCCGCAGAAGAATATATCTGACAAGTAAGAATCTTAAAACCTATGTATTGATATGTCTCTGTAAGGGAATCAAGTGTGTCTAGACAGGCATAAACATGGCAGCAAGAATCAGCTCAAACCCACTCTAAAAATGAATTTCAAAAACAAAACAAAAAAACAGGGAAATTCTTTACAATTCCTTCAGGGTCTCTGTTGAAACCTGGAATGACCCTATCTTCAATGACAGCTGGATGTGGCATAAGGATGGACACATGGGACTGAGAGGATTGGTGAGATTGGGTGAGCAAATGCAGACCCTTTAATGCAATAATGCATGGCACCCATTCCATGGGTCCCAACTCTCCAGGGTGAAGGGAATATTACTACAGCTATAACATTTACGGGTAACCTAGAGAATGGACACACTCTGAATAAGAAAGGTCTCTAAATCTCAACGAATAGTCCCTCTCCTGGTGCTCTGGTTTGACTTTCCAACTGCTTTACTATCAATCTCCCAAACAGAAGAGATAGCACCTTTAACCTCCTGGTTCACACAGGTTGCCAATTTGGCAGAGGATGAATGGGAAGTGGGAGAACCAATGAGAGAGTAGCGGTTAGGCATTTGGACGGGCACATGTCACTCTTATATCCCGGGAGGAAGAAGAATTAACCAAAGTCTCAGCCACCCACCGAAAACCAGTATAGGTTCTGAAAAAAAATATTGAACTTGCGTTTAGCTCACAAAAAACGAGTTACAAAATGGAGCTCAGGGGCACAGCAATTCACAAACTGGCAGAATAATAATGGTCAACTATCGTCCAAAAATCTTTTGAGGGAAGGCAATGAGGCGGACTTGAAAGCAAGCGAGAATAGCAGGAAACAGATTTCAAGAGGTACGTTGGAATCACCTTTAAAGCACAGGAAGAGGGGCACAACTTCGACAATGATGCACTTGGCCAAAAAGGGCCTATGTGTTTTCTCCTGAATATATTCAGGAGAAAACGCATAGGCCCTTTTTGTCCAAGCAAGCAAGCGGGGATTGCAAATCTGCACTACAAAGAACTATCACTTCCTACCAGTCAAAAGCGACATCCACAAAATGGATAAATACCAGAAAGGCAAGAGAGACCCTGGAGAACAGGGAGCCTTGTTATGCTGATGGGCGGGATGTAAATTGCCAACTGCCTCTCTGGAGGAGTGCATTGTGTTCCTTAAAACAAGTAAACAACAGAGCTACAGAGCCAAGGGCACTTCCAGTCTAGGGAATATACATTGGGAAAACTGAAAATCAATAAGACAAATCAATCCCAAAATTTAGGGCTGCACTGCATAAAAGAACATCAACCTGGGTACACCTTAAGTATCCCAGGAAAGATAAAAATGGTTTAAAAAATTGTGGTACTTACATATGATGGAATATCCTTCAGCCATGAAATCAATGTCATAAGACCAGTAGCAGCAAAATGAGTGGATTCAGGTACGATGACTCTAAGTGAAATAAGTCACACAGAAAAAGAAGCTTATCATAAGATATCACTTATGAAGATACTGTAAACATGGCTACACATGAACAGAGTTAGGAAAGAGAACAGAGTCTCACATTTAGAAAACACTCTTATGCCTGCTTAAGGGGAAGGAGAGGTGTGGTGATGCATAACACCAGAGTTTGATATAAGCAGAGGTACCGTTCAAAAAACCAAATAAGGAATAGACAAGACCTACACCTTACTCTGTGAAAGGGACTCAAAACCCCATATTCCCCACAGAGTAATATATGTGACTAGTAAGAACTTTAAAACCTATGTATTGATATGTCTCCGTAAGGGAATCAATTGTGTCTAGAATGACATAAACATGGCAGTGAGAATCAGCTCAAACCCACTATAAAATGAAATTTCAAAAACAAAACAAAAAAACATAGAATTTCTTTACAATTCCTTCAGGGTCTCTGATGATTTCTGGAATGACCGTATCTACAAAGACATCCGGATATGGCATAAGGCTGGACACATGGGACTGAGAGGATTGGTGGGATTGGGTGAGCAAATGTAGACCCTTAAAGCAGTACTGCATGGCACCCATTCCATCAGTCCCAACTCTCCTGGTTGAAGGTAATATTACTATAGATATAACAAGTAAGGGAAACTTAGAGAATGGACACACTGTGAATACAAAATGTTTCTACAACTCAACAAATAGTCCCTCTCCTGGTGCTCCGGTTTGTCTTTGCAACTGCTTTACTATCAATCTGCCAATTTGGAGAGACAGCCCCTTTAACCTCCTGGTCCGCAACGGTTGCCTATTTGGCAAAGGATGAAAGAAAAGAGGGAGAACCAATGAGACAGTAGCTGTTAGGCATTTGGACGGGCACATATCACTCTAATTTCCCAGCAGGAAGAAGAATTAACCAAAGTCTCAGCCACCCACCGGGAACCAGTATAGGTCCTGAATCACAATTTTGGACTTGGGTTCAGCTCACAAAAAACGAGTAGAAAAATGCAGATCAGGGGCACAGCAATTCACAAACTGGCAGAGTAATAAAGGACTACTATCATCCAAAAATCTGTTGAGGGAAGGCAACGAGGCGGACTTGAAACGAGGCAGAATAGCAGGAAACAGATTTCAAGAGTTACGTTGGAATCGGCTTTAAAGCACAGGAAAAGGGACACAAATTCGACAATGATGCACTTGGCCAAAGAGGGCTTATGCGTTTCCTCTTGAATATATTCAGGAGAAAACGCATACACCCTTTTTGGACAAGCAAGCAAGCGGGCAATGCAAATCTGCACTACAAAGTTGTATCACTTCCCACTGGTCAAAAGGGACATCCTCAAAATGTGTAAAAACCAGAAAGGCAAGACAGGCCCTTGAGAACAGGGAGCCTTGTTATGCTGAAGGGCCTGAAGTAAACTGCCAACTGCCTCTCTAGAGGAGTGCATTGTGTTCCCTAAAACAAGTAAACAACAGAGCTACAGAGCCAAGGGCACTTCCAGTCTAGGGAATATACCTTGGGAAAACTGAAAATCAGTAAGACAGAGCCACCCCAAAATTTAGGCCTGCACTGCTTACAAGAACCTCAACTTGGGTACACCTTAAGTATTCCAGGAAAGATAAAAATGGTTCAAAAAATTGTGGTACTTACGTACGATGGAATATCCCTCAGCCATGAAATCAATGTCATAAGACCAGTAGCAGCAAAATGAGTGGATTCAGGTATGATGATTCTAAGTGAAATAAGTCACTCAGAAAAAGAAACTTATCATAAGATATCACTTATGAAGATCCTGTAAACATGGCTACACATGAACTGAGTTAGGAAAGAGAACAGAGTCTCACATTTAGAAAACACTCTTATGCCTTCTTAAGGGGGAAGGAGAGGTGGGGTGATGCATAAAACCAGAGTTTGATATAAGCACAGGTACCGTTCCAAAAACCAACTATGGAATAGACAAGACCTACACCTTCCTCAGTGAAAAGGACTCAAAATCCCATATTTCCCACAGAGGAATATATCTGACTATTAAGAATCTTAAAACCTGTGTATTGATATGTCTCCATAAGGCAAACAAGTGTGTCTAGACTGGCATAATCATTGCAGCGAGAATGAGTTCAAACCCACTATAAAAAGGAATTTCAAAAACAAAACAAAAAATACAGGGAAATTCTTTACAATTCCTTCAGGGTCTCTGATGAAACCTGGAATGACACTATCTACAACGACAGCTGGATGTGGCATAAGGCTGGACACATGGGACTGAGAGGATTGGTGAGATTGGGTGAGCAAAAGCATACCCTTTATAGCAGTAATGCATGGCACCCGTTCCATGGGTCCCAACTCTCAAGGTTGAAGGGAATATTAGTATAGCTATAACATGTATGGGAAACCTAGAGAATGGACACACTGTGAATATGAAAGGTTTCTAAAACTCAACGAATAGTCCCTCTCCTTCTGCTCCAGGTTGACTTTCCAACTGCTTTACTATCAATCTCCAAACTTGGAGAGACAGAACCTTTAACCTCCTGGTTCGCACAGGTTGCCAATTTGGCAAAGGATGAAAGGGAAGAGGGAGAACCAATGAGAGAGTAGCTGTCAGGCATTTGGACGGGCACATGTCACTCTTATTTCCCGTGAGGAAGAAGAATTAACCAAAGTCTCAGCCACCCACCGAAAACCAGTATAGGTTCTGAAAAAAAATATTGATCTTGCGTTCAGCTCACAAAATCCAGTTACAAAATGGAGCTCAGGGGCACAGCAATTCACAAACTGGCAGAGTAATAAACGGCAACTATCGTCCAAAAATCTGTTGAGGGAAGGCAACGAAGCGGACTTATAAGCGAGGCAGAATAGCAGGAAACAGATTTCAAGAGGTACGTTGGAATCACCTTTAACACACAGGAATAGGGGCACAATTTCGAAAATGATGCACTTGGCCAAAAAGGGCGTATGCGTTTTCTCCTGAATATATTCAGGAGAAAACGCATACGCCCTTTTTGGCCAAGCAAGCAAGCGGGCAATGCAAATCTGCACTACAAAGAAGTATCACTTCCCACCGGTCATTAGGGGCATCCACAAAATGGGTAAAAACCAGAAAGGCAAGACAGGACCTGGAGAACAGGGAGCCTTGTTATGCTGATGGGCGGGATGTAAATTGCCAACTGCCTCTGTGGAGGAGTGCATTGTGTTCCCTAAAACAAGTAAACAACAGAGCTACAGAGCCAAGGGCACTTCCAGTCTAGGGAATATACCTTGGGAAAACTGAAAATCAATAAGACAGAGCCACCCCAAAATTTAGGCATGCAATGCTTACAAGAACCTCAACTTGGGTACACCCTAAATATCCCAGGAAAGATAAAAATGGTTCAAAAAATTGTGGTACTTACGTACGATGGAATATCCCTCAGCCATGAAATCAATGTCATAAAACCAGTAGCAGCAAAATGAGTGGATTCAGGTACGATGATTCTAAGTGAAATAAGTCACACAGAAAAAGAAACTTATCATAAGATATCATTTATGAATATCCTGTAAACACGGCTACACATGAACTGAGTTAGAAAAGAGAACAGAGTCTCACATTTAGAAAACACTCTTATGCCTGCTTAAGGGGGAAGGAGAGGTGGGGTGATGCATAAAACCAGAGTTTGATATAAGCACAGGTACCGTTCCAAAAACCAACTATGGTATAGACAAGACCTACACCTTCCTCAGTGAAAGGGACTCAAAATCCCATCTTTCCCACAGAGGAATATATTCGACTAGTAAGATACTTAAAACCTATATACTGATATGTCTCCGTAAGGGAATCAAGTGTGTCTAGACTGGCATAAACATGGCAGCGAGAATCAGCTCAAACCCAATCTAAAAAGGAATTTCAAAAACAAAACAAAAAAACAGGGAAATTCTTTACAATTCCTTCAGGGTCTCTGATGAAACCTGGAATGACCCTATCTACAATGACTGCTGGATGTGTAATAAGGCTGGACACATGGGACTGAGAGGATTGGTGAGATTGGTTGAGCAAACGCAGACCATTTAAAACAATAAAGCATGACACCCATTCCATGGGTCCCAACTCTCCAGGTTGAAGGGCATATTACTACAGCTATAACATGTATGGGAAACCTAGAGAATGGACACACTGTGAATACGAAAGGTTTCTAAAACTCAACGAATAGTCCCTCTCTTGGTGCTCCCGTTTGATTTTCCAACTGCTTTACTATCAATCTCCCAACTTGTAGAGACAGCACCTTTAAACTCCTGGTTCGCACAGATGGCCAATTTCGCAGAGGATGAAAGGGAATAGGGAGAACCAATGAGAGAGTAGCTGTTAGGAATTTGGACGGGCACATGTCACTCTTATTTCCCGGGAGGAAGAAGTATTAACCAAAGTCTCAGCCACCCACCGAAAAGCAATATATGTCCTGAACCAAAATATTGGTCTTGCATTCAGCTCACAAAAAACTAGTTAAAAAATGGAGCTCAGGGGCACAGCAATTCACAAACTAGCAGAGTAATAAAGGGCAACTATCGTCCAAAAGTCTGTTGAGGGAAGGCAACGAGGCGGACTTGAAAGCGAGGCAGAATAGTAGGAAACAGATTTCAAGAGGTACATTGGAATCGCCTTTAAAGCACAGGAAGAGGGGCACAACTTCGACAATGATGCACTTGGCCAAAAAGGGCGTAGGTGTTTTCTCCTGAATATATTCAGGAGAAAACGCATACGCCCTTTTTGGCCGAGCAAGCAAGCGGGCAATGCAAATCTGCACTACAAAGAATTATCACTTCACACCGGTCATTAGGGGCATCCACAAAATGGGTAAAGACCAGAAAAGCAAGACAGGCCCTGGAGAACAGGGAGCCTTGTTATGCTGATGGGCGGGATGTAAATTGCCAACTGCCTCTGTGGAGGAGTGCATTGTGTTCCCTAAAACAAGTAAACAACAGAGCTACAGAGCCAAGGGCACTTCGAGTCTAGGGAATATACCTTGGGAAAACTGAAAATCAATAAGACAGAGCCACCCCAAAATTTAGGGCTGCACTGCTTACAAGAACCTCAACTTGGGTACACCTTACATATCCCTGGAAATATAAAAATGGTTCAAAAAATTGTGGTGCTTACGTACGATGGAATATCCCTCAGCCTTGAAGTCAATGTCATAATACCAGAAGCATCAAAATGAGTGGATTCAAGTACGATGATTCTAAGTGAAATAAGTCACACAGAAAAAGAAACTTATCATAAGATATCACTTATGAAGATCCTGTAAACATGGCTACACATGAACTGAGTTAGGAAAGAGAACAGAGTCTCACATTTAGAAAACACTCTTACGCCTGCTTAAGGGGGAAGGAGAGGTGGGGTGATGCATAAAACCACAGTTTGATATAAGCACAGGTACCGTTCCATAAACAACTATGGAATAGACAAGACCTACAACTTCCTCAGTGAGAGGGACTCAAAACCCCATATTTCCCGCAGAGGAATATATCTGACTAGTAAGAATCTTAAAACCTATGTATTGATATGTCTCCGTAAGGGAATCAAGTGTGTCTAGACTGGCATAAACATGGCAGTGAGAATCAGGTGAAACCCACTATAAAAAGGAAATTCAAAAACAAAACAAAAAAACAGGGAAATTCTTTACAATTTCTTCAGGGTCTCTGATGAAACCTGGAATGACCCCATCAACGACAGCTGGATGTGGCATAAGGATGGACACATGGGACTGAGAGGATTGGTGAGATTGGGTGAGCAAATGCAGACCCTTTAAAGCAATAATTCATGGCACCCATTCCATGGGTCCCAACTCTCCAGGTTGAGGGGAATATTACTACAGCTATAACATGTACGGGAAACCTAGAGAATGGACACACTGTGAATACGAAAGGTTTCTAAAACTCAACTAATAGTCCCTCTCCTGGTGCTCCGGTTTGACTTTCCAACTGCTTTACTATCAATCTCCCAACTTAGAGAGACAGCCCCTTTAACCTCCTGCTTCTCACAGGTTGCCAATTTGGCAGAGGATGAAAGTGAAGAGGGAGAACCAATTAGAGAGTAGCTGTTAGGTATTTGGACGGGCATATGTCACTCTTATTTCCCGGGAGGAAAAAGAATTGAACAAAGTCTCAGCCACCCACCGGGAACCAGGTCCTGAACCAAAATACTGGACTTGCTTTCATCTCAGAAAAAACGAGATAAAAAATGGAGCTCAGGGGCACAGCAATTCACAAACTGGCAGAGTAATAAAGGGCAACTATCGTCCAAAAATCTGTTGAGGGAAGGCAACGAGGTGGACTTGAAAGCGAGGCAGAATAGCAGGAAACATATTTCAAGACGTACGTTCGAATCGCCTTTAAAGCACAGGATGAGTGGCACAACTTCGACAATGATGCACTTAGCCAAAAAGGGCGTATGTGATTTCTCCTGAATATATTCAGGAGAAAACGTATACGCCCTTTTTGGCCAAGCAAGCAAGCGGGCAATGCAAATCTGCACAACAAAGTAGTAGCACTTCCCACCGGTCAAAAGGGACATCGGAAAAATGTGTAAAAACCAGAAAGGCAAGACAGGCTCTGGAGAACAGGGAGCCTTGTTATGCTGAAGGAAGGCATGTAAATTTCCAACTGCCTCTCTGCAGGAGTGGATTGTGTTCCGTAAAACAAGTAAACAACAGAGCTACAGAGCCAAGGGCACTTCCAGTCTAGGGAATATACCTTGGGAAAACTGAAAATCAATAAGACAGAGCCACCCCAATATTTAGGGCTGCACTGCTGACAAGAACCTCAACTTGGGTACACCTTAAATATTCCTTGAAAGATAAAAATGGTTCAAAAAATTGTGGTACTTACGTTATGATGGAATATTCCTCAGCCATGAAATCAATGTCATAAATCCAGTAGCAGCAAAATGAATGGTTTCAGATATGATGATTCTAAGTGAAATAAGTCACACAGAAAAAAGAATCTTATCATAAGATATCACTTATGAAAATCCTGTGAACATGTCTACACATGAACTGAGTTAGCAAAGAGAACAGAGTCTCACATTTAGAAAACACTCTTACGCCTGCTTAAGGGGGAAGGAGAGGTGGGGTGTTGCATAAAACCAGAGTTTGATATAAGTACAGGCACCATTCCAGAAACCAAATACAGAATAGACAAGATCTACACCTTCCTCACTGAAAGGTTATCAAGACCCCATACTTCACACAGAGGAATATATCTGACTAGTAAGAATCTTAAAACCTATGTATTGATATATCACAATAAGGGAAACAAGTGTGTCTAGACTGGCATAAACACGGCAGTGAGAATCAGCTCAAACCCACTATAAAAAGGAATTTCAAAAACAAAACAACAAAACAGGGAAATTCTTTACAATTCCTTTAGGGTCTCTGATGAAACCTTGAATGACCCTGTGTACAACGACAGCTGCATGTGGCATAAGGCTGGACACTTGGGACTGAGAGGATTGGTGAATTTGGGTTAGCAAATGCAGACCCTTCAAACCAATAATGTGTGGCACCCATTCCATGGTTCCCAACTCTCCATGTTGAAGGGAATATTACTACAGCTATAACATGTACAGGAAACCTAGAGAATGGACACACAGTGAATACAAAAGGTCTCTAAAACCCAACTAATTGTCCCTCTCCTGGTGCTCCGGTTTGACTTTCCAACTGCTTAACTATCAATCTCCCAACTTGGAGAGACAGCCCCTTTAACCTCCTGGTTTGCTCCGGTTGCAAATTTGGAAGAGGATGAAAGGGAAAAGGGGGAGCCAATGAAAGAGTAGCTGTTAGGCATTTGGACGGGCACATGTCACTCTAAATTCCCGGCAGGAAGAAGAATTAACCAAAGTCTCAGCCACCCGCCCTGAACAAGTATAGGTCCTGAACCAAAATTTTGGACTTGTGGTCAGCTCACAAAAAACGAGTTAGAAAATGGAGCTCAAGGGCACAGCAATTCACAAACTGGCACAGTAATAAAGGACAACTATCGTCCAAAAAATCTGTTAAGGGAAGGCAACAAGGCGACCTTCTAAGCGAGGCAGAATAGCAGGAAACAGATTTCAAGTGGTTCGTTGGAATCACCTGTAAAGCACAGGAAGAGGGGCACAACTTCGAAAAGGATGCACTTGGCCAAAAAGGGCGTATGCGTTTTCTCCTCAATATATTCAGGAGAAAACGCATACGCCCTTTTTGGCCAAGCAAGCAAGTGGGCAATGCAAATCTGCACAGCAAAATAGTATCAATTCCCACCAGTCAAAAGGGACATCCACAAAATGTGTAAAAACCAGAAATCCTAGAGAGGCCCTGGAGAACATGGAGCCTTGTAAAGCTGATGGGCGGGATGTAAATTGTCAACTGCCTCTCTGGAGGAGTGCATTGTGTTCCCTAAAACAAGTAAACAACAGAGCTACAGAGCCAAGGGCACTTCCAGTCTAGGGAATATACCTTGGGAAAACTGAAAATCAATAAGATAGAGCCACCCCAAAATTTAGGGCTGCACTGCTTACAAGAATCTCAAATTGAGTACTCTCTAAATATCCCAGGATAGATAAAAATGATTCAAAAAATTGTGGTACTTATGTACGATGGATTATCCCTCAGCCATGAAATCAATGTCATAATGCCAGTAACAGGAAAATGAATGGATTCAGGTACGAAGATTCTAAGTGAAATAAGTCACACTGAATAACAAACTTATCATAAGATAGCACTTATGAATTTTCTGTAACATGGCTACACATGAACTGAGTTAGGAAAGGGAACAGCGTCTCACATTTAGAAAACACACTTATGCCTGCTTAAGGAGGAAGGAGAGGTGGGGTGATGCATAGAACCAGAGTTTGATATTAGTACAGGTACCATTCCCAAAACCAACTATGGAATAGGCAAGACCTACCTATACCTACCTCAGTGAAACGGAATCAAAACCCCATATTTCCCGCAGAGGTATATATCTGACTAGTAAGAATCTTAAAACCTATGTATTGATATGTCACCGTAAGGGAATCAAGTGTGTCTAAACTGGCATAAACATGGCAGCGAGAATCAGCTGAAACCCAGTAAAAAAAGAAATTTCAAATACAAAACAAATAAAAAGAGGGAAAATCTTTACAATTCCTTCAGGGGCTCTGATGAAACCTGGAATGACCCTACCTACAACGAGAGCTGGATGTGGCATAAAGCTGGACACTTGAGACTGAGAGGTTTGGTGAGACTGGGTGAGCAAATGCAGACCCTTTAAAGCAATAATATGTGGCACCCATTCCATGTGTCCCAACTCTCCTTGTGTAAGGGAATATTACTACAGCCATAACATTTACGGGAAACCTAGAGAATGGACACACTGTGAATACGAAAGGTTTCTAAAACTCAACTTATAGTCCCGCTCCTTGTGCTCCAGTTTGACCTTCCAACGTCTTTACTATCAATCTCCCAACTTGAAGCGATAGCCCGTAAAACCTCCTGGTTCGCACAGGTTGCCAGTTTGGCAGAGGATGAAAGGGAAGAGGGAGAACCAATGAGAGAGTAGCTGTTAGGCATTTGGACAGGTACATGTCACTTTAATTGCCCGGCAGGAAGTAGAATTAAACAATGTCTCAGCCACCCGCTGGGAACCAGTATAGGTTTTGAACCATAATTTTGGATTTGCTGTCAGCTCACAAAAACGTGTTGAAAAATGGAGCTCAGGGGCACAGCAATTTACAAACTGGCAGAGTAATAGAGGACAACTATCGTCCAAAAATCTTTTGAGGGAAGGCAGAGAGGCGGACTTTAAAACGAGGCAGAATAGCAGGAAACAGATTTCAAGAGGTACGTTGGAATCACCTTTCAAGCACAGGAAGAGGGGCACAACTTCGACAATGATGCACTTGGCCAAAAAGTGTGTATGCGTTTTCTCCTGAGTATATTCAGGAGAAAATGCATACGCCATTTTTGGCCAAGCAAGCAAGCAGCAATGCAAATCTGCACTACAATGAAGTATCCCTTCCCACCGGTCAAAAGGGACATCCACAAAATGTGTAAAAACCAGAAAGGCAAGACAGGCCCTGGAGATCAGAGAGCCTTGTTATGCTGTTGGGCGGGATGTAAGTTGCCAAATGCCTCTCTGGAGGAGTGCATTGTGTTCCCTAAAACAAGTAAACAACAGAGCTACACAGCCAAGGGCAGTTCCAGTCTAGGGAATATACCTTGGGAAAACTGAAAATCAATAAGACAGAGCCACCCTAAAATTTAGCGCTGCACTGCTTACAAGAACCTCAACGTGGGTACACCTTAAGTATCCCAGGAAAGACAAAAATGGTTCAAGATATTGTGGTACTTACGTACGATGGAATATCGCTCAGCCATGAAATCAATGTCATAAGGCCAGTAGCAGTAAAAAGAGTGGATTCAGGTACGATGATTCTAAGTGAAATAATTCACACAGAAAAAGAAACTTATCATAAGATATCACTTATGAAAGTCCTGTAAACATGGCTACACATGAACTGAGTTAGGAAAGATAACAGAGTAACTAATCTTATCATAAGTTATCACTCATAGCGGGAATATACACATGACTACACATGAACTGAATGACAAACACAACAGAGTCACACATTTAGAAAACATCTTCTGCCTGCTTAATGGGAAAGCCGAGGTGGGGTGATTCATAAAACCACAGTTTTAAATTAGCACAGATACCGTTATATAAACCATGTATGTAATAGACAACACCTACTCCCGGCACAATGAACTGGACTCAACACCCCCTATTCGTTGCAGAGGAATATGTCTGACTCTAAGTACTTTAAAACATATGTATTCTCATGTCTCCATAAAGGAATCATGTGTGTGTATAACGGCATGAACACAGCACTGAAATTCAGTTAAACCCACTTATAAAAATAAATTTCAAAAGCAAAACGCAAAAACAGAGAGAAAGTCTTAAAAATTACGTTCAGGGCCTGTGATGCAAGCTAGATTGACCACCTTTACACCCACAGCTGGATGACACATAAGACTGGACTCTTGGGGCTGACAAGATTGCTGAGGTTGTGTGAACAAAAGAACACCACTTAGAGCAATACTGTGTGCTACCCATTCTAGTGGTCCCAACTCTCCAGGTTTAAGGGAATCTTCCTCCAGTTAAAACATGCATGGGAAACCCAGTGGATGGTACACTGTGTAATTGGGAAAGTTTTTTAAAAGGTACCTCATTTTTCCTTTTGTCGTGCTCGGCTTCGCCATTCCATCTGCATAACTCAAAATCTCCCCACTTGGAGTGTCAGCGCCTTTACCCTCCCGTTATGCACAGTTTGCAAATTGTGCAGAGGATGAACAGGAAGAGGGGAAATAAATGAGAGATTAGCTGTAGGTGTTTGGATGGGCACATGTCACTCTAGTTTCCCATCAGGAAGAATAATTAACCAAAGGCTCAGCCTGAAGCCCCGGAACAGGACGAGTGCCTAAAGCCATCCTGCGGTATTGCAGCCAGCTCACAAAGAGGCGAGTTGAAAAATGGAAATCAGGGGCACAGCAATTCACAAACTTGCAGAATTATAAAGGACAACTATCATCCAGAAATATATTGAGGAAAGGCAGTGAAGAGGATTTGAATGCAAGGCAGAATTGAAGGAAACAGATTTCAAGAGGTAGATTGGAGTCATCTTTAAAGCACATGAAAAGCGACAGAATTTCGACAATGTTGCCCTTGGCTGAAAAGGGATTATGTGTATTTTCTTGAATATATTCGGGAAAAAATGCATATGCCCTTTTTGGCTAAGCAAGCCATCAGGCATTGCAAATCCACACTACAGAGAAGTGTCCCTTACCTCCAGTCAAAAGGGCCATCCACAAATAGTGTAAAATCCACAAATGCAGGACAGGCCATGGAGAAAAGGGAGCCTGGTTACGCCGATGGACAGGATGTAAATTGCCAACAGCCTCTCTGGAGAACTGTATGTTGTTTTCTAAAACAGAGCTACAGAGCATAGCACACTTCCACTCATGGGCGTGTATTTTGGGAAAACTAAAAATCCACAACACACAGCCAGCCCAAAATTTAGGGCTGCTCTGTTTACAAGAACCTCGATTTCGGTACACTTTATATATCCCAGGAAAGGAAAAAAAAATGGATATAGATGTTGTGGTACTTATATACAAAGGAAAGTCACTCAGACATAAAATCAATGTCATAAGGCCAATAGCAGCATAATGAGTGGCTTTAGGTACGATGATGCTAAGTGAAATGAGCCACAAAGAAAAAGAAACTTATTGTAATATATCACTTATAGAGGAAATGTAAACATGGCTACACATGAACTGAATTTCAAAAGAGAACAGAGTTACACATTTAGAAAACACACTTATGCCTCCTTAAGGGGAAAGGTGACGTGGGGTGATGTGTAAAAGCAGAGTTTGAAATTAGCACAGATCCCATTCCATATACCAAATATGTAATAGACAAGACCTACTCCTTTCTCAATGAACTGGACACAAAACACCCTATTCACTGAAGAGGAATATATCTGACTGGTAATAACCTTGAAACCTATGTATTTATATGTCTCCATAATGGAATCAAGTGTATGTAGATTGGCATAAACACAGATCAATGGAACAGGACAGAAAGCCCAGAGATAAAACTACATACCTATGGCTATCTCATCTATGACAAAGGAGCTAAGGATATACAATGGAGAAAAGACAGTCTCTTCAGTAATTGGTGCTGGAAAAACTGGACCCCTACACATAAAAGAATGAAATTAGAACACTCCATAACACCATACACAAAAATAGACTCTAAATTGATTAGAGATCTAAATATAAGACCAGACACTATAAAACACTTAGAGGAAACCACAGGCAGAACACTCTATGACATAAATCACAGCAAGATCCTTTTGGACCCACCTCCTAGAGAAATGGAAATAAAAACAGAAATCAACAAATGGGACCTAATGAAACTTAAAAGCTTTTACACAGTACAGGGAAACATAAACAAGATGCAAAAACAACCCTCAGAATGGGAGAAAATATTTTCAAATGAAGCAATTGACAAAGGATTAATCTCCAAACTTTACAAGCACCGCATGTAGCTCAATGTCACAAAAACAAACAACCCAATCCAAAAATGGGCAGAAGACCTAAATAGCCATTTCTCCAAAGAAGATATACAGATTACCAAGAAACACATGAAAGGATGCTGAACATCACTAATCATTAGAGAAATGCAAATCAAAACTACCCTGAGGTATCACCTCACAGCAGTCAGAGTGGCAATCATCAAAAAAATCTACAAAACAATAAATGCTGGAGAGGCCTTTATTGGAGAAAAGGGAACACACTTGCACTGTGGGTGGGAATGTAAATTGATATGAGCACTAGGGAGAACAGTACGGAGGTTCCTTTAAATAACTAACAATAGAAGTACCATAAGACACAACAATCCAACTACTGGGCATTTGCCTTGCGAAAACCATAATTCAAAAAGAGTTATGTACAAAAATGTTCATTGCAGCTCTATTTGCATTAGCCAGGACATGGAAGCAACCTAAGTGTCCATCGACAGATGAATGGGTAAAGAACATCTGGCACATATATACAATCAAATATTACTCAACCATAAAAAGAAGCAAAACTGAGTTATTTGTACTGAGGTGGATGGACTTAGAATCTGTCCTACACAGTGAAGTAAGTCAGAAAGGGAAAAACAAATACTGTATGTTAACAGAGATATATGGAATCTAACGAAGAAACAAAAGATTTTGAAGAACCTAGTGGCAGGACAGGATTAAGGACACAGACATAGAGAAAGGACTTGAGGACACCGGAAGGGGGATGGGTAAGCTGGGACGAAGTGAGAGAGTGGCATGGACATAAATACATTACCAAATGTAACACCGATAGCTACTGAGAATCAGCCACATAGAACAGGGAGATCAGCTCGGTGCTTTGTGACCACATAAAGGGGTGGGATATGGAGTGTGGGAGGGAGATGCAAGAGGGAGGGGATCTGGTGATATTTGTATATGTATAGCTGATTCACTTTGTTATATGGCAGAAACGAACACTCCATTGTAAAGCAATTATACTTCAATAAACGTGTAAAAGGAAAAAAAAAAGCCCAAGGATAAACCTACACACTTATGGTCAACTAATCTATGACAAAGGAGGCAAGACTATACAATGGAGATAAGACAGTCTCTTCAATCATTGGTGCTGGGAAATATGGAGAGCCACATGTAAAAGAATGAAATTAGAACACTCCCCAACACCATACATAAAAATATATTCAAAATGAATTAGAGACTTTAATGTAAGACCAGACAGTATAAAATTCTGAGAGGAAAACTTACGAAGGATACTATGACAAAATCACAGCAAGATCTTTTTTGATCCACCTCCTATAGTAATGAAATTAAAAAGAAAACTAAACAGATGGGACCTAATGAAACGTAAAAGCTTTTGCAAAGCAAAGGAAACTACAAACAAGACGAAAAGACAACCCTCAGAATGGCAGAAAATATTTGCAAACGAATCAATGGACAAATGATTAATCTCCAATATATATAAACAGCTCATGCAGCTCAATATTAATAAAACAAACAATCCAATACAAAAATGGAAGATCTAAATAGACATTTATTCCAAGAAGACATAGAGATGGCCAATACACACATGAAAATGTGCTGAACATCACTAATTATTAGATAAATGGAAATCGAAACTACAATGAGGTATCACGTCACACTTGTTAGAATGGGCATCACCAGAAAATCTACAAACAACAAATGCTGGAGAGGGTGTGGAGAAAAGGAACCTTCTTCCACTATTGTTGGGAATGTAAATCGATACATTCTCTATGGAGAACAGCATGGAGGTTCCTTAAAAAACTAAAAATAGAATTACCATATAATCCAGCAATCCCACTACTGGGCATATACCCAGAGAAAACCATAAATCAAAAAGACACATTCACCACAATGTTCACTGCAGCACTATTTACAATAGACAGGTAATGAAAGCAAACTAAGTGCCCACAGACAGACGAATGGATAAAGACGTGGTACATATATACAACGGAATATTACTCAGCCATACATAGGAATGAAATTGGGTCATTTGTAGAGACCTCGATGGATCTAGAGACTGTCATACAGAGTGAAGTAAGTCAGAAAGAGAAAAACAAATATTGTATATTAATGCATATATGTGGAACCTAGAAAAATGGTACAGATGAACCAGTTTGCAGGGCAGAGATAGAGACAGATGTAGAGAACAAACATATGGACACCAGGGAGGGAACGCCATGTGAGGGTGGTGGTGGGATGGATTGGGAGACTGGGATTCACATGTGCACACTTATATGTATAAAATACATATCCAATAAGAACCTGCTGTATAAAAGAAAAAAAATTTAAAAAAATTAAAAATAAATAAATAACATTTAATAAAATAAAACAGAAAAAAAGTTTTTTCCTTAATATAGATGTCTTTATATTAATGCATTATTTCCATGTTTATATCTCCAAATTAAAAAAAAAAGAGGAATAAATAAAATCTAACTTGAACCTAAAAGAAAAAAAAGAAAGAAAAAAACAGAACTCACCAGTTATACAGAGGAAAATCGTATCAGAGCACTTGCTCCAGTGGTAAAAAATTCTTAAGTTGGTCAGAGGTGGGAAATCGTCTCCGATGCCGTCAGCAGCGCTCTCCCCCACAAGGAGCATCCTCATTGCAAAGCTGGGGAACTGTGTCGAGGCGTCTGTGAGTAAATGTGAGCTGAGCCCCAGTCCTGCTGCAGCTGAACTCTTCCCACCCTTTCCAGGTAAAACACCTGAATATGTACAAGCACTTGCAAGCCTAGAGGAAGGGCTGTGGAGCCACACTAGCGAGAGCACGCAGGCCGACTTGGTGCCTGCAGGCCAGTCAGGATGGTCCTGGCCCCAGATGCTCTTCTGGAAGCTTTTCATTTCCCTGCCTGAGATACCCCTCCTGCCACAGCCCCCACTGCTTTTTTACTTCCTCACCTCTGCCTGGGGAGAAATTCCAGTGGCAGGTAAGGGTGACACATCCTCTTCTTTAGCAGGTGGCAGCCTGGCAACTCCTGCAGAAAGTCCAGCAGAGCCCCACTCACACTGGGCCACCCAGAAAGCCACGGCCCGTCCCTCCCTCCCACCACCCCAGCCCCGAAACTGCTGACGGGGCAGAGAATATGGTGTCAGGCACAGCTACAGGGGCTCTTGCTGACTGGATAGGTGTTTATATTGACCTCAACACAGGCACACCTGTGTGGGGGGCTGGCAGGCAGTGTCAGGCTGCCCAAATCAGCCAATCCTCACCCCTCAGGGGCTCACAGTTGCAGAAAATGAACCTTGCTAAACGGGTCAGTCCCAAGGAACAGGTGTGGGCCTTGAGAGTCAGGATAGACAAGGGGCTGCAGCTGCGGCTTGTTTTCTTATCATTTTATCTGGTCCATGAGTGGAAAACTACTTCAAGAAGACCCTATCCTAATGAGAGGAACCCAGGAGTCAGGGAGAGGAGTGATGGTGGGTGGAGACAGAGGCCTGGAGCCCTGGCTGCAGTGGAAGTGTCTGGAAGACCAGGCAGAGAGAGGATGCACAGAGTGATAGCCAGGGTCGCAGACCTGTCAGAGCTGCTGTTTGTTAGTTCAAGTCCTGCTCTGAGGTGTTCTGTGTCAGCTGTGAGCAACAGGTGAGCTGGGGGTTCTCTGCAAGGTGGGCTATGTGCACAGTTCCTGTGTGTCCAGCCCTGCTGGGGTACCTGCCCAGGGGAGCTCCGTATCCTGGGAGGGGCCTGACTATGAGAGCCCCATGGGCTGCTGGGTAGCTGCACAGGTGATCTCCATACCCTGGGAGGGACTTGAACACGAGAGCCCCGTGGGCTGTGGGGTGCGGGATGCAGACCAGGTGAGCTCCATATCCTGGGATTGGCCTAACCACGAGAACCCCATGGGCTGCTGGAGAACTGGTAAAGGACATCAGGACAGTCAGTGAAGCCACCGAGGATATACATCCAGTAGCTCCTATTTCCTACACCCTGCTGCTCATTCTACCATCCACCAGGCCATGGCATTCTGTATTACACTTCAATGATGCCTTCTTCTGTTTTACATTCATCTCAGAGTCACAAGAATTTTTGGCTTGTGTGTGGCAGGACACAACATGCAACACGAGCAATAATGCTGGGCCGTCCTGCCCCAATGGTTCAAAAATCCCCACACCATCATTGGGGAAATGTCCTCTAAAAACCTTAACGTTCTACCTCTGTAAAAGGGAACCCTCCTTCAATATGCAGATGACATTCTGATTGCCAGGCCTACTAAAGACGCCTCTGAACTACCTAGCCAAGAAAGGATAGAAGGTGTCCAAGAAAAAGGCACAAATATCACAGGCTCAGGTGACTTGCCTGGACTTCATTCTCACAGATATTTGGAGAAACGCATCCCAGGATAGGGAAGAAGCCATTTGCAGCCTTACCTCTTCTAAAAGTAGAAGAAAGCTTAAGGGTTCCTGGGGAGGCCAAGGTTTTCTGCATCTGGATCCCTAACTACAGTCTAATAGCTGGGCCTCTACATGAAACACTGACACGAAAAGATGATGATCCTTTTGAATAGAATCCAGAAACAGCCTTTCAAGAATGGAAAGAGCAGTCAATTCAGATCCTTGCCCAGGAACTCGCTAATTTAGCTAAACCCTTTGACCTTTACATACCCGGTCAAAGGTTAATCGCCCTTGGAGCCTTAGTGCAAAAACTGGGACCACTTGAAATGCAGCAACACAAGAATGCCCTTCAGGTATGATAAACTATGGTCACCAAGGGCTTTGCCCACCGACTCATCAGGCCAGGATACTGGGATATCTAAAAAGCTAGAAATCAGCAGCCCACAAGGCCAGCTCCCTCCTAAGGGAATAGGACCCCACGTGGTGATCCTAACCACCCATCATGTCCTGAAGTTGCAGGGGTTGCTCTGTGGACACACTGACCACGAGTGAGGAGGCCCTCCAACTCCAAACTCCAGAGAGACAAATGGGGGCAACAGGACCCCAAGATGACTCGTGTGACCATCACTTGACCTGGAGTTTCTCTCAGAAAACAACAAGACTGTGCCCCGAAAGAGCAGACTACTGCTTGCAGGACTTACTGCACCCAGAGGGGAGCTAATAAGCTTGGCGGGGGAAAAGTATATCACGCTTTCACCATAGAAAACCCTACAGACACCGCGGTGATGGTGGCCAATATGACCGGCTGGACTGCTGGCTACTTCTAAAGGCCGTTGACTCAGTGGACGTCATGGTCCTGGATCACCACTGACCCTGGACTGTCTGGGAGTTGCACGGGCAGGGCTCTGACACATGGTGCTGTTTGTACATTAATTCAGGGACCTAATTAAAGAAAGCACAGACTACTGGTCAGAGCATCTATGCTGGCAAAAAACGTCAGCCTAATGTCACCGAACAAATGTGGGGTGTGGTGAAACCTGCCACCACAGCATCGCTGTGCATCTCTTTCCTGGACCCTTAAAGGTCATTAGAATCTATAACACTTCCAATGCTGGTGCTCAGGCGGACGAGAAGTGAGGCAGGAGGCCTTGGGACAATCAACCTTACCTGGAGGCTGGTGGGGAGACGTTTTGCCCCTCCCTCCATGTATCAGGGCTCCCACCACAGCATGAAGCAGTTACAAAATAGGGGTCTGCACCCTCAGCACCCCAAGAATGAGGAACGGAACAAAAAGCAGAGGAGGGGTTCGTCTCCGGCAACGTTCATTAAAAATTCCTGGGAGATAAAAAGAGAATCTGGGCAATAAAATAAAGTCTAACCTGTTTTTCCTTTGTGCTTTGTCTAATTTCACATGCTCCTAGGGTTCCGCATGCAGAGGTCCCACACCCGGCACTTCAGACCCGACTTCCTAGTGCAGAATGGCTGGGTCGACACCTCAGCTAGCGGAGTCCCATGCAGACTGCACGGCATAGAGCCTGAGCTGCAGACAACCCAGCCCTCGAGACCTCCATCCCCTAACTCCCACTGACGCTGTCGGGATCCCTACTCAGCATCCCAGCCCACAGCCCGTGGGGGAGTGCACACTCTCAACTCTCCATTCGGTTTTCAAAATAATGTTTCCTTTGCTTCTGAACCAAACTCAGTCTTGATCTGTTGGCTCCAATGACACTGGGCACGGGGACTCCTGTTGGGGTCCCCTCTGGATGATCAGTAACAGAATTTGAGAACTTTGTAACTTCATTGAACAGATGTGTGAGCCAAACTGTAGTTAACATAGAGCAGTGTATAATGCTCGGGTAAAATAAGATTTTTCTAAGACTTACATTTGATATTTCCATCACTTTACTATAAACAAGTTCAGTGAAGACATCTGTCTTATTTGTCAGGTCAACATTAGAGAAATGAAGTGATTTATTTCCATGGATGTACATCGAATACTCTTGGCTGAAGCTTCAATCTTGTTTAGAATGCTTTTCCATTGAAAAGGATACCTCTCTTTCAGCTCCCCCATTTCTGAGAAGTATAAAATCTTATAATTTATTATTACCAAAGGGGAAAGGTAGGAGAAGGGATAAATTAACAGTTTGGGATTAACACATACACACTGCTATGTATAAAATAGATCATCAACAAGGAACTACTGTATAGCACAGGGAACTACACTGAATATTTTGCAATAACCTATAAGGGGAAATAATATGAAAAAGAATCGATATTTTTATTGACATCATCTATCAATGACAGAGAAAATGTAACCTAAGCAAGGCCGATGGTGAGCGCTTCTGAACCTGAAGATTTCAATCATCTAAAGTTTGCGCTCTGCCTATTTCCCAAGGCCCTTAATGGACATACGTGTAGCCGTAGCTTAAAAATTCCCCAGTTTGGGGTTCGGGGAGGCACTGATTTGGAAAAAATCCCTGGTGTTCTCCTTCCATGCACGGGACCCTTCCTACAGCTAAAACATGCCTGTCACACCTAGAGGATGGTACACCGTTTGATCGGAAAGAGTTTGGAAAAGGCACCTCATCTCCTCATCGCCTGGTGCTCGGGTTCACCCCTCCAGCATCTTTCCTAACAATCTCCTCACTTGGGGATATCAGCACCGTCAACATCCTGTTGCACACAGTTTGTAATTTGTCCAGAGGATGAAGCGGAAGGATGAGAAAAATTTAGAGACAAGTCTTAGGTCTTCGGACAGGCACATGCCACTCTAATTTCCAATCCGGAAGACAAATTCATCAAAGGCTAGAATTGCCCACAGAAAGAGAATAGGGCTAGAGGAAATCCTGCTGTTTTGTGTCGAGTTTCCAAAAACACAAGTTGAAAAATGGAACTCAGGGGCACTAAAATTCATGAAACGGCAGAGTCGAAAATATCTATTGTTGAAAAACGTCTTGAGGTAAGTCACAGAAAAGGACTTGTAAGCAAGGGAGAGTGGCAGGAATCAGATTTGAAGAGGTAGAAAGGTCTCCCCATTAAAGCACAAGAAAAGGGGCTGAACATCGCCAATGATGCAGTTGGCCCAAAAGGGCGTATGCATTTTTTTCTGAATATATTCAAGTAAAGGCCATTCACACTTTTTATCCAACCAAACAGGTGGGCACTGGAAATCAATACTACAAAATGTATCACTTCACATCAGTCAGAAGGGTCATCCACATGAAGTGTAAACACCAGAAATGCAGGACAGGGCGAGGAGAAAAGGGAGCCCTGCGAGGCTGATAGTGGAAATGTAATTTGCCAACGGCCACTCTGGAGAAGTCTATTGTGTTTGCTAAAACATCTGAAAACTGAGCTACAGAGCATAGGGCACTTGCACTCATGGGCGTATACCTTGGGAAAAACAAAAAATGACAGAAAACAGGCACTCCAACGTTTACCACCTCTCTGTTAAAAAGGGCCTCCACTTGGATATAACCTAAATGTCCCTGGAAGGATAAAATGGATAAAAGAGATGGGGTACTTATGTAGAGTGGAATATTACTCATCCCGAAATCAATGAAATAAGGCCAGTTGGAACAACTCTGGAGGAGTTACATACGATCATTCTAAGTGACACATGTCAGAAAGAAAAAGACACATATCATAAGATGTCACTTAAAGGTGGAATCAAAAATGGCTACACATGAAATAAACTACAAAACAGAAACATAGTCAAATATGTAGAAAATAGACATAAGGCTGCTAAATGGGAAAGGTGGGGAATGGTGAGGTATTATCCAGGAGGATGAAATTAGCAAAGATACCATTCCAAGTACCGAATTGAATAACTGGCAAGGCCTACATGGTACCTCAAAGAACTGCACTCAGTCCACTCAAGTCACTGGACAATAATACATATGACTCATAAGCATCTGAGAAAGAATTTATTGTTGTCTCACAGTACATGAATCAAGTGGATGTACAGCAGCAAAAAACAGAGCTTTGAAAATCAGCTGTAACCAATATAAAAATAAATATAAATATATTTATAAAAACAGTGAGACAGACAAAAATTCTTACAACTTTTGTTGAAGGGTTACAATGTAACATGGATTGAACAAATGTAGACCCACAGCAGGATGATATATAAGGCTGGAATCTATGCACGCTAAGAGATGTTAGAGAGGCTGGGTGAGGAAATGCAGACCTTTTAAAGTAATACTGCCTGGTACCCATTCCATGGGTCCCAAATCTGCACTTTCAAAGGAATCTTCTGACAGTGAAAACATGCCTGGGAAACCGAGATGAATGTACACCGTGTGCTCAGGAGAGGTGTCTAAAATGCACCTCATTTTTGATCTCCTCGTGCTGGTGTTCGCCATTCCAGCCACATTACTAACAATCTCCCGACTTGGAGAATCAGCACCTTTAACCTCCTGTTTCACACAGTTTGCAATTTTTGCAGAGGATAAATGGGAAGAGGAGGAACCAATGAGAGATTAGCTGTAGTAGTTTTGACAGGCACATGTCACTCTAATATCACTTTAGGAAGAAGAATTAACCAAAGGCTCAGCCTGCCTCCCCAGAACCAGAATAGGGCCGGAAGCAATCCAACGGTTTGGCGGTCAGCTCACAAAAAAGCGAGTTGCAAAATGGAGCTCAGGAGCAGACAATTCAAAGATCTGCAAAGATATAAATGATAACCAACGTCCAAAAATATATTCAGGTAAGGCAACGAAGAGGTTCTGAATGAGAGGCAGAATTGCAGGAAACATTTTTCAAAAGGTAGATTGTACTCACATTTAAAGCATATGAAAAGCAGCAGAATTTCTAAAATGATGCAGTTGGGCAAAAGGGTGTATGCATTTGTTTCGTGAATATCTTCAGGAAAAAAACACATACAGAGTTTTTGGCCAACCAAGCAAGAGGGAAATGCAAATCCGCACAATAAAGAAGTCTCAATTTCCACTGCTCAGAAAGTCCATCCAAAAAATGTGTACAAATCAAAAATGCAGGAGAGGCCATGGAAAACAGGGAGACTAGTCACGCTGATGGGTGGGGTATAAATATCCAAGAGCTACTCTGAAGAAGTGTATGCTGTTTCCTAAAACATCTAAAATACAAAGACCCCGAGCAAAGGGGACTTCAACTCATGGACATATAACTTCGGAAGACTAAATATCAACAAGACACAGGCACCCCAAAGTTTTGGGCTGCTCTGCATACAAGAACCTCAACTTCGGTACACCTAAAATATCCCAGGAAAAAGAGAAATGCATAAAGAACTTGTGGTAATTTTGTACAACGGAATATCACTCAGACGTGAAATCAATGTCATAAGGCCAGTAGCAGCCTAATGAGAGGATTTAGGTATGATGATTCTAAGGGAAATTAGTCACACAGAAAAAGAATCTTATCATAAGATATCACTTAGAGAGGGAATGTCAACATCACAACACATGAACTGAATTAGGAAAGAGAGCAGCGTCTCACATTTAGAAAACACTCTTATGCCTCCTTAAGGGGAAAGGAGAGGTGGGGTGATGCATAAAACCAGAGTTTGATATTAGCACAGGTACCATTCCATAAACCAAATACAGAATAGACAAGACCTACACCTTCCTCAGTGAACGGGACTCAAAACCCCTATTCCCCACAGAGGAATATATTTGATTAGTAAGAATCTTAAAACCTATGTATTGATATGCCTCTGTAAGGGAATCAAGTGTGTCTAGACCGTCATAAACACGTCAGTGAAAATCAGCTCAACCCCATTATAAAAATGAATTTGAAAAACAAAACAAAAAAACAGCGAAATTCTTACACAATTCCTTCAGGGGTTCTGATGAAACCTAGAATGACCCTATCTGCAAAGACAGCTGGATGAGACATAAGGCTGGACACTTGGGACTGAGAGGACTGGTGAGATTGGGAGAGAAAATGCAGACCCTTTAAAGTAGTAATGCATGCCACCATTCCATGGGTCCCAAATTTCCAGGTAGAAGGGAATATCACTACAGTTATAACATGTATGGGAAACCTAGAGAATGGACACCCTGTGATGGCGAAAGGTTTCTGAAAGTCTCCTACTTTTTCCTCTCCTTGTGCTACAGTTTGGCATTCCAACTACTTTACTATCAGTCTCCGAACTTAGGAGAGTCATCCCCTATAACCTCCTGGTTCGCACAGTTTGCTAATTGTGTAGAGGATGAAAGGGAAGAGGGAGAACCAATCAGAGAGTAGATGTAGGCATTTGGACGGACACATGTCACTCTAAATTCCCATTAGGAAGAAGAATTAACCAAAGCCTCAGCCACCCACAGGGAACCAGTATAGCCACCCCTGGAACCAGTATAGTTCCTGAAGCAAAATTGTGGATTTGCAGTCAGCTCCCAATAATGGGATTTGAAAATTGGAGATCAGGGGCAAAGCAAATCAAAAACCTGCAGAGTTATAAAGGACTACTCTCTTCCAAAAATCTGTTGAGGGAAGGCAACAAAGCGGACTTGAAAATGAGGCAGAATTGCACAAAACATATTTCAAGAGGTAAATTGGAATCACCTTTAAAGCACAGGAAAGGCATCACAACTTCGAGAATGATGCACTTGGTCAAAAACAGCATATGACTTTTCTCCTGAATATATTCAGGAGAAAAGGCATAGGCCCTTTTTGGCCAATCAAGCAAGCGCACAATGCAAATCCACACTACAAAGAATTGTCGCTTCCCACCGGTCAAAAAGGGCATCCAAAAATCTGTAAAAACTAGAAAGGCAAGATAGAGATGAAAAGGGCATAAAGCAATATGATCCCAAGGGTCATGGAGGATTGTGATGACAAGCACATGGAGCATTGTGATGACAAGATTATGTATTATTTTGCTGACAAAGGCATTGCGATGACAAGGTTCATGGAGCACTGTGATGACAAGCGTCATGGAGCACTGTGATTAAAGGGTTCATGGAGCATTGGGATGACAAGGGCATGGAGCATTTTGATGACAAGCGTCCCGGATCATTGTGTTGTCAGGGTTCATGGAGCATTGTCATGACAGTGGTCATGGAGCATTGTTATGACAGAGGTCATGGAGCATTGGGCTGAAAATGTTCATGGAGTATTGTGATGACAGGGGTCAAAGAGCATTGTGATCACAAGGTACTGGAGCACTGTGATGAGAAGACCATGGAGCCATGTGATGACAAGTCTCATGGAGCATTCTTATGAAAAGGGTCATGGAGCATTGTGATTACAGGGGTCTTGGAGCATTGTGATGACAAGGGCATTGAACATTGGGATGAGAATGTCATGGAGCGTTCTGATGACATGCATCATGGAGCTTTGTGATGACAAAGGCATGGAGCATTGTGATTATAGTGGTCTTGGAGCACTGTGAGGAAAAGGGCATGTAACATTGTGATGAAAAAGGCATGGAGCCTTGTCATGACAGGGTTCAAGGAGCATACTGATGACAAGTGTCAGGGACCATTGTGATGACAAGGGTATTGAGCATTGTGATGACAATTGTCATGGAGCATTGTGATTAGAAGACCATGGATAATTGTGATGACTTGCGTTATGGGGAGCTGTGATGATAAGTGTTATGGAATATTGTGATCACAAGGATTTGGAGCATTGTGATGACAGAGGTCATAGAGCATTTTGATTTCATTGTGATGACAATAGCATGAAGCATTATGATGATGCACATTGGTGCACTGTGATGACAGCGTTCATGGAGCATTGAGATGAAAAGGGGCATGGAGCATTATGATTAGAGGAGTCTTGGATCATTGTGAGGAAAAGGGCATGGGACATTGGACTGAGATGTTTCATGGATTATTGTGATGAGAGGGGGCAAGGAGCATTGTGATAACAAGGGCACGGAACACTGTGATACATGGTTCATGGAGGATTGTAATGACAAGCGCCTGGAGCATTGTGAGAAGAATGGCATCAAGCATTGTGATGAAAAGCATCATGGATCCTGTGATGACAAGGGCTTGGAACGATGTGATGAGAGGTTTTTGGAGCATTGTGATGACAATGGCATGGAGCATTGTGATGCCAAGGGTCATGGAGTTTTGTGATGACAAAGGTCATGGAGCATTTTGATGACAAGGGTGTGGTGAATTCTCTTGTGAAGGGCAGGGAGCATTGTGATGACAGGGTCATGGAGCAATTTGATGAAAAGTGTCACGGAACATTTTGATGACAGGGGTTATGGAACATTGTGATGTCAGGAGTCATGGAACATTTTCATGACGGTGTTGTGGACCATTGTGATGACAGGGGAGTGGGTGTATTGTGATGACTAGTGAGGGAACATTTTGATATCATTCGTGAGAGAGCATTTTGATAAGAAGTGCATGGAGCATTGTGATGACAAGTTTTATGGAGCATTGTGATGACAAGGTTGTGGAGCATTGTTATGACAAGCACATGGCGCATTGTGATGACATGGGTCATGGAGCCCTGTGCTGACAAAGGCATGGAGCATTGTGATGAGAAGGGTCAACGAGCATTGTGATGAAAATTTCATGGAGCATTTTGGTGACAAAGATCAGAGAGCCTTGTGATGACGAGGGCATGGACCATTGTGATGACAAAGGTCATGAAGCATTGTGATGACTGGAGTCATGGAGCATTGTGATGACAGGGTTCATAGAGCATTGTGATGAAAAGGCAATGATCACTGTGATGACAGGGGCATGGAGCATTGGCCTGACATGTTTCATGGATTATTGTGATGACAGTGGGCATGGTGCAATGTGATGACAAGGGTCATGGAGCATTTTGATGACAAGGGCGTAGAGCATTGTGATGAGAAGACCATGGATAATTGTGATGACGAGCGTCATGGAGCACAGTAATGACAAGGGGTATGGAGCATTGTGATGACAGTGGCCATGGAGCACTGTGATGACAAGTGTCATGGAGCATTCTGATGACAAGCTTGTGGAGTATTGTGACGACAATGGCATGGAGCATTGTGATGAAAAGGGCAGGGAGCATTGTGATGAAAAAGGCATGAAGCCATTTCATGACAGGTTTCAAGGAGCATTCTGACGACAAGTGTCAGGGAACATTGTGATGACAAGTGTTTTGAGAATTGTGATGAAAAAGATCATGGAGCATTTTGACGAAAAGGACATGGAGTATTGTGATGACAGGCATCATGGAGCGTTGTGATGACAAGTGTTATGGAACATTGTGATCACAAGGGTTTGGAGAATTGTGATGAAAAAGATCATGGAGCATTTGACGAAAAGGACATGGATTATTGTGATGACAGGCATCATGGAGCTTTGTGATGACAAGTGTTACGGAACATTGTGATCACAAGTGTTTGGAGCATTGTGATGATAGAAGTCATGGATCATTTTGTTTTCAAGGAGCATAGAGCATTGGGATGACAAGGGTATGAAGCAATATGATCCCAAGGTTCATGGAGGATTGTGACGACAATGGTAAGGGAGTACTGTGATGACAAGCAAATGGAGCATTTTGATGACAAGGTCATGTAGCATATTGCTGACACAGGCATGGAGCATTGTGATGATAAGGGTCATAGAGCACTGTGATGAGAAGCATCACGGATCATTGTGATTACAGGGGTCATGGAGCATTGGGATGGCAAGGGCATGGATCATTGTGATGACAAGTGTCATGGAGCATTGGGCTGAAAATGTTCATGGAGCATTGTGATGACTAGGGAATTTAGCACTGTGATGACAAGAGTCCCGGATCACTGAGTTGTCAGGGGTCATGGAGCGTTGTGATGAGAGTAGTCATGGAGCATTGTGATGATAGGGATCATGAAGCATTGTGATGAGAAGTTCCTGGAGAATTGGACTGAATATATTCAGGAACTATTGTGAGGACATGCGTCATGGAGCATTGTGATGACAAGGGAATGGAGCACTGTGATGAAAAGTTCCTGGAGAATTGTGATGAGAAGACCATGGAGCCTTGTAATAACATGTTTCATGGAGCATTCTGATGAAAAGGGGCATGGAGTATTGTGATTACAAGGGTCTTGGGGCATTGTGATGACAGGGGTCATGGACCTTTGTGATAACAAGGGCATGGAGCATTGTGATGAAAAGGGAATGGAGCATTGGTCTAATAAGTTTCATGGATTATTGTGATGAGAGTGGGCATAGAGAATTGTGATGATAAGGGCATGGAACACTGTGATACATGGGTCATGAAGGATTATAATGACAAGGTCATGGGGCATTGTGATGAGAAGGGCATAGAGCATTTTGATGACAAGTGTCATGGAGCTTTGTGATGACAAGAGCATGGAGCAATGTGATGAGAGGGTTCATGGAGCACTGTGATGACAATGACATGGAGCATTGTGATGCCAAGGGTCATGGCGCTTTGTGATGACAAATGTCATGGAGCATTTTGATGACAAGTGCATGGTGCATTGTGATGAGAAGGGCAGGGAGTATTTTGATGACAGGGTCATGCAGCAATATGATGGAAAGTGTATTGGAACATTTTGATGACAGGAGTTATAGAATATTGTGATGTCAGGGGTCATGGAACTTTGTGATGATAAAGGGATGTAGCATTGTGATGACAGGGGTCATGGGACATTGTGATTACAGTAGTGAGGGAGTATTGTGACAACTAGTGATGGAACACTGTGTTATCTCTGGTGAGAGAGCATTTTGAAGAGAAGTGTATGGAGCATTGTGATTACAAGGTTTATGGAGCATTGCAATGACAATTTTCTGGACCGTTGTGATGAAAAGCGAATGGCACATTGTGATGACAAGGGTCATGGAACATTTTTCAAACAAAGTCATGGAGCATTTTGATGAAAATGGTCACGGAGCATTGTGATGAAAATGGAATGGGGAATTGTGATGAAAAAGGCATGGAGCCTTTTCGTGACAGGGTTCAAAGAGCATTCTGATGACAAGTGTCAGGGAGCACTGTGATGACAAGTGTACTGAGCATTGTGATGACAAATGTCATGGAGCACTGTGATGAAAAGGGCATGGAATTTTGTGATGACAGGCATCATGGAGCATTGTGATGACAAGTGTTATGGAACACTGGGATCACAAGGGTTTGGAGCATTGTGATGACAGAGGACATGGATCATTTTGATTTCAAGGAGCATGGAGCATTGTGATGACAAGGGCATGAAGCAATGTGCTCTCAAGGCTCATGGAGGATTGTGATGACAATGGAAATGGAGTATTATGATGACAAGCGCATAGAGCATTGTAATGACAAGGTCATGTAGCATTTTGCTGACAAAGTCATGGAGCATTGTGATGACAGGTGTCATGGAGCACTGTGATTACAAGGCCACGGAACATCGTGATGGCAGGGATCATGGAGTATTGTTATGACAGGGGTAATGGAGCATTGTGATGGCAAGGGCATGGAGCATTGTGATGAGAATGCCATGGAGCATTCTGATGACATGTGTCATGGAGCTATGTGATGACAAGGACATGGAGCAATGTGATGAGAGTGTTCATGGAGGATTGTGATGACAATGACATGGAGCATTGTGATGCCAAGGGTCATGGATCTTTGTGATGACAAAGGTCATGGAGGATTTTGATGACAAGGACGTTGTGCATTGTGATGAGAAGGGCAGGGAGCATTGTGATGACAGGGTCATGGAGCAATTTGATGAAAAGGGTCATGGAACATTTTGATGACAGGTGTTATGGAACATTGTGATGTCAGAGGTCATGGAGCATTATGATGAAAAGGGTCATGGAGCATTTTGGTGACAGGGGTTATGGAGCATTGTGATGTCAGGTGTCATCGAACATTGTGATGATAAGTGCATGTAGCATTGTGATGACAGTGGTCATGGAACATTGTGATAACAGGGGTGAGTGAGTATTGTGACGAATAGTGATGTAACATTGTGATATCTGTTGTGAGAGAGCATTTTGATGAGAAGTGCATGGAGCATTGTGATGACAAGGTTTATGGAGCATTGTGATGACAAGCTTGTGGAGCACTGTGATGACAAGCGCATGGTGCATTATGATGACATGTGTCATGGAGCATCGTGCTGACAAGCGCATGGTGCATTGTGATGACAAGGGTCACGTAGCATTGCGCTGAGAAAGGCATAGAGCATTGCGATGACAAGGATCAAAGAGCACTGTGATGAAAAGTTCATGGAGCATTTTGATTACAAGGATCATGGTGCATTGTGATGACAAGGGCATGGTGCATCATGATGACCAGGTCATGCAGTATTGTGAAGACAGGTGTCAGGGAGCATTGTGATAACATATGTAATGGCCCATTGTGATGACAATCGCATGGAGCATTGTGATGCCAGGTGTCATGGAGGACTCTGATGACAAATGTAATGGTGCATTGTGATGACAGTGGCTTGGAGCATTGAGATGACAAGGTCTGGGAGCATTGTGCTGAAAAGTGCATGGAGAATTGTGATGACAAGGGTCATGGAACATTCTCATGATAAGCTTGTGGAGTTTTTGCTGACATTGGCGTGGAGCATTGTAATGAAAACGGCATGGGGCATTGTGTTGAAAAAGTCATGGAGCCTTTTCGTGACAGGGTTCAAGGAGCATTCTGGCGACAAGTGTCAGGGAGCATTGTGATGACATGTGTATTGAGAATTGTGATGACAAAAGTCATGGAGCATTGTGATGAAAAGTGCATGCAGTATTGTGATGACAGGCATCATGGAGCGTTGTGATGACAAGTTTTATGGAACATTGTGATCACAAGTGTTTGGAGCACTGTGATGACAGAGGTCATGGATCATTTTGATTTCAAGGAGCATGGAGCATTTTGATGACAAGGGCATGTAGCAATGTGATCCCAAGATTCATGGAGGATTGTGATGACAATGGTAATGGAGTATTGTGATGACAAGTGCATAGAGCATGGTAATGACAAAGTCATGTAGCATTTTGCTGACAAAGGCATGGAACATTGTGATGACAGGTGTCATGGAGCACTGTGATGACAAGCGTCACGGAGCATTGTGAATACAGGGGTCATGGAGCATTGGGATGACAAGGGCATGGAGCATTATGATGACTGGTGTCATGGAGCACTGTGATGAAAAGCATCACGGAGCATTGTGAATACAGGGGTCATGGAGCATTGGGATGACAAGGGCAAGGATCATTGTGATGACAAGAGTCATGGAGCATTGGGCTGAAAATGTTCATGGAGTATTGTGAAAACAGGGGTCATGGAGCATTGTGATGACAGAGGTCATGGAGAATATTGATTTCATTTTGCTGACAATAGCCAGAAGCATTATGATGATGGGCATGGTGCATTGTGATGACAGGTTTCATGGAGCATTGAGATGAAAAGGGGCATGGAGCATTGTGATTACTGGGATCTTGGAGCACTGTGATGACAAGGGCATGGAGCATTTTGATGAGAAGTACATGGAACATTCTGATGGCATGTGTCATGGAGCATTGTGATGACAAGTGTCATGGAGCCTTGTGATGACAAGGCCGTGGAATATTGTGATGGCAGGGGTCATGGAGCATTGTTATGACAGGCGTAATGGAGCATTGTGATAAAAAGGGCATGGAGCATTGTGATTACAATGTTTATGGAGCATTACCATAACAAATTTTTGGATCGTTTTGATGAAAATCACGTAGAACATTGTGATGACAAGGGTCATTGAGCATTCTTCTGACAAACGCATGGAGCATTTTGATGACAAGGGTCATGGAGAATTGTGATGAAAAGTTCAAGGAGCATTGTGGTTATAAAGGTCAGAGCCTTGTGATGACGCGGGCATGGACGATTGTGATGAAATATGTTATGAAGCATTGTGATGACTGGAGTCACGGAGCATTGTGATGACAGGGGTCATGGAGCATTGTGATGACAAGGGCATGGAGCATTGTGGTGAAAGGGGCATGGAGCATTGGTCTGACAATTTTCATAGAGTATTGTGATGACATTGGACATCGTGCATTGTGATGACAAGGGCATGGATCATTTTGATGAGAAGGTCATGGAGTATTGTGAAGACAGGTGTCAGGGAGCATTGTGATGACATATGTCATGGTCCATTGCAATGACAACGGCAGGGAGCATTGTGATGCCAAATGTAATGGAGGATTTTGATGACAAATATAATTGAGCATTGTGATGACTAGGGCTTGGAGCATTATGATGACAAGGGCCATTGTGAATGTTCAGAAAAAGGTCGTGAAAAATTGTGATGACAAGGTCCTGGAGCATTGTGATGAGAAATCCATAGAGACTTGTGATGATAAATCTCATGGAGCATACTGATGAAAAGGGGCATGGACCATTGTGATTACAGGTATCTTGGAACATTGTGATGACATGGGCATGGAGCATTGTGAGGAGAAGGCCAAGGAGCATTCTGAAGGCATGTTTCATTGAGCTTTGTGATGACAAGGGCATGGAGCATTGTGTTTAAAGGGGACTTGGAGCATTGTGAGGAAAAGGGCATGGATCATTGTAATGAAAAAGGCATGGAGCCTTGTCATGACAGGGTTCAAGGAGCATACAGACAACAAGTGTCAGGGAGCATTTTGATGACAAGTGTATTGAGCATTGTGATGACAAAGGCCATGGAGCATTGTGATGAGAAGACCATGGATAATTGTGATGACGAGTGTCATGGGGCACTGTGATGACAAGTGTTATGGAATATTGTGATCACAAGGGTTTGGAGCATTGTTATGACAGAGGTCATGGAGCATATTGATTTCATTGTGATGACAATAGCATGAAGCATTATGATGATGGGCATGGTGCATTTTGATGAAAGGGTTCATGGATCATTGAGATGAAAAATGGGCATGGAGCATGGTGATTACAGGGGTCTTGGAGCATTGTGATGAGAAGGGTCATGGAGGCTTGTGATGACAAGGCCACGGAACATCGTGATGGCAGGAGTCATGGAGCATTTTTATGACAGGGGTAATGGAGCATTGTGATGGCTAGCGTATGGAGCATTGTGATGAGAAGGCCATGGAGCATTCTGATGACGTGTCATGGAGCTTTGTGATGAAAAGGGCATGGAGCAATGTGATGAGAGCGTTCATGGAGCATTGTGATGACAATGACATGGAGCATTGTGATGCCAAGGGTCATGGATCTTTGTGATGACAAAGGTCATGTAGCATTTTGATGACAAGTGCACTGTGCAATGTGATGAGAAGGGCAGGGAGCATTGTGATGACAGGGTCATGGAGCAATTTGATGAAAAGGGTTATGGAACATTTTGATGACAGGTGTTATGGAACATTGTGAAGTCAAGGGTCATGGAGCATTTTGATTAAAAGGAAATGGAGCATTTTGATGACAGGGGTTATGGAGCATTGTGATGTCAGGGGTCATCGAACATTGTGATGATAAGTGCATGTAGCATTGTGATGACAGGAGTCATGGAAAACTGTGATAACAGGGGTGAGGGAGTATTGTGACAAATAGGGATGTATCATTGTGATATCTGTGGTGAGAGAGCATTTTTTTTTTTTTTTTTTTTTTTTTTTTTTTTTTTTTTTTTTTCTCGTACGCGGGCCTCTCACTGCTGTGGCCTCTCCCGTTGCGGAGCACAGGCTCCGGATGCGCAGGCTCAGCGGCCATGGCTCACGGGCCCAGCCGCTCCGCGGCATATGGGATCCTCCCAGACCGGGGCACGAACCCGTATCCCCTGCATCGGCAGGCGGACTCTCAACCACTGCGCCACCAGGGAGGCCCCGAGAGAGCATTTTGATGACAAATTTTATGGAGCTTTGTGGTGACAAGATTGTGGAGCACTGTGATGACAAGCGCATGGTTCATTGTGATGACATGTGTCATGGAGCATCGTGCTGACAAGCGCATGGAGCATTGTGACGACAAGGGTCATGTAGCATTGTGCTGAGAAAGGCATAGGGAATTGTGATGACAAGGATCAAAGAGCCTTGTGATGAAAAGTTCATGGAGCATTGTGATGACAAGGGTCATGGAGCATTGTGATGACAAGGGCATGGAGCATTGGTCCAATAAGTTTCATGCATTATTGCGATGACTGTTGGAATGGTGCACTGTGGTGACAAGGGCATGGAGCATTGTGATGACCAGGTCATGGAGTATTGTGAAGACTGGTGTCAGGGAGCACTGTGTTGACATATGTAATGACCCATTGTGATGACAATGGCATGGAGCATTGTGATGCCAAGTGTCATGGAGGATTCTGATGACAAAGGTAATGGTGCATTGTAATGACAATGGCTTGGAGCATTGTGATGACAAGGGTCAGGGAGCATTGTGCTGACAAGTGCATGGAGAATTGTGATGACAAGGGTCATGGAGCATTCTAATGACAAGCTTGAGGAGTATTTTGATGACAGTGGCGTGGAGCATTGTGATGAAAACGGCATGGGGCATTGTGATGAAAAAGGCATGGAGCATTTTCGTGACAGGGTTCAAGGAGCCTTTTGATGACAAGTGTCAGGGAGCATTGTGATGACAAGTGTATTGAGAATTGTGATGACAAAGGTCATGGAGCATTGTGATGAATTAGGCATGGAGTAATGTGATGACAGGCATCTTAGAGCGTTGTGATGACAAGTGCTATGGAACATTGTGATCACAAGGGTTTGGAGCATTGTGATGACAGAGGTCATGGATCATTTATATTTCAAGGAGCATGGAGCATTGTGATTACCAGGGCATGAAGCAATGTGATCCCAAGGTTCATGGAGGATTGTGATGACAATGGTAATGGAGTATTGTGATGATAAGCGCATAGAGCATTGTAATGACAACTTCATGTAGCATTTTGCTGACAAAGGCATGGAGCATTGTGATGACAGGTGTCATGGAACACTGTGATGACAAGCGTCATGGAGCATTGTGAATACAGGGGTCATGGAGCATTGGGATGACAAGGTCATGGATCACTCTGATGACAAGTGTCATGGAGCATTGGGCTGAAAATGTTCATGGAGTATTGTGATGACAGGGGTCATGGAGCATTGTGATGACAGAGGTCATGGAGAATTTTGATTTCATTGTGCTGCCAATAGCCGGAAGCATTATGATGATGGGCATGGTGAATTGTGATTACAGGTTTCATGGAGCATTGAGATGAAAAGGGGCATGGAGCATTGTGATTACAGGGGTCTTGGAGCACTGTGATGACAAGGGCATGGAGCATTTTGATGAGAAGGACATGGAACATTCTGATGGCAAGTGTCATGGAGCTTTTTGATGACAAGGGCATGGAGCATTGTGATTACAGGGGTCTTGGAGCATTGTGATGACAAGTGTCATGGAGCCTTGTGATGAGAAGGCCGTGGAATATTGTGATGGCAGTGGTCATGGAGCATTGTTATGACAGGGGAAATGGAGCATTGTGATGAGAAGTGCATGGAGCATTGTGATTAGAAGGTTTATGGAGCATTACAATGACAAATTTGTGGACCGTTGTGATGAAAATCGCGTAGCACATTGTGATGACAAGGGTCATGGAGCATTTTTCTGACAAACGCATGGAGCATTTTGATGACAAGGGTCACGGAGCATTGTGATGAAAAGTTCATGGAGCATTGTGGTTATAAAGGTCACAGATCCTTGTGATGACTCGGGCATGGACCATTGTGATGACAAATATTATGAAGCATTGTGATGACTGGAGTCACCGAGCATTGTGATGACAGTGGTCATGGAGCATTGTGATGACAAGGGCATGGGGCATTGTGGTGACAGGGGCATGTAACATTTGTCTGACAAGTTTCATAGATTATTGTGATGACATTGGACATGGTGCATTGTGATGACAAGGGCATGGTTCATTGTGATGAGAAGGTCATGGAGTATTGTGAAGACAGTTGTCAGGGATCATTGTGATGATATATGTCATGGTCCATTGCAATTGCAATGGCAGGGAGCATTGTGATGCCAAATGTAATGGAGGATTCTGATGACAAATATAATGGAGTATTGTGATGATTAGGGCTTGGAGCATTATGATGACAAGGGCCATTGAGAATTTTCAGAACAAGTTCGTGAAGCATTGTGATGACAAGGTCCTGGAGCATTGTGATGAGAAATCCATAGAGATATGTGATGACAAATCTCATGGAGCATACTGATGAAAAGGGGCATGGCCCATTGTGATTACAGGGGTCTTGGAACATTGTGATGACATGGGCATGGATCATTGTGAGGAGAAGGCCAAGGAGCATTCTGAAGACATGTTTCTTTGAGCGTTGTGATGACAAGGACATGGAGCATTTTGATTACAGGTGTCATGGAGCATTGCGAAGACATGGGTAATGGAGCCTTGTGATGACAAGGCCGTGGAACATTGTGATGGCAATGGTCATGGAGCATTGTTATGACAGAGGTAATGGAGCATTGTTATGAGAAGGGAATTGAGCATTGGTCTGAAATATTTCATGGATTATTGTGATGAGATTGGGCATGGAGCATTGTGATGAAAAGGGCACGGAACACTGTGATACATGGGTCATGGAGGATTGTAATATCAAGGGCAAGAAGCAATGTGATGAGAGGGTTCATGGAGCACTGTGATGACAATGACATCGAGCGTTGTGAGGAGAAGGCCATGGAGCATTCTGATGACTTGCGTCATGGAGCTTTGTGATGACAAGGGCATAGAGCTTTGTGATTACAGGGGTCTTGGAGCATTGTGATGAAAAGGGAATGGATCACTGTGATGAAAAAGGCGTGGAGCCTTGTCATGACAGGGTTCAAGAAGCATACTGACTACAAGTGTCACGGAGCATTGAGATGACAAGTGTATTGAGCATTGTGATGACAAAGATCATGGAGCATTGTGATGAGAAGACCATGGATAATTGTGATGATGATCGTCATGCGATGTTGTGATGATAAGTGTTATGAAACATTGTGATCACAAGGGTTTGGAGCATTATGATTACAGAGTTCATGGAGAATTTTGATTTCATTGTGATGACAATAGCCTGAAGCATTATGATGATGGGCATGGTGCATTGTGATGACACGGTTCATGGAGCATTGAGATGAAAAAGGGCATGGAGCATTGTGATTACACAGTTCTTGGAGCATTGTAATGACAAGCACATAGAGCGTTCTAATGACAAGGTCATGTAGAATTTTGCTGACAAATGCATGGAGCATTGAGATGACAGGTGTCATGGAGCTTTGTGATGACAAGTCATGGAGCATTTTGATGACAAGGGCATGGTGCATTGTGATGACAAGGGCAGGAAGCATTTTGATGACCAGGTCATGCAGCAATTTGATGGAAAGTGTAATGGAACATTGTGATGGCAGTGGTCATGGAGCATTGTTATGACAGAGGTAATGGAGCATTTTGATGAGAAGGGCATTGAGCATTGGTCTGAAATGTTTCAAGGATTATTGTGATGAGAGTGGGCATGGAGCATTGTGATGACAAGGGCACGGAACACTGTGATACATCTGTCATGGAGTACTGTAATGACAAGGGCATGGAGCATTGTGATGAGAAGGGCATCGAGCATTGTGATGACAAGTGTCATGGAGCTTTGTAATGACAAGGGCATGGAGCAATGTGATGAGAGCGTTTATGGAGCACTGTGATGACAATGACATGGAGCACTGTGATGCCAATGGTCATGGAGCTTTGTGATGACAAAGTCATAGAACATTTTGATGACAACTGTGTGGTGCATTGTGATGAGAAGGGCAGGGAGCATTTTGATGACAGGGTCATGCAGCAATTTGATGAAAAATGTAATGGAACATTTTGATGACAGGGGTTATAGAACATTTTGATGCCAGGGGTCATGGAGCTTTGGGATGAAAAGGGTCATGGAGCATATTGATGACAGGGGTTATGGAAGATTGTGATGTCAGGGGTTATGGAACATTGTGCTGATAAGGGGATGTAGCATTGTGATGACTGGTGTCATGGAACATTGTGATTACCGGGGTGAGGGAGGATTGTGATAACTGGTGACGGAACATTCTTATATCTCAGGTGAGAGAGCATTTGGATGAGAAGTGCATGGAGCATTGTGATTACAAGGAGTATGGCGGATAGTGATGACAAGGTTGTGGATCATTGTGATGAAAAGCGCGTGGCACATTCTTATGACAAGGGTCATGGAGTATTGTTCTGACAAAGGCATGGAGCATTGTGATACAAGGGTCACGGAGCATTGTGATGAAAATTTCATGTAGCATTGAGGTTACAAAGGACACAGAGCCTTTTGAGGACGCGAGCATGGACCGTTGTGTTGACAAACGTTATGAAGAATTGTGATGACTGGATTCAGGGAGCATTGTGATGACAGGGGTAATGGACCAGTGTGATGACACGGGCATGGAGCATTGCGATGACAGGGGCAAGGAGCATTGGTCTGACAAGTTTCATAGATTATTGTGATGACAGTGGACATGGTGCATTGTGATGACAAGGGCATGGAGCATTGTGATGAGAAGGTCATGGAGTATTGTGAAGACAGGTGTCATGGAGCACTGTGATGACAAGGGTCACGGAGCATTGTGAATACAGGGGTCATGGAGCATTGGGATGACAAGGGCATGGATCATTGTGATGAGAAGGTCATGGAGTATTGTACAGACAGGTGTCAGGGAGCATTGTGATGACATATGTCATGGTCCACTGCAATGACAATGTCAGGGAGCATTGTGATGCCAAATGTAATGGAGGATTGTGATGACAAATATAATGGAGCATTGTGATGACTAGGGCTTGGAGCATTATGATGACAAGGGCCATTGAGAATTTTCATGACAAGGTCGAGGAGCATTGTGATGACAAAGTCCTGGAGCTTTGTGATTAGAAATCCATGGAGCCTTGTGAAGACAAGTCTCAAGGAGCATACTCATGAAAAGGGGCATGGAACATTCTGAATACAGGGGTCTTGCAACATTGTGATAACAAGTGCATGGAGCATTGTGATGACAAGGGCATGGAGCATTGGTCTAATACGTTTCATGGATTATTGTGATGACAGATGGAATGGCGCATTGTGATGACAAGGGCATGGAGCATTGTGATGACCAGGTCATGCAGTATTGTGAAGACAGGTGTCAGGGACCCTTTTGATGACATATGTAATGGCCGAGTGTGATGAAAATGGCATTGAGCATTGTGATGCCAGGTATCATGGAGGAGTCTGATCACAGTTTTCAAAGAGCATTGTGATGACAAGTGTCATGGAGGATTCTGATGACAAATATAATGGAGCATTGTGATGACAAAGGCATGGAATATTGTGATGACAAGGGTCATGGAGCATTGTGCTGAGAAAGGCATAGATCACTGTGATGACAAGTGTCAAAGAGCATTGTGATGAAAAGTTCATGGAGCATTGTGGATAAAAATGTCACAGAGACTGTTGATGTCGAAGGCATGGACAATTGTGATGAAAAAGGTCATGAAGCATTGTGATGACTGGAGTCACGGAGCATTGTGATGACAGGGGTCATGAAGCATTGTGATAACAAGGGCATGGAGCATTGTGATGACAAGGGCATGGAACATTCGTCTAATATGTTTCATGGATTATTGCGATGACATTTGGAATGGTGCATTGTGATGACAAGGGCATGGAGCATTGTGTTGACCAGATCATGCAATATTGTGAAGACAGTTGTCAGGGAGCATTGTGATGACATATGTAATGGCCCATTGGGATGACAATGGCATGGAGCATTGTGATGCCAAGTGTCATGGAGGAATCTGATGACAAAGGTAATGGAGCATTGTGATGACAATGGCTTGGAGCATTGTGATGACAAGGGTCAGGGAGCATTGAGCTGACAAGTGCATGGAGAATTTTGATGACAAGGGTCATGGAGCATTCTGTTGACAAGCTTGTGGAGTATTTTGATGACAATGGCATGGAGCATTGTGATGAAAACGGTATGGGGCTTTGTGATGAAAAAGGCATGGAGACTTTTCGTGACAGGGTTCAAGGAAAATTCTGATGACAAGTGTCAGGGAGCATTGTGATGACATGTATATTGAGAATTGTGATGACAAATGTCATGGAGCATTGTGATGTAAAGTCCATGGAGTATTGTGATGACAGGCATCATGGAGCGTTGTGATGACAAGTGTTATGGAACACTGTGATCACAAGGATTTGGAGCATTGTGATGACAGAGGTCATGGATCATTTTGATTTCAAGGAGCATGGAGCATTGTGATGACAAAGGAATGAAGCAATGTGATCCCAAGGTTCATGGAGGATTGTGGTAACAATGAAATGGAGTATTGTGATGACAAGCGCACAACGCATTGTAATGACAAGGTCATGTAGCATTTTGCTGACAAAGGCATGGAGCATTGTGATGACATGTGTCATGGAGCACTGTGATGACAAGCGTCACGGAGCATTGTGAATACAGGGGTCATGGAGCATTGGGATGATAAGGGCATGGATCATTGTGATGACAAGTATCCCGGATCATTGTGTTGTGAGGTGTCATGGAATGTTGTGATGACAGTGGTCATGGAGCATTGTGATGATATTGGCCATGGAACATTGTGATGAGTAGGTTGTGGAGCATTGGGCTGAAAATGTGCATGGAGTATTGTGATGATAGGGGTCCTGGAGCATTGTGATGAGAAGTAAATGGAGCATGGTGATGACAAGGTCCTGGAGCATTGTGATGAGAAGACCATGGAGACTTGTGATGACAAGTCTCATGGTGCATTCTGATGAAAAGGGGCATGGAGCATTGTGATTACAGGGGTCTTGGAGCATTGTGAAGACTAGGGCATGGAGCATTGTGATGAGAAGGCCATGGAGCATTCTGATGACATGTGTCCTGGAGTTTTGTGATGACAAGGGCATGGAGCATTGTGATTAGAGGGATCTTGGAACATTGTGATGAAAAGGGCATGGATCATTGTGATGAAAAATGCATGGAGCCTTGTCATGACAGGGTTCAAGGAGCATACTGACGACAAGTGTCAGGGAGCATTGTGATGACAAGTGTATTGAGCATTGTGATGATAAAGATCATGGAGCATTGTAATGAGAAGTCCATGGATAATTGTGATGATGAGCATCATGGGGTGTTGTGATGATTCGTGTTATGCAAAATTGTGATCACAAGGGTTTGGAGCATTATGATGACAGAGGACATGCAGAAAATTGATTTCATTGTGATGACAATAGCCTGAAGCATTATGATGATGGGCATGGTGCATTGTGCTGACAGGGTTCATGGGGCATTGAGATGAAAAGTGGCATGGAGCATTGTGATTACAAGGGTCTTGGAGCATTGTGCTGAGAAGGGCATGGAACATTCTGATGACATGCGTCATGGAGCTTTGTGATGACAAGGGCATGGAGCAATGTGATGAGAGTGTTCATGGAGCATTGTGATGACAATGACATGGAGCATTGTGATGCCAAGTGTCATGGAGCTTTGTGATGACAAGTCATGGAGCATTTTGATGACAAGGGCATGTTGCATTGTGATGAGAAGTGCAGGGAGCATTGTGATGACAGGGTCATGGAGCAATTGGATGAAAAGTGTAATGGAATATTTTGATGGCAGTGTTTATAGACCATTGTGATGTCAGGGGACTTGGAGCTTTGGGATGGAAAGTGTCAGGGAGCATTTTGATGACAGGGGTTATGGAATATTGTGATGGCAGGGGTCATGGAACTTTGTGATGATAAGGGAATGTAGCATTGTGATGACAGTGTCATGGAACCTTGTGATTACAGGGGTGAGGGAGTATTGTAATGACTAATGATGGAACATTGTGATATCTCTGGTGAGAGAGCATTTTGATGAGAAGTGCATGGACCATTGTGATTACAACGTTTATGGAGCATTGCAATGACAAGTTTGTGGGCCGTTGTGATGAAATGCGTGTGGCACATTGTGATGAAAATGGTCATGGAGCATTGTTCTGACAAAGACATGGAGCACTGTGATGACAAGTGTCACAGAGAATTGTGATGAAAATTTCATGGAGCATTGTGGTTACAAAGGTCACAGAGCGATGTGATGACACGGGCATGGACCATTGTGATGACAAACGTTATGAAGCATTGTGATGACTGGAGTCACGGACCATTGTGATGACAGGGGTCATGGATGATTGTGATGACACGGGCATGGAGCATTGGTCTGAGAAGTTTCATAGATTATTGTGATGAGAGTGGACATGGTTCATTGTGATGACAAGGGCATGGAGCATTGTGATGAGAAGGTCATGGATTAGTGTGAAGACAGGTGTCAGGGAGCATTGTGATGACATATGTCATGGGCCATTGCGATGAAAATGGCATGGAGCATTGTGATGCCAAATGTAATGGAGAATTGTGATGACAAATATAATAGAGCATTTTGATGATTAGGGCTTGGAGAATTATGATGACAAGGGCCATTGGAAATTTTCATGACAATGTCCTGAAGCATTGTGATGACAATGTCCTGGAGAATTGTGATGACAAAACCATGGATCTTTGTGATGACAAGTCTCATGGAGCATACTGAAGAAAAGGGGCATGGAGCATTGTGATTACAGGGGTCTTGGAACATTGTGATGACAAGGGCATGGAGCATAGTGAGTAGAAGACAAACAGAATCCTGATGGCAAGCGTCACTGAGTTTTGTGATGACAAGGGCATGTAGCATTGTGATTACATGAGTCTTGGAGCATTGTGATGAAAAGGGCATGGGTCATTGTGATGAGAAGGTCATGGAGTATTGTGAAGACAGGTGTCAGGGAGCATTGTGATGACATATGTCATGGTCCATTGCAATGACAATGGCAGGGAGCATTGTGATGCCAAATGTAATGGAGGATTTTGATGACAAATATAATGGAGCATTGTGATGACTAGGGCTTGGAGCATTATGATGACAAGGGCCATTGAGAATTTTCAGAACAAGGTCGTGAAGCATTGTGATGACAAGGTCCTGGAGCATTGTGATGAGAAATCCATAGAGACTTGTGATGACAAATCTCATGGAGCATACTGATGAAAAGGGGCATGGACCATGGTGATTACAGGGGTCTTGGAACATTGTGATGACATGGGCATGGAGCATTGTGAGGAGAAGGCCAAGGAGCATTCTGAAGACATATTTCATTGAGCTTTGTGATGACAAGGGCATGGAGCATTGTGTTTAATCGGTTCTTGGAGCATTGTGAGGAAAAGGGCATGGATCATTGTGATGAAAAAGGCATGGAGCCTTGTCATGACAGGGTTCAAGGAGCATACAGACAACAAGTGTCAGGGAGCATTTTGATGAGAAGTGTATTGAGCATTGTGATGACAAAGGTCATGGAGCATTGTGATGAGAAGTCCATGGATAATTGTGATGACGAGTGTCATGGGGCACTGTGATGACAAGTGTTATGGAATATTGTGATCACAAGGGTTTGGAGCATTGTTATGACAGAGGTCGTGGAGCATTTTGATTTCATTGTGATGACAATAGCATGAAGCATTATGATGATGGGCATGGTGCATTGTGATGACAGGGTTCATGGATCATTGAGATGAAAAGGGGCATGGAGCATTGTGATTACAGGGGTCTTGGAACACTGTGATGGCAAGGGCATGGAACATTGTGAAGAGAAGGCCATGGAACCTACTGTTGACATGCGTCATGGAGCTTTGTTATGACAAGGTCATGGAGCATTTTGATTACAGGTGTCTTGGAGCATTGCGAAGACATGGGCAATGGAGCCTTGTGATGACAAGGCCGTGGAACATTGTGATGGCAATGGTCATGGAGCATTGTTATGACAGAGGTAATGGAGCATTGTTATGAGAAGGGAATTGAGCATTGGTCTGAAATATTTCATGGATTATTGTGATGAGATTGGGCATGGAGCATTGTGATGACAAGGGCACGGAACACTGTGATACATGGGTCATGGAGGAATTTAATGTCAAGGGCAAGAAGCAATGTGATGAGAGGGTTCATGGAGCACTGTGATGACAATGACATCTAGCGTTGTGTGAAGAAGGCCATGGAGCATTCTGATGTCTTGCGTCATGGAGCTTTGTGATGACAAGGGCATAGAGCTTTGTGATTACATGGGTCTTGGAGAACTGTGATGAAAAGGGAATGGATCACTGTGATGAAAATGGCATGGAGGCTTGTCATGACAGGGTTCAAGGAGCATACTGACGACAAGTGTCAGGGAGCATTGTGATGACAAGTGTATAGAGCATTGTGATGACAAAGATCATGGAGCATTGTGATGAGAAGACCATGGATAATTGTGATGATGATCGTCATGCGGTGTTGTGATGATAAGTGTTATGAAACATTGTGATCACAAGGGTTTGGAGCATTATGATGACAGAGTTCATGGAGAAATTTGATTTCATTGTGATGACAATAGCCTGAAGCATTATGATGATGGGCATGGTGCATTGTGATGACACGGTTCATGGAGCATTGAGATGAAAAAGGGCATGGAGCATTGTGATTACAGAGTTCTTGGAGCATTGTAATGACAAGCGCATAGAGCTTTCTAATGACAAGGTCATGTAGAATTTTGTTGACAAATGCATGGAGCATTGTGATGACAGGTGTCATGGAGCTTTGTGATGACAAGTCATGGAGCATTTTGATGACAAGGGCATGGTGCATTGTGATGACAAGGGCAGGAAGCATTTTGATGACCGGGTCATGCAGCAATTTGATGAAAAGTGTAATGGAACATTGTGTTGGCAGTGGTCATGGAGCATTGTTATGACAGAAGTAATGGAGCATTTTGATGAGAAGGGCATTGAGCATTGGTCTGAAATGTTTCAAGGATTATTGTGATGAGAGTGGGCATGGAGCATTGTGATGACAAGGGCACGGAACAGTGTGATACATCTGTCATGGAGGACTGTAATGACAAGGGCATGGAGCATTGTGATGAGAAGGGCATCGAGCATTGTGATGACAAGTGTCATGGAGCTTTGTAATGACAAGGGCATGGAGCAATGTGATGAGAGCGTTTATGGAGCACTGTGATGACAATGACATGGAGCACTGTGATGCCAATGGTCATGGAGCTTTGTGATGACAAAGTCATAGAACATTTTGATGACAAGTGTGTGGTGCATTGTGATGAGAAGGGCAGGGAGCATTTTGATGACAGGGTCATGCAGCAATTTGATGAAAAGTGTAATGGAACATTTTGATGACAGGGGTTATAGAACATTTTGATGCCAGGGGTCATGGAGCTTTGGGATGAAAAGGGTCATGGAGCATTTTGATGACAGGGGTTATGGAAGATTGTGATGTCAAGGGTTATGGAACATTGTGCTGATAAGGGGATGTAGCATTGTGATGACTGGGGTCATGGAACATTTTGATTACCGGGGTGAGGGAGGATTGTGATAACTGGTGACGGAACATTGTGATATCTCAGGAGAGAGAGCATTTGGATGAGAAGTGCATGGAGCATTGTGATTACAAGGTTTATGGAGGATAGCGATGACAAGGTTGTGGATCATTGTGATGAAAAGCGCGTGGCACATTGTGATGACAAGGGTCATGGAGTATTGTTCGGAAAAAGGCATGGAGCATTGTGATGACAAGGGTCACGGAGCATTGTGATGAAAATTTCATGGAGCATTGAGGTTACAAAGGACACAGAGCCTTTTGAGGACGCTAGCATGGACCGTTGTGTTGACAAACATTATGAAGAATTGTGATGACTGGATTCAGGGAGCATTGTGATGAGAGGGGTAATGGAGCAGTGTGATGACAAGGGCATGGAGCATTGCGATGACAGGGGCATGGAGCATTGGTCTGACAAGTTTCATAGATTATTGTGATGACAGTGGACATGGTGCATTGTGATGACAAGGGCATGGAGCATTGTGATGAGAAAGTCATGGAGTATTGTGAAGACAGGTGTCATGGAGCACTGTGATGACAAGGGTCATGGAGCATTGGGATGACAAGGGCATGGATCACTGTGATGAGAAGGTCATGGAATATTGTAAAGACAGGTGTCAGGGAGCATTGTGATGACATATGTCACGGTCCACTGCGATGACAATGTCAGGGAGCATTGAGATGCCAAATGTAATGGAGGATTGTGATGACAAATATAATGGAGCATTGTGATGACTAGGGCTTGGAGCATTATGATGACAAGGGCCATTGAGAATTTTCATGACAAGGTCGAGGAGCATTGTGATGACAAAGTCCTGGAGCTTTGTGATTAGAAAACCATGGAGCCTTGTGAAGACAATTCTCATGGGGCATACTGATGAAAAGGGGCATGGACCATTCTGATTACAGGGGTCTTGCAACATTGTGATAACAAGTGCATGGAGCATTGTGATGAAAAGGGCATGGAGCATTGGTCTAATATGTTTCATGGATTATTGTGATGACAGATGGAATGGCGCATTGTGATGACAAGGGCATGGAGCATTGTGTTGACCAGATCATGCAGTATTGTGAAGACAGGTGTCAGGGAGCATTGTGATGACATATGTAATGGCCCATTGTGATGACAATGGCATGGAGCATTGTGATGCCAAGTGTCATGGAGGATTCTGATGACAAAGGTAATGGAGCATTGTGATGACAATGGCTTGGAGCATTGTGATGACAAGTGTCAGGGAGCATTGTGATGACATGTATATTGAGAATTGTGATGACAAAGTCATGGAGCATTGTGATGTAAAGTCCATGGAGTATTGTGATGACAGGCATCATAGAGCTTTGTGATGACAAGTGTTATGGAACACTGTGATCAAAAGGATTTGGATCATTGTGATGACAGAGGTCATGGATCATTTTGATTTCAAGGAGCATGGAGCATTGTGATGACAAAGGAATGAAGCAATGTGATCCCAAGGTTCATGGAGGATTGTGATGACAATGGAAATGGAGTATTGTGATGACAAGCGCACAAAGCATTGTAATGACATGGTCATGTAGCATTTTGCTGACAAAGGCATGGAGCATTGTGATGACATGTGTCATGGAGCACTGTGATGACAAGCGTCACGGAGCATTGTGAATACAGGGGTCATGGAGCATTGGGATGATAAGGGCATGGATCATTGTGATGACAAGAATCCCGGATCATTGTGTTGTTAGGTGTCATGGAATATTGTGATGACAGTGGTCATGGAGCACTGTGATGATATGGGCCATGGAGCATTGTGATGAGTAGGTCGTGGAGCATTGGGCTGAAAAGGTGCATGGAGTATTGTGATGATAGGGGTCCTGGAGCATTGTGATGACAAGTAAATGAAGCAAGGTGATGACAAGGTCCTGGAGCACTGTGATGAGAAGACCATGGAGACTTGTGATGACAAGTCTCATGGAGCATTCTGATGAAAAGGGGCATGGAGCATTGTGATTACAGGGGTCTTGGAGCATTGTGAAGACTAGGGCATGGAGCATTGTGATGAGAAGGCCATGGAGCATTCTGATGACATGTGTCCTGGAGTTTTGTGATGACAAGGGCATGGAGCATTGTGATTAGAGGGATATTGGAGCATTGTGATGTAAAGGGCATGGATCATTGTGATGAAAAAGGCATGGAGCCTTGTCATGACAGGGTTCAAGGAGCATACTGACGACAAGTGTCAGGGAGCATTGTGATGACAAGTGTATTGAGCATTGTGATGACAAAGATCATGGAGCATTGTGATGAGAAGACCATGTATAATTGTGATGATGAGCATCATGGGGTGTTGTGATGATTCGTGTTATGCAAAATTGTGATCACAAGGGTTTGGAGCATTATGATGACAGAGGACATGCAGAATATTGATTTCATTGTGATGACAATAGCCTGAAGCATTATGATGATGGGCATGGTGCATTGTGATGACAGGGTTCATGGGGCATTGAGATGAAAAGTGGCATGGAGCACTGTGATTACAAGGGTCTTGGAGCATTGTGCTGACAAGGGCATGGAACATTGTGATGAGAAGGCCATGGAACATTCTGATGACATGCGTCATGGAGCTTTGTGATGACAAGGGCATGGAGCATTGTGATTTCAGGGCTCTTGAGCATTGTGATGAGAAGTGTCATGGAACCTTGTGATGACTAGGCCATGGAAGATTGTGATGGCAGGGGTCATGGTGCATTGTTATGACAGGAGTAATGGAGCATTGTGATGAGAAGGGTATGGAACTTTGGTCTGAAATATTTCATGGATTATTGTGATGAGAGTGGGCTTGGAGCATTGCGATGACAAGGGCAAGGAACACTGTGATACATGGGTCATGCAGGATTGTAATGACAAGGGCCTGGAGCATTGTGATGAGAATGGCATCGAGCATTGTGATGACAAGTGTCATGGAGCTTTGTGATGACAAGGGCATGGAGCAATGTGATGAGAGTGTTCATGGAGCATTGTGATGACAGGGTCATGGAGCAATTTGATGAAAAGTGTCATGGAACATTTTGATGACAGGTGTTATGGAACATTGTGATGTCAGGGGTCATCGAACATTGTGATGATAAGTGCACGTAGCATTGTGATGACAGGAGTCATGGAACATTGTGATGACAGGGGTGAGGGAGTATTGTGACAAATAGTGATGTAGCATTCTGATATCAGTGGTGAGAGAGCATTTTGATGAGAAGTGAATGGAGCACTGTGATGAAAAATTTTAAGGAACATTGTGATGACAAGATTGTGGAGCACTGTGATGACAAGCGCATGGCGCATTGTGATGACATGTGTCATGGAGCATTGTGCTGACAAGCGCATGGAGCATTGTGATGACAAGGGTCAAAGATCATTGTGATGAAAATTTCATGGAGCATTGTGGTTAATAAGGTCACAGAGATTGTTGATGACGAGGGCATGGACAATTGTGATGACAAAAGTCATGAAGCATTGTGATGACTGGAATCACGGAGCACTGTGATGACAGGGGTCATGGAGCACTGTGATAAAAAGGGCATGGAGCATTGTGATGACAAGGGCATGGAACATTATTCTAATATGTTTCATGGATTATTGTGATGACACTTGGATTGGCACATTGTGATGACAAGGGCATGGAGCATTGTGATGACCAGGTCATGCAGTATTGTGAAGACAAGTGTCAGGGAGCATTGTGATGACATATGTAATGGCCCATTGTGATGACAATGGAATGGAACATTGTGATGCCAAGTGTCATTGAGGATTCTGATGACAAAGGTAATGGAGCATTGTGATCACAATGGCTTAGAGCATTGTGATGATTAGGGTCAGGGAGCATTGTGCTGACAAGTGCATGGAGAATTGTGATGACAAGTGTCATGGAGCATTCTGATGAAATTCTTGTGGAGTATTTTGATGACAATGGCACGGAGCATTATGATGAAAACGGCATGGTGCATTGTGATGAAAAAGGCATGTAGCCTTTTCGTGACAGGATTTAAGGAGCATTCTGATGACAAGTGTCGGGGAGCATTGTGATGACAAGTGTATTGAGAATTGTGATGACAAAGGTCATGGAGCATTGTGATGAAAAGGGCATGAGTATTGTGATGACAGGCATCATGGGGCGTTGCGATGACAAGTGTTATGGAACACTGTGGTCACAGGGGTTTGGAACATTGTGCTGACAGAGGTCATGGATCATTTTGATTTCAAGGAGCATGGAGCATTGTGATGACAAGGGCATGAAGCAATGTGATCCCAAGGTTCATGGAGGATTGTGATGACAATGGAAAAGGAGTATTGTAATGACATGCACATAGAGCATTGTAATGACAAGGTCATGTAGCATTTTGCTGACAAAGGCATGGAACATTGTGATGACATGTGTCATGGAGCACTGTGATGACAATGGAATGAAGCATGGTGTTGACAACGTCCTGGAGCACTGTGATGAGAAGATCATGGAGACTTGTGATGACAAGTCTCATGGAGCATTCTGATGAAAAGGGGCATGGAGCATCGTGATTACAGGGGTCTTGGTGCATTGTGATGACGAGGACATGGAACATTGTGATGAGAAGTCCATGGAGCATTCTGATGACATGCGTCATGGAGTTTTGTGATGACAAGTACATAGAGCATTGTGATTACAGGGATTTTGGAGCATTGTGATGAAGAGGGCATGGATCATTGTGATGACAAGGGCACAGAACACTGTGATACATGGGTCATGCAGGATTGTAATGACAAGGGCATGGAGCACTGTGATGAGGAGGGCATCAAGCATTGTGATGACAAGTGTCATGGAGCTTTGTGATGACAAGTGCATGGAGCCATGTGATGAGAGGGTTCATGGAGCATTGTGATGACAATGACATTGAGCATTGTGATGACAATGGAAATGGAGCATTGTGATGACAAGTGTATTGAGAATTGTGATGACAAAGGTCATGGAGCATTGTGATGACAAGGGCATGAAGCAATGTGATCCCAAGGTTCATGGAGGATTGTGATGACAACTGAAATGGAGTATTGTGATGACAAGCGCATAGAGCATTGTAATGTCAAGGTCAAGTAGCATTTTGCTGACAAAGGCATGGAGCATTGTGATGACATGTGTCATGGAGCACTGTGATGACAAGCGTCACGGAGCATTGTGAATACATGGGTCATGGAGCATAGGGATGACAAGGACATGGATCATTGTGATGACAAGTGTCATGGAACATTGGGCTGAAAATGTTCATGGAGTATTGTGAAGACAGGGGCTATGGAGCATTGTGATGACTAGGGAATGGAACATTGTGATGACAAGAGTGCCGAATCATTGTGTTGTCAGGTGTCATGGAGTGTTGTGATGACAGTGGTCATGGAGCATTGTGTTGATATTGGCCATGGAGCTTTGTGATGAGAAGACCGTTGGTAATTGTGATGTCGAGAATCATGGAGCACTGTAATGACAAGGGGCATGAAGCACTGTGATGACAGGTGTCAGGGAGCATTGTGATGACATGGGTCATGGAGCATTGTGATGACAAGGGCATGGAGCATTGTGATGACAAGTGCATGGAGCATTGTGAAGACAAGTGCATGGAGCATTGCAATTTCAAGTGGATGGAGAATTGTGATGACAACAGCATGTAACATATTGCTGAGAAGTGTCATATAGCATTGTGATGACATGGACGTGGAGAACTGTGATGACAAGGGACATGGAGTATTGTGATAACCAGGGCATGGTGCATTGTGATGACAGGGGTCATGGAGCATTATTATGAGAACGGCCATGGTGCATTCTGACATAAGATATCACTTATGAAGGGAATGTAAACATGGCTACATATGAACTGATTTAGGGAAGAGAACAGAGTCTCAGATTTAGAAAACACTCTAACGCTTGCTTAAGGGGAAAGAGAGGTGGGGAGATGCACAAAACATAAGATTGATATTAGCACAGGTACCGTTCCATAGTCCAAAAACAGAAGAGACAAGCCCTACTCCTTCCTCAGTGAATGGAACTCAACATCCCTATTCCCCGCAGAGAAATATATCTGACTAGTAAGAATTTTAAAACCTATGTATTGATATGTCTCCGTAAGGGAAACAAGTGTGTCTAGAACGACATAAACATGACAGGGTGAATCAGCTCAAACCCAATATAAAACTGAATTTCAAAACAAAACATAAAAACAGTAAAATTCTTACACAATACCTTCAGGGGTTCTGATGAGATTTGGAATGACCCTACCTACAATGACAGCTGGATGTGGCATAAGGCTGGTCACTTGGGACTGAGAGGATTGGTGAGATTGGGTGAAAAAATGCAGACCCTTTAAAGCAATAATGCCTGCCACCCATTCCATGGTTCGCAACTCTCCAGGTAGAAGGGAATATCACTACAGTTATAACGTGTATGGGAACCTAGAGAATGGAAACCATCTGATGGTGAAAGGTTTCTAAAACTCTACTACTTTTTTATCTCCTTGTGCTCCAGTTTGACATTCCAGCTGCTTCGCTATCCATCTCCCAACTTTGAAAGTCAGCCCCTATAACCTCCTGGTTCGCACAGTTGGCAAATTGTGCAGAGGATATAAGGGAAGAGAGAGAACCAATGAGAGAGTAGCTGTAGGCATTTGGACAGCCACATGTCACTATAATTTCCCGTCACAAAGAGGAATTAACCAACGTCTCATCCTGCCCCCCAGAACCAGTATAAGTCCAGAAGCAAAACTGTTGATTTGCGGTCAGCTCACAAAAACGCGAGTTGAAAAATGGAGCTCAGGGCCACAGCAATGCAATAACCTGCAGAGTTAAAAAGGACTACTCTCTTCGAAAAATCTGTTGAGAGAAAGCCACAAGGCAGAAGGGAAAATGAGGCAGAATGGCATGAAACAGATTTCAAGAGGTACAATGGAATCGCCTTTAAACAAAGGAAAAGCATTACAACTTCGAAAATTATGGAAATGGCCATAAAGGGCATATGGGTTTTCACGTGAATATATACAGCAGAAAACGCATATGTCCTTTTGGGACAAGCAAGCAAGTGGGCAATAAAAATCAGCACTACAAAGAAGTATCACTTCCTACCGGTCAAAAGGGACATCCGCAAAATGTGTAAAAAACAGAAAGGCAAGACAGGCCCTGGAGAACAGGGAGCCTGGTTATGCTGATGGGTGGGATGTAAATAGCCAACTGCCTCTCTGGAGGAGTGCATTGTGTTCCCTAAAACAAGTAAACAACAGAGCTACAGAGCCAAGGGCACTTCCAGTCTAGGGAATATACCTTGGGAAAACTGAAAATAAATAAGACAGATCCACACCAAAATTCAGGGATGCACTGCTTACAAAAACCTCAACATGGGTACACTGGAAATATCCCAGGAAAGACATAAATGGTTCAAGAAAATGTGGTACTTACGTATGATGGAATATCCCTCAGCCATGAAATCAATGTCATAAGGCCAGTAGCAGCAAAATGAGTGGATTCATGTACGATAATTCTAGGTGAAATAAGTCACACAGAAAAAGAAACTTACCATAATATATCACTTATGAAGATCCTGTAAACATGGCTACACATTAACTGAGTTAGGAAAGAGAAGAGAGACTCACATTTAAAAAACACACTTATGCCTGCTTAAGGGGGAAGGAGAGGTGGGGTGATGCATAAAACCAGAGTTTGATATTAGTACAGGTACCGTTCCAAAACCAAATAGGGAAGAAAAAAGACCTACACCTTCCTCAGTGAAAGGGACTCAACACCCCATATTCACCGCAGAGTAATATATCTTACTAGTATGAATAATAAAACCTATGTATTGATATGTCTCCATAAGGGAATCAAGTGTGTCTAGATTGGCATAAACATGACAGTGAGAATCAGCTCAAACCCACTATAAAAAGGAATTTCAAAAACAAAACAAAAAAACAGGGAAATTCTTTACAATTCCTTCAGGGTCTCTGATGAAACCTGGAATGACCCTATCTACAATGACAGCTGGATGTGGCATAAGGCTGGACACTTGGGACTGAGAGGATTGGTGAGATTGGGTGAGCAAATGCAGACCCTTTAAAGCAATAATGAGTGGCACCCATTCCATGTGTCCCAACTCTCCAGGTTGAAGGGAATATTACTATAGCTATACCATGTACGGGAAACCTAGAGAATGGGCACACTGTGAATAGGAAAGGTCTCTAAAACTCAACGAATAGTCCGTCTCCTGGTGCTTCAGTTTGACTTTCCAACTGCTTTACTAACAATCTCCCAACTTGGATAGACAGTCCCTTTAACCTCCTGGTTCTCACAGGTTGCCAATTGGGCAGAGGATGAAAGTGAAGAGGGAGAACCAATGAGAGAGTGGCTGTTAGGCATTTGGACGGGCACATGTCACTCTTATTTCCCGGGAGGAAGAAGAATTTACCAAAGTCTCAGCCACCCACCGGACACCAGTATAGGTCCTGAACCAAAGATTGGACTTGCATTCAGCTCAAAAAAAACGAGTAGAAAAATGGAGCTCAGGGGCAGAGCAATTCACAAACTGGCAGAGAAATAAAGGACAACTATCATCCAAATATCTTTTTAATGGAAGGCAACGAGGCGGACTTTAAAGCGAGGCAGAATAGCAGGAGACAGATTTCAAGAGATATGTTGGTATCACCTGTAAAGCACAGGAAGAGGGGCACAACTTCGACAATGATGCACTTGGCCAAAAAGGGCGTATGCGTTTTCTCCTGAGTATATTCAGGAGAAAACGCACACGCCCTTTCTGGCCAAGCAAGCAAGCGGGCAATGCAAATCTGCACTACATTGAAGTATCACTTCCCACCTGTTAAAAGGGACATCCACAAAATGGGTAAAATTCAGAAAGGCAAAACAGACCCTGGAGAAAAGGGAGCCTTGTTATGCTGATGTGTGGGATGTAAATTGCCAACTGCCTCTCTAGAGGAATGCACTGTGTTCCCTAAAACATGTAAACAACAGAGCTTCATAGCCAAGGGCACTTCCAGTCTAGGGAATATACCTTGGGAAATCTGAAAATCAATAAGACACAGCCACCCCAATATTTAGGGATGCACTGCTTACAAGAACCTCACCTTGGGTACACCTTAAATATCCCAGGAAAGTTAAAAATTGTTCAAAAATTGTGGTACTTACGTACGATGGAATATCCCTCAGCCATGAAATCAATGTCATAAGACCAGTAGCAGCAAAATGAGTTGATTCAGGTACGATGATTCTAAGTGAAATAAGTCACACAGAAAAAGAAACTTATCATAAGATATCACTTATGAAGATCCTGTAAACATGTCTACACATGAACTGAGTTAGGAAAGAGAAGAGAGTCTCACATTTAGAAAACACTCTTATGCCTGCTTAAGGGGGAAGGAGAGGTGGGGTGATGCATAAAACCAGAGTTTGATATAAGTACAGGTACCCTTTCAAAAACCTACCATGGAATAGACAAGACCTACACCTTCCTCAGTGAAAGGGACTCAAAATCCCATATTTCCCGCAGAGGAATATATCTGACTAGTAAGAATCTTAAAACCTATGTATTGATATGTCTCCATAAGGGAATCAAGTGTGTCTAGACTGGCATAAACATGGCAGCGAGTATCAGATCAAACCCACTATAAAAAATTTCAAAAACAAAACAAAAAAACAGGGAAATTGTTTACAAATCCTTCAGGGTCTCTTATGAAACCTGGAATGACCATGTCTACAATGACAGCTGGATGTGGCATAAGGCTGGACACTTGGGACTGGGAGGATTGGTGAGACTGGGTGAGCAAATGCAGACCCTTTAAAGCAATAATGCATGGCACCCATTCCATGGGTCCCAAATCTCCAGGTTGAAGGGAATATTACTACAGCTATAACATGTACGGGAAACCTAGAGAATGGACACACTGTGAATATGAAAGGTTTCTAAAACTCAACGAATAGTCCCTCTCCTTGTGCGCCAGTTTGACTTTCCAACTGCTTTACTATCAATCTCCCAACTTGGAGAGACAGCACCTTTAACCTCCTGGTTCCCACAGGTTGCCAATTTGGCAGAGGATGAAAGGGAAGAGGGAGAACCAATGAGAGAGTAGCTGTTAGGCATTTGGACGGGCACATGTCACTCTAATTGCCTGGCAGGAAGAATAATTAACCAAAGACTCATCTCCCTGCCGGGAACCAGTATAGGTCCTGAACCGATATTTTGGACTTGCGGTCAGCTCACAAAAAACGATTTGATAAATGGAGCTCAGGTGCACAGCAATTCACAAACTGGCAGAGTAATAAAGACAGCTATCGTCCAAAAATCCTTTGAAGAAAGGCAAAGAGGCGGACTTGAAAGCGAGGCAGAATAGCAGGAAACAGATTTCAAGAGGTACGTTGGAATCACCTGTAAAGCACAGGAAGAGGAGCACAACTTCGACAATGATGCACTTGGCCCAAAAGGGTGTATATGTTTTCTCCTGAATATATTCAGGGTAAAACGCATACGACCTCTTTGGCCAAGCCAGCAAGCGGGCAATGCAAATCTGCAGTACAAAGAAGTATCACTTCCCACCAGTCAAAAGGGACATCGGCAAAATGTGTAAAAACCAGAAAGGCAAAAGAGGACCTGGAGAACAGGGAGCCTTTTTATGGTGATGGGCCGAATGTAAGTTGCCAACTGCCACTCTGGAGGAGTGCATTTTGTTCCGTAAAACAGGTAAACAACTGAGCTACATAGCCAAGCGCACTTCAAGTCTAGGGAATATACCTTGGGAAAACTGAAAATCAATAAGACAGAGCCACCCCAAAATTTAGGGATGCACTGCTTACAAGAACCTCAACTTGGGTACATATTAATTATCACAAGAATATTAAAAATGGTTCAAAAAATTGTGGTACTTACGTATGATGGAATATCCCTCAGCCATGAAATCAATGTCATAATACCAGTAGCAGCAAAATGAGTGGATTCAGGTACGATGATTCTAAGTGAAATAAGTCACACATAAAAAGAAGCTTATCATAGGATATGACTTATGATGATCCTGTAAACATGGCTACACATGAACTGAGTTAGGAAAGAGAACAGAGTCTCACATTTAGAATACACTCTTATGCCTGCTTAAGGGGGAAGGAGAGGTGGGGTGATACATAAAACCAGAGTTTGATATAAGCACAGGTACTCTTCCAAAAACCAACTATGTAATTGAAAAACCTACACCTTCCTCGGGGAAAGGGACTCAAAACACCATATTTTCCGCAGAGGAATATATCTGACTAGTAAGAATCTTAAAACCTATGTATTGATATGTCTCCATAAGGGAATCAAGTATGTCTAGACTGGCATAAACATGGCAGCGAGAATCAGCTCAAACCCACTATAAAAATGAATTTCAAAAACAAAACAAAAAAACAGGGAAATTCTTTACAATTCTTTCAGGGTCTCTGATGATACCTGGAATGAATCTATCTACAACTACAGCTTGATGTGGCATAAGGCTGGACACTTGGGACTGAGAGGCTTGGTGAGACTGTGTGAGTAAACACAGACCATTTAAAGCAATAATGTGTGGCCTCCATTCCATGGTTCCAAACTCTCCAGGTTGAAGGGAATATTAATACAGCTATAACATGTACAGGAAACCTCGAGAATGGACACACTGTGAATACGAAAAGTTTCTAAAACTCAAGGAATAGTCACCCTACTGGTGCTCCAATTTGACTTTCCAACTGCTTGACTATCAATCTCCCAACTTGGAGAGACAGCCCCTTTAACCTCCTGGATAACACAGGTTGCCAATTTGGCAGAGGATAAAAGGGACCAGGGAGAACCAATGAGAGAGTAGCTGTTAGGCATTTGGACCGGCACATGTGACTCTAATTGCCCGGCAGGAAGAAGAACTAACCAAAGACACATCCCACTGCCGGAAACCAGTATAGGTCCTGAACCGAAATTTTGGACTTGCGGTTAGCTCACAAAAAACGATTTGATAAATGGAGCTCAGGGGCACAGCAGTTCACAAACTGGCAGAGTAATAAAGGACAGCTATCGGCCAAAAATTGTTTGAAGGAAGGCAACAAGGTGGACATGAAAGCGAGGCAGAATCGCAGTAAACAGATTTCAAGAGGTACGTTGGAATCACGTTTCAAGCACAGGAAGAGGGGCACAACTTCGACAATGATGCACTTGTCCAAAAATGGTGTATTCGTTTTCTCCTGAATATATTCAGGAGAAAATGCATACGCCCTTTTTGGCCAAGCTAGCAAGTGGGCAAGGCAAATCTGCAGTACAAGGAAATATCCCTTCCCACCGGTCAAAAGGGACATCGGCAAAATGTGTAAAATCCAGAAAGGCAAGAGAGGACCTGGAGAACAGGGAGGCTTGTTATGCTGTTGGGCGGGATGTAAGTTGGCAACTGCCTCTCTGGAGGAGTGCATTGTGTTCCCTAAAACATGTAAACAACAGAGCTACATAGCCAAGGGCACTTCCAGTCTAGGGAATATACCTTGGGAAAACTGAAAATCAATAAGACAGAACCACACCAAAATTTAGGGATGCACTGCTTACAAGAACCTCAACTTGGGTACACCTTAAATATCCCAGGAAAGTTAAAAATTGTTCAAAAAATTGTGGTACTTACGTACGATGGAATATCCATCAGCCATGAAATCAATGTCATAAGACCAGTAGCAACAAAATGAGTGGATTCAGGTACGATGATTCTAAGTGAAATAAGTCACACAGAAAAAGAAACTTATCATAAGATATCACTTATGATTGTCCTGTAAACATGGCTACACGTGAACTGAGTTAGGAAAGATTACAGAGTAACTAATCTTATCATAAGATATCACTCATAGTGGGAATGTACACATGACTACACATGAACTGAATGACTAACACAACAGAGTCACACATTTAGGAAACATCTTTTGCCTGCTTAAGAGGAAAGCCGAGGCGGGGTGATGCATAAAACCACAGTTTTAAATTAGCACAGATACCGTTATATAAACCATGTATGTAATAGACAACACCTACTCCCGGCATAATGAACTGGACTCAACACCCCCTATTTATTGCACAGGAATATGTCTGACTCTATGTATTTTAAAACATATGTATTCTCATGTCTCCATAAAGGAATCATGTGTGTGTATAACGGCATGAACACAGCACTGAAATTCAGTTAAACCCACTTATAAAAATAAATTTCAAAATCAAAATGCAAAAACAGAGAGAAAGTCTTAAAAATTACGTTCAGGGCCTGTGATGCAAGCTAGATTGACCACCTTTACACCCACAGCTGGATGAGACATAAGACTGGACACTTGGGGCTGACAAGATTTCTGAGGTTGTGTGAACAAAAGAACACCACTTAGGGCTTCCCTTGTTGCGCAGTGGTTGAGTGTCCCCCTGCCGATGCAGGGGACAAGGGTTTGTGCCCCGGTCCGGGAAGATCCCACATGCTGCGGAGTGGCTGGGTCCGTGAGCCATGGCCGCTGAGCCTGAGCCTGCGCGTCCGGAGCCTGTGCTCCGCAACGGGAAAGGCCACAGCAGTGAGAGGCCCGCGTACCGCAAAAAAAAAAAAAAAAAAAAAAAAAAAAGAACACCACTTAGAGCAATACTGTATGCTACCCATTCAAGTGGTCCGAACTCTCCAGGTTTAAGGGAATCTTCCTACAGTTAAAACATGCATGGGAAACCCAGTGGATGGTACACTGTGTAATTGGGAAAGTTTTCTAGAAGGTACCTCATTTTTCCTTATGTCGTGCTCGGCTTTGCCATTCCATCTGCATTACTAAAAATCTCCCCACTTGGAGTGTCAGTGCCTTTACCCTCCCGTTATGCACAGTTTGCAAATTGTGCAGAGGATGAACAGGAAGAGGGGAAATAAATGAGAGATTAGCTGTAGGTGTTTGGATGGGCACATGTCACTCTAGTTTCCCATCAGGAAGAAGAATTAACCAAAGGCTCAGCCTGAAGCCCTGGAAACAGAGTAGGGCCTAAAGCCATCCTGCGGTATTGCAGCCAGCTCACAAAGAGGCGAGTTGAAAAATGGAAATCAGGGGCACAGCAATTCACAAACTTGCAGAGTTATAAAGGACAACTAACATCCAGAAATATATTGAGGAAAGGCAGTGAAGAGGATTTGAATGCAAGGCAGAATTGAAGGAAACAGATTTCAAGAGGTAGATTGGAGTCATCTTTAAAGCACATGAAAAGCAACAGAATTTCGACAATGTTGCCCTTGGCTGAAAAGGGACTATGTGTATTTTCTTGAATATATTCGGGAAAAAATGCATATGCCCTTTTTGGCCAAGCAAGCCATCAGGAATTGCAAATCCACACTACATAGAAGTGTCCCTTACCTCCAGTCAAAAGGGCCATCCACATATAGTGTAAAAGCCACAAATGCAGGACAGGCCATGGAGAAAAGGGAGTCTGGTTACGCCGATGGACAGGATGTAAATTGCCAACAGCCTCTCTGGAGAACTGTATGTTGTTTTCTAAAACAGAGCTACAGAGCATAGCACACTTCCACTCATGGGTGTGTATTTTGGGAAAACTAAAAATCCACAACACACAGCCAGCCCAAACTTTAGGGCTGCTCTGTTTACAAGAACCTCGACTTCAGTACACTTTAAATATCCCAGGAAAGGGAAAAAAAATGGATATAGATGTTGTGGTACTTATATACAATGGAATGCCACTCAGACATAAAATCAATGTCATAAGGCCAATAGCAGCTTAATGAGTGGCTTTAGGTACGATGATGCTAAGTGAAATGAGCCACAAAGAAAAAGAAACTTATTGTAATATATCACTTATAGAGGAAATGTAAACATGGCTACACATGAACTAAATTTCAAAAGAGAACAGAGTTACACATTTAGAAAACACACTTATGCCTCCTTAAGGGGAAAGGTGACGTGGGGTGATGTGTAAAAGCAGAGTTTGAAATTAGCACAGATCCCATTCCATATACCAAATATGTAATAGACAAGACCTACTCCTTTCTCAATGAACTGGACACAAAACACCCTATTCACTGAAGAGGAATATATCTGACTGGTAATAACCTTGAAACCTATGTATTTATATGTCTCCATAATGGAATCAAGTGTATGTAGATTGGCATAAACACAGATCAATGGAACAGGACAGAAAGCCCAGAGATAAACCTACATACCTATGGCTATCTCATCTATGACAAAGGAGCTAAGGATATACAATGGAGAAAAGACAGTCTCTTCAGTAATTGGTGCTGGGAAAACTGGACCCCTACACATAAAAGAATGAAATTAGAACACTCCATAGCACCATACACAAAAAATAAACTCTAAATTGATTAGAGATCTAAATATAAGACCAGACACTATAAAACACTTAGAGGAAACCATAGGCAGAACACTCTATGACATAAATCACAGCAAGATCCTTTTGGACCCACCTCCTAGAGAAATGGAAATAAAAACAGAAATCAACAAATGGGACCTAATGAAACTTAAAAGCTTTTACACAGTAGAGGAAAACATAAACAAGATGCAAAAACAACCCTCAGAATGGGAGAAAATATTTTCAAATGAAGCAATTGACAAAGGATTAATCTCCAAACTTTACAAGCACCTCATGTAGCTCAATATCACAAAAACAAACAACCCAATCCAAAAAAGGGCAGAAGACCTAAATAGACATTTCTCCAAAGAAGATTTACAGATTAACCAAGAAACACATGAAAGAATGCTGAACATCACTAATCATTAGAGAAATGCAAATCAAAACTACCGTGAGGTATCACCTCACAGCAGTCAGAGTGGCAATCATCAAAAAAATCTACAAAACAATAAATGCTGGAGAGGCCTTTATTGGAGAAAAGGGAACACACTTGCACTGTGGGTGGGAATGTAAATTGATATGGGCACTAGGGAGAACAGTACGGAGGTTCCTTTAAATAAATAACAATAGAAGTACCATATGACACAACAATCCAAGTACTGGGCATTTGCCTTGCGAAAACCATAATTCAAAAAGTGTTATGTACAAAAATGTTCATTGCAGCTCTATTTGCATTAGCCAGGACATGGAAGCAACCTAAGTGTCCATCGACAGATGAATGGATAAAGAAGATCTGGCACATATATACAATCAAATATTACTCAACCATAAAAAGAAGCAAAACTGAGTTATTTGTACTGAGGTGGATGGACTTAGAATCTGTCCTACACAGTGAAGTAAGTCTGAAAGGGAAAAACAAATACTGTATGTTAACAGAGATATATGGAATCTAATGAAGAAAAAAAAAATTTGAAGAACCTTGTGGCAGGACAGGATTAAGGACACAGACATAGAGAAAGGACTTGAGGACACCGGAAGGGGGATGGGTAAGCTGGGACGAAGTGAGAGAGTGGCATGGACATAAATACATTACCAAATGTAACACCGATAGTTACTGGGAAGCAGCCACATAGAACAGGGAGATCAGCTCGGTGCTTTGTGACCACATAAAGGGGTGGGATATGGAGTGTGGGAGGGAGATGCAAGAGGGAGGGGATCTGGTGATATTTGTATATGTATAGCTGATTCACTTTGTTATACAGCAGAAACGAACACTCCATTGTAAAGCAATTATACTCCAATAAATGTGTAAAAGGAAAAAAAAAAGGAAAGAAAGCCCAAGGATAAACCTACACACCTATGGTCAACTAATCTATGAGAAAGGAGGCAAGACTATACAATGGAGATAAGACAGTCTCTTCAATCGTTGGTGCTGGGAAATATGGAGAGCTACATGTAAAAGAATGAAATTAGAACACTCCCCAACACCATACATAAAAATATATTCAAAATGGATTAGAGACCTTAATGTAAGACCAGACAGTATAAAACTCTGAGAGGAAAACTTACGAAGGATACTCTGATGTAAATCACAGCAAGATCTTTTTTGATCCACCTCCTATAGTAAGGAAATAAAAAAGAAAACTAAACAGATGGGACCTAATGAAACGTAAAAGCTTTGCAAAGCAAAGGAAACTACAAACAAGACGAAAAGACAACCCTCAGAATGGCAGAAAATATTTGCAAACGAATCAATGGACAAATGATTAATCTCCAATATATATAAACAGCTCATGCAGCTCAATATTAATAAAACAAACAATCCAATACAAAAATGGAAGATCTAAATAGACATTTCTTCCAAGAAGACATAGAGATGGCCAGTACGCACATGAAAATATGCTGAACATCACTAATTATTAGAGAAATGGAAATCGAAACTACAATGAGGTATCACGTCACACCTGTTAGAATGGGCATCATCAGAAAATCTACAAACAACAAGTGCTGGAGAGGGTGTGGAGAAAAGGAACCTTCTTCCACTATTGTTGGGAATGTAAATCGATACAGTCTCTATGGAGAACAGTATGGAGGTTCCTTAAAAAACTAAAAATAGAATTACCATATAATCCAGCAATCCCACTACTGGGCATATACCCAGAGAAAACCATAAATCAAAAAGACACATTCACCACAATGTTCACTGCAGCACTATTTACAATAGACAGGTAATGAAAGCAAACTAAGTGCCCACAGACAGACGAATGGATAAAGACATGGTACATATATACAACGGAATATTACTCAGCCATACATAGGAATGAAATTGGGTCATTTGTAGAGACCTTGATGGATCTAGAGACTGTCATACAGAGTGAAGTAAGTCAGAAAGAGAAAAACAAATATTGTATATTAATGCATATATGTGGAACCTAGAAAAATGGTACAGATGAACAACTGTGCAGCGCAGAGATAGAGACACAGATGTAAAGAATAAACATATGGACACCAAGGAGGGAACGCCATGTGAGGGTGGTGGTGAGATGAATTGGGAGACTGGGATTCACATGTGCACACTTATATGTATGAAATAGATATCCAATAAGAACTTGCTGTATAAAAGAAATAAATTAAAAAAAACTAAATAAATAACATTTAATAAAATAAAACAGAAAAAAAGTTTTTACCTTCACATAGACGTCTTTATATTAATGCATTATTTCCATGTATATATCTCCAAGTTAAAAAAAAAGAGGAATAAATAAAATCTAACTTGAACAAAAAAGAAAAAAAGAAAAAACAAACAAACAAACAGAACTCAACAGTTATAGAGAGGATAATCATATCAGGGCACTTGCTCCAGTGGTAAAAATTTCTTAAGTTGGTCAGAGGTGGGAAATCATCTCCCATGCAGTCAGCAGTGCCGCCCCCCACAAGGAGCATCCTCATTGCAAAGCTGCGGGAATGTGTCGAGGCGTCTGTGAGTAAATGTGAGCTGAGCCCCAGTCCTGCTGCAGCTGAACTCTTCCCACTCTTTCCAGGTAAAACACCTGAATATGTACAAGCACCTGCAAGCCTAGAGGAAGGGCTGTGGAGCCACACTATCAAGAGCACGCAGGACGACTTGGTGCCTGCAGGCCAGCCAGGATGGTCCTGGCCCCAGATGCTCTTCTGGAATCTTTCCATTTCCCTGCCTGAGATACCCCTCCTGCCACGGCCCCCAGTGCTTTTTTACTTCCTCACCTCTGACTGGGGAGAAATTCCAGTCGCAGGTATGGGTGACACATCCTCTTCTTTAGCAGGAGGCAGCCTGGCCACTCCTGCAGAAAGTCCAGCAGAGCCCAAATCACACTGGGCCACCCAGAAAGCCACGGCCCGTCCCTCCCTCCTACCACCCCAGCCCCGAAACTGCTGACGGGGCAGAGAATATGGCGTCAGGCACAGCTACAGGGGCTCTTGCTGACTGGAGAGGTGTTTATATTGACCTCAACCCAGGCACACCTGTGGGGGGGGCTGGCAGGCAGTGTCAGGCTGCCCAAATCAGCCAATCCTCACCCCTCAGGGGCTCACAGTTGCAGAAAATGAAACTTGCTAAACGGGTCAGTCCCAAGGAACAGGTGTGGGCTCTTGAGAGTCAGGATAGACAAGGGCCTGCAGCTGCGGCTTGTTTTCTTATCATTTTATCTGGTCCATGAGTGGAAAACAACTTCAAGAAGACCCTATCCTAATGAGAGGAACCCAGGAGTCAGGGAGAGGAGTGATGGTGGGTGGAGACAGAGGCCTGGTGCACTGGCTGCAGTGGAAGTGTCTGGAAGACCAGGCAGAGAGAGGCTGCACAGAGTGATAGCCAGGGTCACAGACCTGTCAGAGCTGCTGTTTGTTAGTTCAAGTCCTGCTCTGAGGTGTTCTGTGTCAGCTGTGAGCGACAGGTGAGCTGGGGGTTCTCTGCAAGGTGGGCTATGTGCACAGTTCCTGTGTGTCCAGCCCTGCTGGGGTACCTGCCCAGGAGAGTTCCGTATCCTGGGAGGGGCCTGACTATGAGAGCCCCATGGGCTGCTGGGTAGCTGCACTGGTAAGCTCCGTACCCTGGGAGGGACTTGAACACGAGAGCCCCGTGGGCTGTGGGGTGCGGGATGCAGCCCAGGTGAGCTCCATATCCTGGGATTGGCCTGACCACAAGAGCCCATGGGCTGCTGGAGACCTGGTAAAGGATATCACGACAGTCAGTGAAGCCACCGAGGATATACATCCAGTAGCTCCTATTTCCTACACCCTGCTGCTCATTCTACCATCCACCAGGCCATGGCATTCTGTATTACACTTCAATGATGCCTTCTTCTGTATTCCATTCATCTCAGAGTCACAAGAATTTTTGGCTTGTGAGTGGCAGGACACAACATGAAACACAAGCAATAATGCTGGGCCGTCCTGCACCAATGGTTCAAAAATCCCCACACCATCATTGGGGAAATGACCTCTAAAGACCTAAAAGTTCTACCTCTGTAAAAGGGAACCCTCCTTCAATATGCAGATGACATTCTGATCGCCAGGCCTAGTAAAGACGCCTCTGAAATACCTAGCCAAGAAAGGATAGAAGGTGTCCAAGAAAAAGGCTCAAATACCCCAGGCTCAGGTGACATGCCTGGGCTTCATTCTCACAGATATTCAGAGAAACGCATCCCAGGATAGGGAAGAAGCCATTTGCAGCCTTACCTCTTCTAAAACTAGAAGACAGCTTAGGGGTTCCTGGGGAGGCCAAGGTTTTCTGCATCTGGATCCCTAACTACAGTCTAATAGCTGGGCCTCTACATGAAACACTGACACGAAAAGATGATGATCCTTTTGAATAGAATCCAGAAGCAGCCTTTCAAGAATGGAAAGAGCAGTCAATTCAGATCCTTGCCCAGGAACTCGCTAATTTAGCTAAACCCTTTGACCTTTACATACCCGGTCAAAGGTTAATCGCCCTTGGAGACTTAGTGCAAAAACTGGGACCACTTGAAATGGAGCAACACAAGAATGCCCTTCAGGTATGATAAACTATGGTCCCCAAGGGCTTTGCCCACCGACTCATCAGGCCAGGATACTGGGGTATCTATAAAGCTAGAAATCAGCAGCCCACAAGGCCAGCTCCCTCCTAAGGGAAAAGGACCCCACATGGTGTTCCTAACCACCCATCATGCCCTGAAGTTGCAGGGGTCGCTCTGTGGACACACTGACCTCGAGTGAGGAGGCCTTCCAACTCCAACCTCCAGAGAGACAAGTGGGGGCATCGGGCCCCCAAGATGACTTGAGTGACCATCACTTGACCTGGAGTTTCTCTCAGAAAACAAGAAGACTGTGCCCCGAAAGAGCAGACTACTGCTTGCAGGACTTACTGCACGCAGAGGGGAGCTAATAAGCTTGGCGGGGGAAACGTATATCACGCTTTCACCATAGAAAACCCTACAGACACCGTGGTGATGGTGGCCAATATGACCAGCTGGACTGCTGGCTACTTCTAAGGGCCGTTGACTCAGTGGACGTCATGGTCCTGGATCACCACTGACCCTGGACTGTCTGGGAGTTGCGCGGGCAGGGCTCTGACACATGGTGCTGTTTGTACATTAATTCAGGGACCTAATTAAAGAAAGCACAGACTACTGGTCAGAGCATCTAGACTGGCAAAAACCGTCAGCCTAAGGTCAGCAAACAAATGTGGGGTGGGGTGAAACCTGCCACCAGAGCATCTTTGCGCATCTCTTTCCTGGACCCTTAAAGGTCATTAGAATCTATAACACTTCCAATGCTGGTGCTCAGGCGGATGAGAAGTGAGGCAGGAGGCTTTGGAACAATCAACCTCACCTGGAGGCTGGTGGGGAGATGTTTTGCCCCTCCCCCCAGGTATCAGGGCTGCCACCACAGCATGAAGCAGTTACAAAAGAGGGGTCTGCACCCTCAACACCCCAAGAATGAGGAACGGAACAAAAAGCAGAGGAGGTGTTCGTCTCTGGCAACGTTCATTAAAAATTCCTGGGAGATAAAAAGAGAATCTGGGCAATAAAATAAACTCTAACCTGTTTTTCCTTTGTGCTTTGTCTAATTTCACGTGCTCCTAGGGTTCCGCAGGCAGAGGTCCCACACCCAGCACTTCAGACCCGATTTCCTAGTGCAGAATGGCTGGGTCGACACCTCAGCTAGCGGAGTCCCATGCAGACTCCACGGCATAGAGCCTGAGCTGCAGCCAACCCAGCCTTCGAGAGCTCCATCCCCTAACTCCCACTGAGGCTGCCGGGATCCCTACACAGTAGCCCAGCCCACAGCCCGTGGGGGAGTGCACGCTCTCACCTCTCCATTCGGTTTTCAAAATAATGTTTCCTTTGCTTCTGAACCAAACTCAGTCTTGATCTGTTGGCTCCAATGACACTGGGCTCGGGGACTCCTGTTGGGGTCCACTCTGGAGGATCAGTAACAGAAATTGAGAACATTGTAACTTCAATGAACAGATGTGTGAGCCAAACTGTAGTTAACATAGAGCAGTGTATAATGCTCGGGTAAAATAAGATTTTTCTAAGACTTACATTTGATAATTCCATCACTTTACTATAAGCAAGTTCAGTGAAGACGTCTGTCTTATTTGTCAGGTCAACATTAGAGAAATGAAGTGATTTATTTCCATGGTTGTACATCGAATACACTTGGCTGAAGCTTCAATCTTGTTTTGAATGCTTTTCCATTGAAAAGGATACCTCTCTTTCAGCTCCCCCATTCCTGAGAAGTATAAAATCTTATAATTTATTATTACCAAAGGGGAAAGTTAGGAGAAGGGATAAATTAACAGTGTGGGATTAACACATACACACTGCTATGTACAAAATAGATCATCAACAAGGAACTACTGTATAGCACAGGGAACTACACTGAATATTTTGCAATAACCTATAAGGGGAAATAATCTGAAAAAGAATAGATATTTTTATTGACATCGTCTATCAAAGACAGATAAAATATAACCTAAGCAAGGCCGATGGTGAACGCTTCTGACCCTGAAGATTTCAATCATCTAAAGTTTGGGCTCTGCCTATTTCCCAAGGTGCTTAATGGACATACGTGTAGCCGTAGCTTAAAAATTCCCCAGTTTGGGGTACGGGGAGGCACTGATTTGGAAAAATCCCTGGTGTTCTCCTTCCATGCACGGGACCCTTCCTACAGCTAAAACATGCCTGTCACACCTAGAGGATGGTACACCATTTTTTCGGAAAGAGTTTGGAAAAGGCACCTCATCTCCTCATTGTCTGGTGCTCGGGTTCACCCCTCCAGCATCTTTCCTAACAATCTTCTCACTTGGGGATATCAGCACCGTCAACATCCTGTTGCACACAGTTTGGAATTTGTCCAGAGGATGAAGCGGAAGGATGAGAAAAATTTAGAGACAAGTCTTAGTTGTTCGGACAGGAACATGCCACTCTAATTTCCAATCTGGAAGACAAATTCATCAAAGGCTAGAATTGCCCACGGAAACAGAATAGGGCTAGAGGAAATCCCGCTGTTTTCTGTCCAGTTTCCAAAAACACAAGTTGAAAAATGGAACTCAGGGGCACTAAAATTCATGAAACTGCAGAGTTGAAAATATCTATTGTTGAAAAATGTCTTGAGGTAAGTCACAGAAAAGGAGTTGTAAGCAAGGGAGAGTGGCAGGAAACAGATTTGAAGAGGTAGAAAGGACTCCCCATTAAAACACAAGAAAAGGGGCTGAACATCGCCTATGATGCAGTTGGCCCAAAAGGGCATATGCTAATTTTTCCGAATATATTCAAGTAAAGGCCATACACACTTTTTATCCAACCAAACAGGTGGGCACTGGAAATCAATACTACAAAATGTATCACTTCACATCAGTCAGAAGGGCCATCCACATAAAGTGTAAACACCAGAAATGCAGGACAGGGCGAGGAGAAAATGGAGCACTGTGAGGCTGATAGTGGAATTGTAATTTGCCAACGGCCACTATGGAGAAGTGTATTGTGTTTGCTAAAACATCTAAAAGATGAGCTACAGAGCATAGGGCACTTGCACTCATGGACGTATCTGCACTGTGATGAAAAGTTCATGGAGCATTGTGGTGACAAATTTCACAGAGCATTGTGATGACGAGGGCATTGACCATTGTGATGACACAGGTCATGAAGCCTTGTGATGACGGGACACACAGAGCATTGTGATGACTGGGGTCATGTAGCATTGTGATGACAGGGGCATGGAGCATTGGTCTGACAAGTTTCATGGATAATTGTGTTGACAGTGGGCATGGCACATTGTGATGACAAGGGCATGGAGCATTGTGATGACAACGTCATGGAGTATGGTGAAGACAGGTGTCAGGGAGCATTGTGATGGCATATTTCATGTACCATTGTGATGACAATGGCATGGATCATTGTGATGCCAAGTGTTATGGAGGATTGTGATGACAAAGGTAATGGAGCATTGTGATGACAAAGGCTTGGAGCACTGTGATGACAAGGGTCATGGAGCATTGTGATGACAAGGGCATGGAGCATTGTGATGACAACCGCCATTGAGAATTTTGATGAAAATGTCGTGAAGCACTGTGATGACAAAGGCATGCGGCTTGCTATGACAGGGGACAGGGGGCATTGCGATGACAAGTGCATGGAGAATTGTGATGACAAGAGCATGTAACATTGTGATGAGAACTGTCATGGAGCATTGTGATGACAAGAACGTGGAGAATTGTGATGACCAGGGCATGGGGCATTGTGATGGCAAGACCGTGGAGCACTGTGATGAGAAGACCATGGATAATTCTGGTGACGAGCATCATGGAGCACTGTAATGACAAGGGGCATGGAGCATTGTGATGATACGTCTCATGGAGCATTGTGATGACAGGGGTCATGGATCATTGTGATGACTAGGGTCATGGAGTATTTTGATGACAAGCTTGTGGAGTATTGTGATGACAAAGCATTTAACACTGTGATGGAAAGTGTCATGGAACATAGTGTTGCCAAGAACGTGGAGAATTGTGATGACAGGGAACATGGAGCATTGTGACGACCAGGGCATGGAGCATTGTGATGGCAAGACCGTGGAGCATTGTGATGAGAAGACCATGGATAATTTTGAGGATGAGCATCATGGAGTGCTATAATGACAAGGGGTGTGGATAATTGTGATGACAGTGGCCATGGAACATTGTGATGACAAGAGTCATGGAGCATTTTGATGACAAGCGTGTGGAGCATGGTGATGAGAAGACCACGGATAATTGTGAATGGCCAGCGTCATGGAGCACTGTAATGACACGTGGTATGTAGCATTGTGATGACAGTGCTCATGGAGCATTGTGATGACAAGTGTCATGGAGCATTCAGATGACAAGCTTGTGGAGTATTGTGATGACAATGGCATGGAGCATTGTGATGAAAAGGGCATGGAGCATTGTGATGAAAAATGCATGGAGCCTTTTCATGACAGGGTTCAAGGAGCATTCTGACGACAAGTGTCAGAGAGCATTGTGATGGCAAGTGTATTGATAATTGTGATGACAAATATCATGGAGCATTGTGACGACAAGGGCATGGAGTATTGTGATGACAGGCATCATGGAGCGTTGTGATGACAAGGGTTATGGAACATTGTTATCACAAGGGTTTGGAGCATTGTGATAACAGAGGTCATGGATCATTTTGATTTCAAGGAGCATGGAGCATTGTGATGAAAAGGGCATGAAGCAATGTGATCCCAAGGTTCAAGGAGTATTGTGATGACAAGCGCATACAGCATTGTAATGACAAAGTCATGTAGCATTTTGCTGAAAAAGGCATGGAGCATTGTGATGACAGGTGTCATGGAGCACTGTGATGACAAGCGTCATGGAGCATTGTGAATACAGGGGTCATGGAGCATTGGGATGACATGGGCATGGATCATTGTGATGACAAGGGTCATGGAGCACTGGGCTGACAATGTTCAAGGAGTGTGGTGATGACAGGGGTCATGGAGCTTTGTGAGGACTGGGGAATGGAGCATTGTGATGACAAGAGTCCCGGATCATTGTGTTGCCAGATGTCATGGAGTGTTGTGTTAACAGTGGTCATGGAGCATTGTGATGATATTTGCCATGGAGCATTGTGATAAGTAGGTCGTGGAGCACTGGGTTGAAAATGTTCATGGATTATTGTGATGACAGTGGTCATGGAGCAT